>NC_037590.1:33700338-34025797 GCF_003073045.1 Pomacea canaliculata | reverse complement strand
AGCATCTTCCTCTGCCACTGGCAGTAGTTGTAGAATATGTCTTACCAGACTGACAGTAAGCTGGACAACAACGGTAAAACAGCAGGTGACTAGGCACATCGCAGCAGATAATTTATCAGGCGCTGAAACATAATTTTTTGCCTGCGGCACTTTAATGGGTAAAAGTCCTGTTTAGCCGATAAACCATGAAAGATTATGTTTCTATGAGGTGCCAGTTCAGGTGTAAGTTGAAAGATTAATGTGTGTGTGGTGTTAACATTCATTTTACTTCTACACGTTTCGCTGCCTTCAAGGCATCACGCGCCTTTTAATGATCTTTGCGAATTTATCTCCTTGATACCGCCTTGTGCGCGAACATTTACGAAGAAAAGGTAGTCAAGGTAACACATCTGATGTGACTATAATTAGGCGAGCACGTGCCACACACATATGTACACGAGACTGGTAAATGAAGTGTAGCTGTTAAAACAAACCGTCAGTTGTAGAATCAATCCCTACTTAAATATACAGAAGTATACAAATCATTTTTTTCTAAATCATTGGTTTGATTGGTTGAAGTGCAAGACACTGTTTCCCCAAAATCAGAGGGGATAATCTCTTTCTGTTCGACATCAACAAACATCAAGGCTACTAACATCGATGTGTACAACATGGTGCCACCACTGTGGCGTCACGAATGCCCAGGAATACTATTTCCAACTGAGCTCAGCTCATCAATTTAAAACAAACTCTGATAAACCTTTGATTGGCACGTGTGCGTCATCAACACAAAAATGCACACAACACAGAGCTCTGGCGGTTGTCGCATGTATGCAAAACACAAAAACGAAAAAAGGGGGAGAACGGGTTGAGATGGGAGGAGGATGGGGCTGGAAGGCGACATCATCTTGCAAGTTTCCCTAGTTATCTCCCCTATAAAAATATCTGGGGTAGGGTAGAGTAGGATTCTTGGCAACAAATCTGTTGTGTATGTGCACAACACTCAAACAACCGCCACTTACAAAGACACATGAAAAGATCGTTCTGGTTTACAAAGTCCCGTGTGACATTGGCAAGAAAGTTTGATGAAACAAGTTCAGTCACAGGGGAAACAAGCGCAGGCGGCGGATGAATTTGAGACGTTAGCTGTTCAGACAAAAGCCTTTAAAAAAGTTTGTTTTCCCCTGACAACTGAATTCGCTTCTAAAAATGTCAGAGGTACGTAAATGACCTTTGACTCAACGGTATACATATAAACGATATGAACGCACGTGTATACACATTGCAACCGTTCCGACAAGTAAAAAGCGATTTGTTAAATATTACACACCATTCAGTTTTATGAGAATATCTGTATCTTAGAAAATTATTCCACATACTTTCTATTTATATGTACACTCATCTATTCTTTTATTTCGTTTGTAGCCATTTTTTTTTCTCACTGATATATCTCGTTGTTCACAGACATCTGATTTCACTCACACATAGTAAATCAAAGATCTCAAAATAATCGATGGCGATGACGCAGATTGTTTGAAAAAAGGAATGACGGTTGATAGGTATGGAACCAGTAATTACACTTTTTAAAAAAATTGGTCTGGTATGAGTAGGTCACCGGTGAGCTTAATGGCTTTAAGTGACTGGCTGATGCTGGTCGCTCTGCTTCGGAAAATAAGCAGAAAGGTTCATTAAAGTTCTGGCCAGTTGCACAACAATTCTTAGGCCTTAAAACTAAAATTGTTTAAATAAGATAAAAATGCTGAAGCCAGACTTTCATTCCCATCAGTACATTTTTCATATGCACATGTAATCATCATAGGAAAGACTTCTGAAAAACAATTCGCTTTTCAGAACAGCTTTAAGTTTTTGAAACAGGTTGTGCAACTAGCCCTTGGTTTTAACAAACCATCTTTATCACCTGCATTACAGGTCTCTGCAATTCACGCTGGATATGTAATGCTCAGTCAAATGAATAGGTTAAGAAAGTAAATCTCTCATTACTTCTTGCAGGAATGAAGTAGGAGATATAAAAGCCTTGAAATATATGTATCATTTATTTATGAAGTGTCTATGTATCAACACACAGAAATGCCAATTGCGAAAAAGTATTGTAAATTGACGTTCAGGTATAGGACTGCACTGCCTGATGATGATATTTTTGTCATGAATGACAATGGAAGTTCAGCATAAATGTTCTCTGTGCGTTAGACAAACTTCAAAAAAAAACTTTTTCTTTCTCTCTCTCTCTCATCCCACCAAGGGTGTGAGTTAACCGGCAGGATATTACTCCTTGCTGTGTCAAAATCAATAAAACATTTTTTTTTTCAGTTTCAAAACCACCACTTGTCTACCAAGATCGGTAAAACAAACAAACATAAAATCCAGTCAAAGTATTCTAAGGCGAAGAAGGACACAAACCCTCGGTCATTTCTGGAAAACCCGGTTCTTCTGCTTCTCGACCTGATCACGGTGAAATAGAAGAAACAAGAATACAGCTGATAAGTGAAATTCTGTGACAAAACATCGGTGTCCCTTTAAAACGTCTGCGAGAAAGACTGGCGAGCTTTTACGCGGGTCCCAGAATTATAAACTCGGTCAATTATTTACTGACACTTCGTTCACAAAAAATAACATTCCGGAGTCAGACAACAAAAAGGCAAGCATAGCAACAGACATAGATCCCAGTGGTTTAACAGACAGGGAGATGCAAATCACCCAAGTGAGAACAAAATTTACTTACACCCCTTGGCTGCACGAGTGAGAGTGCTTGGGAAGAGGGCGGACTAGTTCTCTGGTAAATCACAAAGGAGAAACTTTTCCCCTTCCTCCCCCATGGTCCTGACACAAGTATACAATGATGCCGTAGACAAGGAAAGCTTACAAACAAACATCTAGGTGATCGCTTTTTTGTTTTTAAAGCTTACGAAATCAAACAGATATCCGAATATCCCTACGAGCGGTATGCGTGGGAGAGAAGTTCCTTCTCGAAAAAAATCAGTCTCATTTGCAATGTCACGGTCTCTACGACGAGGTCAAAAGCTCGAAAGTGGAATGTTCCGCGTTCCTTCCACCTGCGCAAAAGAAAAAAAAAGGTAAAGGCAAAACAAGAGTGCATACCACCTCGACAGAGCATCCTGCTTCCCCACCCAGAATGTCTACAAATTCGTCTTCTTCAAATTACTGCAACACTCTGCCTCTTGCCTGGGAGCGAAGGAAGGGTAAATTTTATGTACCAGTCTGTATCCAGTCGCTAGCTGACTGAGAAAAGGTCTGCCAGCGGGCATCAGGCATGTCATTAGTGTAGGGCTACCTACCCCACGTTCAAGACCCTTGTTTTGACGTTATAGCTACATAGCTACACGACTTCACCCGGGGCTGCTCGCCACCTTCTTCACATCGGGGTTCACGGTAAATAAAGTTACAGTCTGGCACTGAACTTGCCTCTTCTCTCCATACCACCCCTCCCAAACAAATTCGCACTGAAATCTATGCAGCTTTGTTCTTAACGCGTGCACTGGTGAGGAAGCCGACTGGAGGAGGAGAAGGATGAAGAGGAGGAGGTGGTGGTGGAGGAGGAGGTGGTGGTGGTGGTGGTGGTGGAGGAGGAGGAGGAGGAGGAGAAAGAAATTGGCGAGGCAGGTTTAGTCGGTGGAGCGGAAAAAAGCAATAAAGATACACTTTACGTTTGGACTATTTTTCTCGCATGTGCCTTGTTCGTCGACCATACTTGGGACCGTCCGCTGCGCGAGGCTTGTTCAAAAGGCTTAGCACTCGTGAGAGGTTCGTCATAGCAAAATCAATACAAACATTTGTGGCCAGCCTCCCTGCAAAACAATGGAACTGGGTGGATTGGTGCCAGTAGGTGGAAGTATTTGCTGGTCACGCCAGTCTTCCCAATGACAGTCGCATTATCTCCTCAGCCGATACATCCACATTCGTCTGTTCTCTTTTTTGTTTGTTTTGGACGCATTGTGCCATCAATACAAAATCCGTTATCGTATTAACTCCCTTATTACCAAACCGTGGGGATTTCCACCCCCCTCTATAGTCCAGCTTACAATTATAAGCTTAATCTGAACGGACATGTTCAGTCACCCAGTCAAACTTCATGGCGTGAACGACCCGCTGTGAAATGACAGCTAAAATTTGAGGGATCAGGCACCAGGGTTCGAAGCCTGACACATTCATGTCTGGTAACAATGAGACTTTGGTTTCCACCCGTTCTTGGCCGGTTCCTTGCCTCGGATTAAGGGCTGAGCGGAGGATGGTTGGCACTGGGAGCTGACACAAGAAGCACTTGTCCCAGACTGCTGACACTTGTGATCCGGACGGCTTTGGTATGGGGCGCCTGGTCGATGGAGAGGAGAGGCAGCTGGCTCTGTGAAGCGATAAGACATTACTAGGGTCTCTTCTGTTCCCATCACAGCTGAGTCTACCTGGTGAAAAAATGCAAACATTAAAGACAGCACTCTTGTGCCGAGAAGCCATGTACAGTATGATATTTTTGCATAAGTAAATTGAGGGTGATCTTCCTTTCATCTTACTTGCAGAGGGTTTTTTCTTAATTGCTAGTGCTTGTGAGAAATTGTGTAGACATGTAAAATATATTGACATTAAGTCAGAGTTGCTGAAAGATGTAATATGTTCTAAAAACACTAACCGGTTATAGAATATTTTTTTATTATTTTATTGCTTTCCTTTGTTGCTTTCTTCCATCCATTCGTTTCCCATCTATCTATCCATCCATCCACACTTTCTGATCCCTCCCTTATGTATTTTCATTCGTGTATTCCTTTATCTTCTTATTTCTCTTTCTTCCGTCCGGCCATATTTCTTTCCGTCCATCAGTCCTTCCATCTACACATCCTTCCCTTCCTCCGTCCATCCATCCTCTCTTTTCTGTCCACCCCTCTTCCTTTCCGTTCAACCATCTATGCTTCTCTCCATCTCTCAACTATCCTTACTTTCCTCGATCCATCCTCTCTTTCATTCATCCATCTATCCTTTCCTCCCTTCATCTCCCCTTCTGTTTGCCCATCCTTTCTAACGTCCCATTCGTCTGTTTTTTCTTTTTTGTTTGTTTGTTTTTTTCAGTGTGTGTGCTTATCTGTCTGGCTGTTCTGGATCTCTTTGTTATGTTTTGTTTTGCTTTGTTTTTCTCGGCGACCTGGCTGTACCTGAGGAACAGGGATCGAGACTCTGTTCGTGACCGCCATCAAGATGACGACGAGGAAGGCAGTGGACAGACCTGCGGAGGTCAGCGTGTGTGACCAGCCGAACACATAGTCCGCTGACCGGTTGATGTCCATCATGACGCTGTAGATCACCAGGCCCGCAACACCTGTCATACCTGCATCATCAAAGGCACAACTTTACGTAGAATTTACTTTAAATCCATTAATATGTGTCGACCTTTTTAATAATGGTAATCCCCTAGATTTCATAAAATGTTAGCTAAAGGAATGTGTGACCGTAATAACGGCAATAACCATTCGTGACTTAACTACCTCATCAGCAGAACCTCATAAGAATCAGACTCACTAATACGAGAAAGAATGACGGACCTGTAAAACCAGGTGGCGTGACTTTCCCTTTTATTACCCCCAAACGGCAGAATCTTCCTCCCGGTCCCTTTGGCATGGAAACAAGGAGGAGGCGAACCAGTGAGAGAGGAAGCAATTTGGAAGCAACTATTTCACTGTTTGTAATGCTTGGCAGTAGCGTGGCTTAAGATAATTGTTTGGAACTGGACAAAATTTATCGTGTCTGTTACTGCGCGAGAATTGCCCCATAGGCTATCGCCAACAACGTAAAAGGACGCCATCTTGTCTAGTGTCTAGACTCTAGACGCACTCTCTTATCTGATTCCTCCGTTCCTCAAGCCTTGCCTGTTCATCAGCGCCTTAACCTGCTTGCTTTCGGGCGTCGCCATTCGGATTCGTGGTCAGTTTATGATCAGGGTAGGTGCTCCGGGAGGTTGTTGTGGTTGAGCGCAGTGGAGATGAAGGTGGACTGCCTCTGCACAATTTAACTCTTCGACCAACACGTGCCAAAACAGATCGCCAAACGATCTCGTGTGAGCAGGTTCATGGAAGGGGACATCATATTTTTTATGACAATCATAAGGCCGATGGATCATAGATGTGTATAGGTGGATTGCTGTCTGTCTGTCGAGACCAATGCTTAACCTTTTGTGAAGATCGTCTCAGTGAGCGTAAACAAAGGATGTGACTAAACCGGAAGCTTTGTAGTAGCCTGCCTCGTTTTAGTAGTTAACTGGAGAAAAATCGTCTGCCAGCAGTCCAGTAATACAAGTTCGTGGATGGATCATGTCTGTGACTGAGAAATCCTTCACTGTCTGAATCAGGTTTAGGAGGATCAGGCGATCATCATCGATACCAGTTTCCTTCATAACTAAGATAAACCCTGAACTAGCCTCGATGTGGGAGGAAAAAAATTCATATTAATTAATACGAACCTCTCAAATGATAGAATGTTGCTTAATCTTTGGCTTTCTCACACTTTTCCCTTCTCGTTTTAATGTGTTTCATACTGCCACTTTGAGGAAGCTTATTTGATGTGATATGTTTCATACTGTCATTGTGAGGAAACGGCTACTTATGTAATAAGTTTCATTCTGCCATTTTGAGGAAAGCGATTATTGATATAATATGTTTCATGCTGTCATTTTGAGAAGCTAACTTTTGTTCATACCGTCATTTCGATCGTTAATTTGACCGTTGATGTACTGAAAAGCTGGATATGTAAAATCTACAACGGGGAAAACATTTTACAAAGGAACTTTTAAAACAAAATTAAGTGGTATAGGAAATTAAGAAATGGCGTTTACCCACAATGTAATGTAACAGAAGGGTTAGTTTGGTAAGTTTCTTCAGCTAACATCTTGAATTTCTGTCAGGAAAAGCTACATACCAGCCACGCACGTGACGACTTCCACCCGACGTGAAGGCGGGGTGCAAGGATCGTACTCCGCCAAACAGTTGTCGTACATCGCCACCACGCACGCGGTGAAGTAAATAATGACAGCCAGGCACTCCAGGGCTCGAACAGCTTCAAACCAGTCTGCGATAGGACAACAAACAACCACAAGCGTCATTTGTATTTTGTTTACCTGGAACTGCAATTTTAGTTTTGTTTTTTTTAATTTCTACATATCGTGATCTCGAGGACACCAAATACTCCTAAGAAATCGTGTATCACACACCAAGGACAGCTGTAATAAAGAATGAGCGATTCCAACACTAATCATTAATAGCAAGTTAAAGTATTTTTATTTCGTGATACAATGGCTTGAATAACTTTTTAGAGGAAAAGTGAGTAATGTTCTGCTCTATCAAATTAAAACTGAAGAGCCATTCATGCCTGACATTCCAGTAATTCAAGTGGTGTAGTCTGATATGCCAGAGTGGGATTTTTTTCTTTAGTAATCTAAAATAACTAGCAATTTTATTTTCTATTGTTTGTTTGTTTAGTTTCTTTTGTTTGTTTTTTGTTTTGTTTTGTTTTTTGCAATACATAACAGCAGACGAAAATATTTGTTCGATTTTTTCCGATTTGGGTAAAATTGTGTTATTAATTAATAAAGGCCTCGAGGAGTAAGAAAATACTTTCAAATACTCTCAAAGTACACAATGCATAACATCAATGAATGAAAAGTAAAGTTAATTACAATCGGACTCCAGCATTTCTAATAATCCCTTTTCAATTTCTTAATGAATTAATTTTTTTTGTTGCTTTTTTTAATGTTTTTGATTTGTCTTGTTTAAGTTTTTTTATTTGTTGTTGTTGTGTTTTTGTTTTTTTTTACTTTGTTTTTACGTGTCTTGCAATGACAATTGGTGTTTTAATCTCATGTTTCAATCAATCCCACGCAAGCCAGAAAGTACAACACAGCAAGAAGAGTGACTCCTGTTATGTATGCGTCACCAATTTTCTGTATTCAACACAAATGATCATAACAGAACGATCATCAATAACACGCACAGAATAGAATCGTCTGGAAGTGAGGATGGGCAGTTCCGACCTTTTGTCTATTTTGTCTATGGGATTCCATTCATTCAGGTGGGCAACGAGGTGCGAATATAGTTTTTGTAGGATTACGACATTGGCACTCACCAGATCCACAATACACTCCTAGTGGCGTGAAACCCGAGGTGTTTGTACAAACATCCTACACGATTACAAAAGCCCAAACCTACACAGAATAAGTGGGAATGCATGTTTGTAGGCGTGAGACAGATTCCAGACAGAAGAAGGAAAGATAAACACCGACGTTACTTTTGATCCCTCGATGTATTTCGGAACAGATACCAGCATCCACAGACTTACACAAACAAGCTTTCTTTTAACTTTGTCATTCATAACTTTCTTATCCTATCCTGTTAGCTTCTGTTCTAAATAACTTCTCATTACTGTGCTAAGAAAGTGTTAAATTTTCATTCTCCTCCACCCCACTTCTCTCAGCAGGAAGTCTCACACGAAAACACCTTCACACACAAAGATGCTTTCAGTCGCTAGAGAAGGTCAAACCGGAAGCAGACAAGAGTTAAGATTACTTGACACGTGACCAGCAATCGGCAGCAAGGTGCTTTGACCTTGTTCTCTGATGTGGAATTTCGTCTCCTTTGTACGTGCGCTAGCATTTGTTTCCCAAACACACCGCAGCAGACGCATTCAAGCTTACAAACGGACCGACGAACATCACTTATCTCCCGCCATGACGTCACGGGGCCTGCCACGCGCGTGCTGTAGGCGTGCTGCACGATGCAGAATGTTCACCTGCAAGTGATGATGTTGTGGACTTCCTTGCTATACTTCATACCCGCGTTTCCTCTGTCTTTTCGAGAGGCGAGAGTTGTCGATCATCGTGTGTATTATTACCAGCTGCGCATTATTAGAATAACATCAGCCGACGATACAAGAATGTAGTCTATGTGTTAGACGGTGTGGTGATAAACTGTTTGTGATTGACTGTATTAGTAAGAAGATTCTCGCTGATGGAAGAAAAACCCCAAGCAAATTTTATATTCATTAAAGGGGAAAAATATTTGTTAACGCAGATGACAGTTTTTAAAGTATTTCAATGTGAATTTGGTATTTTGAGTACATTTTGCCGGTTACTACAACACATACTTGTTGAGACAACATTACTCGTTTGTATCACTTCATGCAGACAAGTAGTTCTTCCAGAACACTGAGTACTACTCACTGTACACAGTACTATCTGGTGTTATTCCTTGATTAGAGTCAATTTGTCTACATTTCCATACCTTTTGAGACAATTGAACAATGTAGACATTTAATAGACAATGCAGATATACATTTTTTTCAAAAAACTACTATAAAAATTCAATATTATCTACTGTTGTTTTTCACTTAGACAGCTATTCTAACCTTGTGTACAGCCCAATTTTTCATCCAGTCCACAGCAATATTCCCCAATAACTACCACCAAACTTTTACCACACCACGCATGTATGGAATCAGATTTATCAAAGAACATATTAACAGAAAGAAGTCGAGACAAAACCATGGCCATCAGCCTAAAGGATCGCTTTGGGGTCTGGATCTCACTCGAGGGGCCGCCACTGGGCTACATGTCCGTGAGTCAACACCGTTTTGCACACAGTATTTACGTAATTCGTCCGTCTGTGGCCAGAAGCGTGACCCACCCACCACGCCATTAAACCGAAAAGCATCAGCTCTGCCTCTCACTCAATTTGTTTCCCTGAGTTTGAATCATCGCCACTGCAACGGTCGTTTCTGCGGTGAAGCTCGCCATATCTTGCTGTTGCCAGTGACGGTTCACCACGCCACCGGACAGTGTCAATACGCTAAAAGTCCCGGGTGATGTCCGGCGACACATTTATGATGGCCGTGGAATGGTTTCTCTGACGAGGGCTCGGTGCGGAGGTGGAGAACGGGAAGTGGGAGGCTGGAGGGCAGAGTTGGGGTGGGGAGTGGAGGGAGATGCGGCGGCTTGCAGCTGTTGGGAGCGTCGCGTTGCTGGATGCAGTGTAACCTGAGGATAAGATATTGCCCGCTCGGCTTTTTCTCGCAGCACGCCTGGATGCCAGTGAAGCCGTGGCAACAGCTGCTTTCTCTTGGATGCTGAGGTTGCTGCTGTCGTTGATGACTCTGGGGTCTCTTCTGCCCCATGTTTCTCTTCTCTTTCTAATTGACTAAAGTATCGCTACCGTATTTCACGAATCATGTTAGATTCTTTATCAGATACCTCCATCAGACCTGTGCTTTACTGCACGATGCTGATGACGTTGCCATAGTTTCCAGGACTATTGTTAACACCGCCTGAAAATCCCATCTGTTGTCAAGGTGGCTACAACAGTGATGACAGCGGATGGAAG
This sequence comes from Pomacea canaliculata, assembly GCF_003073045.1. Lineage (NCBI taxonomy): Eukaryota > Metazoa > Mollusca > Gastropoda > Architaenioglossa > Ampullariidae > Pomacea > Pomacea canaliculata. The sequence continues at coordinate 34,015,433 of NC_037590.1, read as the reverse complement.
GAGAAATAAACAAACAAAACAGATATAAACAATACTAGACCACCTTATAACCACATCCTCTACCCACTGTTGTCTCCAGCTCCTTTATACACTTTTATCACCACATCCTCTACACATTATTATGGACACATTCTTTCTCTACACGCTGCTGCCTCATCACCACATCCTCTATAAGTTACTTCACGGTTCCTCGCTCCCTACAGACTTGAGTGACAGTGCCGATCTCCCCCAGCACTGAGGAAGAAAAATCTCATTTGCGTCAGGTTCATTAGTGTTTTATTCTCCTACTGAATCGAATTTACAGAGATCGTCTGGCTCGCAACAGTGTCGTGGGACGCTTCAAAACTTTCCTTCCCTCGAGAGCTGGCGAGGGCTTTGAAGAAAATCGACAACATAGTTCCAGGCATGCCAGGCTCTTAAAAAGTTTGAAATATAGCTCCATTGTGGGTATTTCTTTCAAAATTATTTAGCTTACATTTATTGTAAACTAATGTAATTTTTTTCTTTAATCGTTTACAATAGATGGCCGCTTTTCATGAAAGGCCATATTGGTCAGTGCAGCCAAAGATGCTAAGATGGCACTGAAATCATTAGCTGGCCCTGAAACCCATAAAATACTCACATACCTTGCAGGTCTTCATGAAACTTCTCTGAAACTTTCATTGAATTTATCGGGTGCCATGGCGTATTGGACAGACCCTACCCCCAACTCTCTTCATCTCTGCCTCAGAGGATGATCTTAAGACATCATTAAATATTGTAGCCGAAGATGAAAGGCAGGCTTACAATCTTATCAAATTACACTTTAACCCGCAAACCACAAAGACACGACCGTTAAAGTTTCTCACGGAATTGTTAATAAAATGAAGTTTCGGAGCATTTCATGAAATACTTTTTTGACGGGAAATTACACGGTTAGGCGAGGAATATTCTTAGATATTACATGTTCCACACAAAAAGAACGACAAAGATGTCAGGATCCTAAACACCAAGATCATTTTTGTTTTTTGTTTGTCCAACTGGCAGCGTGACATCACGTCCCCGTGACCTATGCGAACTTGGAGGCGGACTTTGAGCTTAAACTTCGTTTTGTATTTTGAATACAAATTTGCGTTTAAATCCTTTGACAGTCGTTACACAAAGTTTTCCCTTTCCTCTTTCTTAGACTAATTTATTTTCCTCTTTCCTGATTAAATAATTCTCGTCTTCCTCTGACGCGAGCAATTTTTGTGTACAAGATAAAACCTCATTTCCTTCACTCACTGAGATGCAGCCAATGAAAATAATGTGAAATTTTACTGCGCCTGTGGCAAATAAGATGTCAAAATATAGTTCTTGGCCTGGCTAACGTCTGCTCTGGCCTTGACACTTTTGTTGCATGCCAGTCAGATGGCTTGCACGACTTCCACAGTATGTCGTCTCTGGCTTCGCTTGTGAACTCCTTCGGCGCCAAAGGAAACGGTCATGATTAATATCCTTCGCTGCTGGTGTCTATTCCATATACCTCCTGGCTACTCCTATTTTCTCCACGTTTCTTTTGCTTTGCAGCACATGTTCTTTTTGGAAAAGATGAGGAATCATTTTTTCAAAGTTAAAATTCCCCAAATGAAAACTCCGCCCCTGATAGACATCAAACGAATGCAGTTGGAACTATTTCAACGAAGTTTTCATATGTTGAAAGTCCAGCATGTTGAAGGTAAGCCAACCCAACATTCAGAAACAGGTGCGTGAATTACCAACAAGCAATCAAGATGAGAAGTGTGGAACTAACTTTAGTATAAAAAAAAAATAGGCAGACACACAGACAGAAAAACAGACATATAGTAAGCGTATAGAGTCCTTCCATCGTCGATTTTTGTAAATGTGAAGACATCGAGAATTGGAAGAAGCCGATAGCTGAATGATTTGAGGACTGGAGTCTGAACCGAGAGGCGCGCCGGTTCGATACCCTTCAGTCGACCCAGCTGTCAGGGATGGTACCCGACTCCGGGTTGGGAAAGGTATCAGGCAGCGAGGGAGGAGAGATGGGTGCCACTGGCCACAAGAAAATGGAGGTCTCTAACACCTAATTCTGCAACGACCTGAAAAAGGTTAGAGGACGACCTTCACCTTTACCTATTGTGAATTGGAACATTTGACATTTGGTTATTTCCACTTTATAAACATCGGAAAATAGCAGTCCTGAATTTGTTTGTTGTTCTTAACAATTTTTATTTGAGACAGTGATAAATACATAAGCATTTAGATGCACTCACTAAGTAAACGTACAACATATAAATGCCAAAATATAGTGTACAGGAAGAAGGCCTGATTTTAAAAAAAGCATGTAAGATCTATATTTCATATATTATATTATATATCTTAAAGCTTATCCTATACATATATCATCATATAGATTGTTTCTATCACATAAAAATGTTGAAGAAAGACTAGAAGACTTTAGCAACGACTTCATCTGAAAGAGGAATATCGACTCACTTGCTTTTCTTTTTCCTCGCACTGAGCCAACAAACACTAACATTTATTTGCTTACTACTATAACTAAAGTAAACAAAATAAATCCATTAAAAGAAAAGTCAAGACCATGTTGATTTGCAATAGGCACGACGCAAAGTCAAGCTTCATTTTTTTAGTCTGAGAAATGTGTGGGTGGGAGGCGAAAAAAATGTTAATATGAGTCATACCGTCAGAACAGGAGTATGAGAAAAGTTTTTGGACATGAAAAACACAAATCTTTGCCAGATGATGGAGGGTTGCAGATAAAAAAAGCTACCTGGAGAATGTCCATACAAAATAAGTGGACCTGACCGCTTCAGAAGTCTTCAGAAGACTGGCGTCTCCTTTAGCCTTAAATTTATGCGCCACCCATGAAACACTGGCGCCCTTTCCATCTCTGCCAATTCCCAGTTAGTCTAAACCTCCTATGGTTTCGTCGCCGAGGAAATTATCTCTCTTTCTGAGGACCAGAAGAGACTAAGAGTTTACTAGATACCGAAGACTCGTCTTTAAAATTTCAAACCGAGGGCAATGCTACAGTATCTTACTTCCTTTAAGGAATACTATTTTCCCTTCGGTATTCGGATATCTCAAATTTTCCAAGCACTTAGCCTAGAATTCTTCTAAACGTACTAAACTTATTTTCTTGTTTACAGTTCTTGATATGTTCCGTTTTGTTTTTGAAACAGTTTCGAGCTTGTCTGGTAAGTGTTAGGGTTGGTGAAGTGAGAACATGCGAATGTTGAAAATGAAAAGAGGAGAAAAGGAAGGAAAAGTGAAAGAGAGAAACTATATTCTATGATCTTACACTATTTTATAAGAAGCTTCAGCACGTCGGAGGGATGGCGAAACTCCAGGTCAATATGTAGCGACAGAAACTCCACAGAATTACCAGGACCTGCCTCTCCAAGAAGACCGCCTCCCGCACCACCGGAAGGGGTGTCAAAGAATCGGGCCTTGTGCATGCGAGCATCTCATTGTCTGCCTCTCTGAAGTACACTATAGAAGACAGATCGCTCTGTTTGAGACTGGGTGTGAGTGTCAGAGCGGGATTTCGTTCCTGGGAACCGAAGACTCATTGGAGACTTTTTTTCACCGCTCCTTGGTGCCGCTCAAGATTCAGGGATGAAGCTTAATTAAGACGAACTGGATCGACAGCTGTTTAAAATTCTCTGGCTTGTAGAGATGTGCTTTTTTTTTTTTTTTGGAGGATGGGGGTATTTTTGATTCACAACTCTTCCAGCCTCTTTTTCTTATCACTCCTACACCTCCTACACCATTTTAACATAATTGACCAGACCCATCTCAATAAGCACTACCATTTAACATAATTGACTGTAGAGCTTATCAGTATCTTGTTAAAACCACCTTTTTTTGGTATAATTGACTGTACATCTATTTCGGTATCCTTGAGGGCCACTTTTGAAAAAAATGATAATTGGGTGTAGGATTATTTCAGTATCCTGTGAAAGCCGCCAATTTAACATAATTGGCAGTAGACCTATCTCAATACCTTGTAAAAATCACTTGTGAAAAAGGTGAATTGTAGTCTGGCCTGTTTTCTCGCTACACCCCTCTTTCTCTTCTTTCAAGCGTAAATCTCATAGACTGGCTGACCTGGGTTCAAATCTCGGGTCGGGCAACTCTGTCCTTTCTCTGGCATATGTTTACAGGGCTGGCTGCCTTCCCGTGATACAGCCTCAGTTGAAGGAGTACTGACTGCTTTATGAATTATCTAGACAACTACAGATGATGATGACGACGACGACGACAACCATGATGAATAGTAGAGTTTCACAGAAAGCACAAAAACGCTAAAAGCATTTTGGCTTTTGATATTCTGATAGGGAACAATAATAACATTATTTGCTGCTGGTATTTGAAGCGTGCCGTGGAGTGTACGAAAGTAGCTTGCTGCGCTCTGTGCTTTGATATCTCCTGTAAACGCTTTTCTACACCTTAAAAAATCCGACCATTTCAAAGGGAATCAACTTTATGGCCGCTTAATGTGTGATATAAAGGAAATACGACCCAGTTGCAGCTTGGCTCTCAAGCTCAGACTCTTAACCGTATCCACGCTGTTGATGTGTCTATCCGATGCGAAATGTCACGTGTAGTCGTCTGCTATCCTCAGCGGACCGTTAAAAAGATAAGTTAAGTACTGTTGACTGCATTTAATCAAATAAACTTAAATCAAGTGCATTCTTCCCTCTTGGTATTCTTGGAGAAATGGGCAAAGTGAAGGTCGACAGTGTATATTTTATGGGACATCAGGAATGCAGGCAAGTATATCCTGATCCTGATATATATGATCTCACTTAAAAATAATAGCATGAATATGAGAACAACCATTGTCTATATTAGTGATGCACAACCTTTTTCGGCCTGCGGGCCATATTCCCTTCCGACACGCGTGTCGCGGGCCGCTTGACCGCAAAAATTACAAAAAAAATAAATAAATAAATAAAAAAAAAAAAATAGAACATACCATTCTTATTAGAAAAAAATTGTACTTAGTGGGATATTTGAAGCTGCTTTTCCGAAACCAGCTTCTGAATGTCTGGCTGCATCGAAGAAATTCCAAGTCTCAGCACTGAATCGAAATGTTCGTCCGCGAGGCGATTACGTAAGATGGGTTTCGCCCGTTTCATCACTGAAAACGTTTGTTCACACACATAAGTACTTGTAAACATCGTGATCATCCTTAACGCTTGTTTTCGGAGATTTGGAAAAGTTTCTGCAGGCAACACTGCGTAGAAAGCAATTGTCTGCATCGCTCGAAATTTGTCAAGTAGGGATGTCTGGCTTTGCAAGTCAATCAGTTCCAGTTGCAGGTCTGTCGGGGCACTTGACACATCTGCCGCAAATGATTTTCGAAGAGACGTATTTCATCCTTCAAATCATAAAATCCTTAAATCTTTCACTGAAATTATCCTTCAAGAGCCCCCAAAGTTCTATCATTCTTTCTTTGGGGAAAGACATTTGTTGCTGCTGATCCTGACGTAGAGATGTACACGTTGGAAAGTGGACAAGCTCCATCCTTCCCGCTGCTGAATGAAGAGTAGTAATTTCGCTTGGAATGCTGTTATGTCCGCATACACATGCGAAATCAACTTGTCTTTCCCTTGTAGTTTGGTGTTGAGTTCATTCAGATGTGACGTGATGTCGCATAAAATCGCCAAATCCCACAGCCACGAGGGGTCGTTCAGCTGAGCACTTGCTTTGATTTTCTCCGTCATAAAAATTTCAATCTCATGTCTCAAATCAAAAAACCGTTTAAGTACCTTTCCTCGGCTTAACCAGCGGACTTCACTGTGAAAGAGAACGTCTTCATATTCGCATTCTATTTCTGTCAAAAATTCCTTGAAAGTTCTGTGGTTCAACGCCTGTGATCCGATGAAGTTTACAGTGCTGACCACAATCTTCATCACATGGTCCAGATTCAACACCTTGCCACAGAGATTTTGTTGGTGAATAAGCCGGTCACGCCGAACTATCGAACTATCGAACTATCGAACTATCCTATGCGGGGCCGACAGCCGTAAGAACACTTACTTTTTAATCGTGAGGCTGTTTGCCTCAGAGTGGTCCGAACCGGTGATGTGCTATTCTTGTCATAGAAAGGGCTTATCAAACAAGCAAAATTGATATCAAATCACAAAAAAGTGTCATGATCATGATTTTTTGGAGTTGTTTGTATAAAAACAAAAAAATGAAGCAAATGGCAATCAAATGAAGAGAAGCACTAACGATATCTTTCTTGGGACTGGTTTTCGTTTTATAAAAGCTCTGTCAGAAGCATCTGCTTCTCATTTCAATGTATCTTCTGCCTTTTGGAGGATGCAGACACTTCTCCGGTGCTGCCACAAAAAAAAAAAAAAAAAAATAGAGAGACATGTCATTACACCATACAGAGGCAGCCTTGGCAGTGCGCGGGTCCCTGCGGGGCAGAGAGCCACAAGTGTAGACTATATACTGTACAGGGACATGTGTTTCAAAATAATAATAGATGTTCATGTATAAAGTAATAATGTATATAATAATGTTCATGCATACAGTGAAACCGTACTAGTGTGCTAGCAGTTCAGAGATAAAAGAGAGCGATCGAGCAGACGACACTGCAATGACCAAATGGTCATCAAGAGTAACATCATGTTTATTATTACCAAGTTTTATTATTTGACATTGAATTGTTATTTCCCCTTCTGGGGAGTAAGTGGCAGGTCCACCCGTAAGAAAGGTGGGGACATGCACCTGCCACAACGAGACGATCGACGTTCAGTTTAATTCCGAAGTCCTCTGGGGACATATCGGATCTCAAACCTCAAAGAGTTTGCCATAATAAACCTGTAAACCTAATCTCCCTAACGTTGACAACAGTATAGTCTAGCTTTCCGTGATATTCGGGTTTAGCAGAATAGCATGCAAATTAAATAGCTTTTAATTTAGAAAACTGCAAGTTTTGTAAGACTTTTAGTAAAAATATTACACATATTTTTTAAAAAATGTTTTACCATATTTTTTACATTTATTTGTCACTAAGAAAACAGAAGAAACATCGTAATTAAAACGGTACTTATCTTTTGTGAGCATAAACAAGGGAAACAACCCTGCCCTCAGTAGCTTTAGTACTTCTTAACTAGACACAAACGAGAACTTTTAGGAAAGCTAGGCTGTCACCTAGGGCGCAGTCTATAGCTGTACTAAGCTGGTTGTCTTTGGCATGGCGCTCCTTGATCGTGGGTCGTGCAGATGGTGGGACTTGAGGGTTCAGAGGAGCTCGGGTTGTCTCCATGGAACGTATGTGGTCGTGTGAGTCAGGGTGGCGCGGTTGTTGTCTGCATTGGATTTACCGGTCACCTTCTGATTTGTTTCTTTGCTCTAGGCCAGTCTAGGGCAGTGATGCCCAACCTTTTTCGGCCTGCGGGCCATATCCATTTCGGACAGCCGTGTCGCGGGCCATATCCATTTCGGACAGCCGTGTCGCGGGCCACTTCACCGCAAAAATACAAAAAGGAAAAAAAAAATAGAGCAGATACCATTTTTTATTAGAAGCAAGTTGTACTTACCATTAATTATATATTAATTAGTGGGATATTTGAAGTTGTTTTCCCGAAACCAACTTCTGAATGTCCGGCCTCATCGTAGAGGCACCAAGTCGGAGCACTAAATCGAAATATTCGTCCATCGCAAAAAAAAAAAAAAAAAAAAAAAGATTAGGAAACGCCCCTACGTGGGGATAAATACTTCTTCTTCCTTTTTTTCGTTTTTTTTAAGGTCTTCTTTTATTACTAACATGCCGATTTCCTGCACTGTGGGCAGAAGTTTCGCGGGCCGGATGGCACCGCGGATTGTGTGTTTTTGTGAGCGTGGATGGTGGGGTGGATGTGTTTGTCTGTGGCTGTCGGTTCGTCCGTGCGTCTTGTAGCCGCTATGCCATTCCTGGTTGAGCCACTCTACATGCAAATCCGTATCGACGTGGTCTCATGTCACAACCTCACCAGCGCGACATTCACAGCTCACCTTCACTTCCGTTCACAATCAGTTCTACCTTCACTTCGAATTCACCTTCAGCTCCATGCCTCCCTCACAGCAACCTCCACATCTCGCATTTTCAGGTGATTTTTATTAACATTTTCCTGTTCAACGGTCTGCAAAAATGTAAGCCTTTTCAATCGACTTAGTCGAGCTCAATGTAACTTAGCTTTTTAACCCACAGTTGCGTGAATAACCTTTCCTGTTCTCGAGATAAAGGGGTACAAACGCCATCGTGTACAGAAAGAAGAGTAAAATTAAAACAAAAATATATTTTTTTCTGTTGTCATGGTTAAGGCCGATGGGACAGTTATAATGGCCCTATGTTAATTTTGTGTATCACTGAACACTCTTCTCTGTTAAGTGACCCCAACGTTGTGTCACTGTGTATGATAATAAGGCTATATACACATTTTACTTTTCTTTTGTTTGTGTGTGAGAGAGAAAGAGGCCCATTCACACGCGCGCACGCACCCACCCACACGTACACATGAGCTGACGCCCTTGCCTATGAGAAAGAGAGTGTTTAAGTGTGTCTCTTATTTTCCCTTAGCCTTTTAAGTCATCTTGTGCTCCTGTGGTTTTTATCGGTAGTTTCTCATTTTTTCTCAGGACCCCCCTAAGTATGTTTCATTACTGTCCTCTGTCCTACAAAATATTGTCACACATGAGAACATTTACCACAAAAATGACAAAATGTACTGTAAATATGAAGTTTCTGGGAATAATGCCTTAATTCACGCTTCGAAACACTTTCTGGACGGAGCCATGGTATGAATGTTTCCCCGAAGACATGACCTGCTTAACAGGCCTCATTCAATAGGAATTACTCTTCATAATGTGTCATCCAACAGCCTTCGGAATGGGTCATCTCATGACATTTACGACACTCATATTTTTTTCATAACAGTTATGAGCTTTGGCTGAGCGTGTAAGCACAGCATTTGCGACTGGCATTGACTTGGATTAGTGTTTTGGGGTTTCTTTACGAGCAGCCAGTAGTCTATGAATGCCAGTCCCGTCGTTAAGTCTTCAAAAGATGCTTAGCAATCATTAGCGCGCCTCCATGGTAAAGATGGTCAGATCGAAGACGATGTCTTCGCGGAGCTGCGAGATCTCGCGAACTATAATGAACTCGGCAATAATCTGACTATAAATCTACCCACAATTCCCAGGCCACCGAGAAGAAGAGACGCCAACAAGCTAACAAAGACAGGACAAGTAAAAAGAGATTGATTAAGTTATTCAGTGTCCGTTGCCATTCACGTAAGGAAAAGAAAAGGACAAACTGGGATAAAACAATATTACAATCTACTTACCCGTCACCGCCACCCGAGTGGTGAGAAAAGACAGAGAGGAGGGCCGGGTGAGCACTCTCCAAATTAAAGTCAAAGCCAACTCGAAAGCAAGTATAGCGAGAAAAAATTAAAAGTTTAAAAAGTAGAGACTCACAGATCGCTGAAAAAAAAAAACATGTTCGCGTGGTAAGGATAATGAAAGGCGAGAGGTCTGATTAGGGCCGTCTGCTCTGGCCATGAGCTGCTTCCTGTAGTTATCCTGTGAACCATGTTATCCAAATCGATTTTGATGATGTCTCAGGAAAATGCGAAAGGAGGATACGGTGTGGTCTTTAATTTTACTTGAACATTAACTATGTCTGGCTGTCCTTGTACACGCTAAAATTGTGAGAGTAGAAACTCTTTGAAACCGAGTACATGGATAACAGGGGGGAGGCAAAGACACACAGAGAAAGAAAGAGAGAAAGAAATAAAGAAAACAGAAGAGACAAGCGACTTGAAGCAGAGATCTGTCTCCTGTAGAAGTATTAATCGACATGGTGCACCCAAGAGGATAAGATCTCATTAGTTTCACATTTGCTTTACAAAAATTTTCTGAAGAATTCTCTCCTGTACATTTTTGTTTGCTCGTTTTGCACCGAAGCATGCGAAAGAGAACTCCCGCTGTTCGTGAGATAATTTTGTTGTCCAGAAGCACAGTTCAGCTGTTGACGAACACGGCCATGCTTTTCGTGTACACGGTTTTGCTGTTGACATGCACAGCTATTATGTTTGTATACAATTATGTTGTTACTACGCACAGTTATGCTGCTAACATGCACAGTTATGATGTTGCTCCTCGTCCTCATGTTTACATAAATATCAAATGCTGTTGACTGTAGACTGTCGGTACCCAGCCCGAGTATCGTTGGCCATTTTTATGGAAGTTCATACAAAACCTACGTGTGATTTAGAGGGAAGAATCACGTGTTTCTACCATATTTCATATATTTGACCTGTTCAAACCGATTCCTGTACACACTCTTGAAAAGATTGAGGTTGTTATATCGCGAGTCAAATCAACAGCAATCATTCCGGCATTGGAAAAGGAAAACGTTGGGCTTGGAGAGTTTTTTGTTTGTTTTTTTAGGAGGAATTCAGGAAGGAAAAGGGCGTTGATAACATTTGCATTTAGCACTGCATCATAGAAGATCTCATATTCTCGACATTGAGGAGAAGCCGTCGGTGACCGACGTTTTGTCGAGAGAAGGGACCGCTCGACGTGTATTGTGCACACGACCGCACGAAACATCGCCAGTGCATGGCTTCCACTTGGGGGGCAAACGTCCTCAATGTTCCCTCACTCACCAACCCTCACCCTCCATTCTCTCCCCTCCCCGACAAGCCACGGATTAGTCAAAACGCATGACGCACCGGCCACCCTACCATCCCACCTACACAACCACCCATCCACACTCAGGATACAGGGGGGGAAGGCAAACCCTGACTGGCGGAGTGGGATGGTGTTTTGTGCTGCATCACGTACAGAAAATAAGGGATGGGGGGACCCGGCGTCTTGGGCGAACGTTTCCAGACTTGGTGACTGCCAGCGCCGTGAATAAATCAGGAACAGTCCTGCTGTAGGTGTACTTGCACGTTCGTGCTTCCTCCTGCCTGAGGCGTACGAGGGATTTTTTTTTTTAATGCACTCAGATATCTGTGTGTGTGATGAATGCATGGAGTGGATACGTTTCGTTACATTCAGACTTGTCTTCATCAGTGTTTGACGACATCAACAGCCGCGACGACCACTTCCAGACAGCGACGCATCTAGGTCAATGACCAGTCGCGGTGCTACTCACGATTCCAGAACATCCGCGACTAAATGAGCACTCGTCGACACTTCAGGGCCATGCGCCGGGCACCTCTCCCTTCGTGGAGATAATTAGCAATTTCTCAAATTCACATCCCGTACCCTTTAAAGAAAATCCAAAAATCTTGCGGGGCATTCGAAGGGCAGAGAAGAAGAGTGAACGGAATTAACAAGCTGGGAAAAGAAAGAGCAGATCATATTGCGGCGTGTACTTGCAGGAAATCGATAGGAAAGATGTTCGATTTCGATTGCTAAGGAAAATCTGGATCGAGCTAATTTTTTTTTTTTAACCCGACGTGGTCTGACTGCAAGAAGTTGAAAACAGATCATTAGTTTACAGACAAGGTTTCATGGAATAAGTAGATATCTCAGAGTTGAGCGCTGATCCAAAATATTGAACTGTTTAATTATCGAGCTAGCTCACACTACCTGACCATGATCCAGCTAAGAGAGAAAGCAGTGAACACTGTTACATCTTACACCTGCTAGTCCTGTCTGAGTTGTAGATCACTCAGCTCAATTAAATTACAAATTAAATTCTCTACCCTTGCATTTCAACTGCCTGCCGCTGCGTCGCATGGTCGCTGCAGTCGCCGCGATTGTGTTATCGCTACCCTAGCAGCAGTTGTATCACAGCTGTGTATATCCCCGTGACAGGATATCACAGCTGTGTGGATCCCCATGACAGGATATCACAGCTGTGTATATCCCCGTAACAGGATATCACGATGATTGAAGCATATTTTCTATACAGCAGTGGCCATAGAGGCTGAGATTTTCACAGTACAAGATGTAAAAAAATTGTTTTTATCTCCTTCTATTTTTATGTCTCGTAATGATTAATGTTTTTATCGAGGGAAAAACTTATAATTTCGTTAATGTCGCAGTGGGATTGTTTGTTTTTTCGTTGTTGTTTTGTTTTGTTTTTGAGGGAGGAGGTGCACGTGGTTGTCCTTTTCTTTTTTTACATATTTTTTGTTGAAATGACGTCTGACTTTTCTTGGAGGGGAAGGTTTCCTTGGTGCTTGCAAGATTCTTGGCTGTTCTCTTTTTTATCTGTTGCTTGACGTCTGCCTGTATTCTGTATTACCTCTTGCCTGACGTCTGCCTGTATTCTGTATTACCTATTGCCTGATGTCTGCCTGTATTCTGTATTACCTATTGCCTGACGTCTGCTTGTATTCTGTATTATCTATTGCCTGACGCCCTTCTGTATCCTCACTTTGCTTGTTTACTGTCGTCCACCAAATTTCTGTTTGCTGCTGCCTAACGCCGCACTTGCAGGCCAGTGTAGCCAGCACGGGCCCGTCTGGGACCAGAGTCTGGCGCCATCAACACGCAGCGCAAACGTCTGGGTGAGACACGAAGCCCGATAGGTCACGTGACGATTGCATCTCTGTCGCACGCGTGCGGCCACAGTGTGAACAAGAAGTCAGACGGTGAAGTCTACTCAAGCATCCGCGTTTCGGTGTTCACAATTTCGTTTTGTTGGGAGGAAAATCTCTGTACGCGTGTTTGTCTATATCTCTAACGTTGTCCTTGTGAAAAGACCATTTCTCTCGAGTGACAGTTGGTGAACGGGTACATGACGCAATGTATGGCTGTGAAAGGAAAAGACAACAATATAAAAAGAAGGACATCGCCTTTACAGATCAGAGAAAATTGTAGTTTTAAGCACTGCTATTTCCAACGATTGTAATAAAGTCACGGGATATCTTTAGTTTGTACAATATGTATGCACTGTGCTACTAATTTTTTTCTAGAACCCACTTTCTCCCCCAACCCTTCCCAAATTCTCGTGTATCCATGTCTTCGAACCTCCAAACGTTTTCTCTGAAATCGAATTGCAAACAAGCTCCTGCCTGAAGTTCGGAGAGTCCACCTGTGGAGGTTTCAAACAGTTTGGTTTTATCTTATGTTGTCTGTGTCTCTTGGTTTAAACCCTGTGTGAAAACAGGCGAACATCTACCGAAAACCAGTCTAACTTCAACCATAGGTCATCCTAAAATGTTCCCCACCAGCAACACAGAAAGGTCATCAAGACACCGAGGGCAGTGATAGAACAGGTGGAGACCCGCGTTGATAAAGCGAGTACACGGATATAGATAAATGCCAAACACAATGCGTCATGGTGGACATTTTTGTATGGGATAGAATGAGCACGCCGGAGAAATAAAAAAAGAGGCAGCAATAACTGCGGTTATTGTTGGTTTGCTGGCACCAGAGGTTTCTCTGCCAGAAAGCACTGCTTTCAGCAACGTATCCTGAACGTACATCTCTGCTATCAACCAGCGGATCTGTGGTGGGAACTGGCAACAAAGCCTGGGGAAAGTGAATTACCCCCGCGTAGTCTGGCAATGACTGAGGCACTGGGAAAGTTGGACGTGCTACCCACACCTGTCAGCATGGATTTCCCACAGAAACAGTCTATCACATGATGACCCCACCCTAGACTTCCACAACATAACGGTCTGTGACTTTGTTCTAAGACTTCAAGCCTCTACAGCCCTGAAGTCTAGTTCGCTGGTCTGCGACCTGTTAACCCTTTGAAAGTTATATAAGTCTTTCTAAATATACTCACTGATTTCACGCAGTATCGTTTTGATGAAGAGTGAATGCATATGTAAACAATGTACAATAAATCGTATGGATACATCTCTAAAGTGAATTGTCCATGTACGTATAAATAGTTAAAGTCTTACAAGTGTACAACTCTGGAACCCAAGGTACACGATAATATAAAAGAACTCGTTAGCACAAACCTGTACCTGAAAATTTGATGATGCTTTTAGGCACACGAGTGCTTAATGTCCTCTTTGGGGAAAACTAAATTTAAATTTAGCGACTGAGGGTTAATGGCATTCCTCCAGAATACCGTCAGCAACATATCTTACATCGCGCAGGCATGCCAGCTCTCTCTCACATTTTTTCATGTATACACACCCTCTCTCACTCACACACAAACACACACACACACACACATGACAATTGATTATTGATATTTTATTTTTAGTTTTATTTTGCAAGTTATTGACATATTTTAATGTTTGTGTGTATATTCACACACGATCGCACTCTAGCATGCAGGTACATACAGTCAAAGCGTGAGTAATTAAGAGAGAATGAAAGAGACACAGATGCAAAAACAAAACAAAACAAAACAAAACAAAAAACAACCACATAGCGCAAGTTCAGAAAAAAATGAAACAGAGAGTGAAGGAGAAGCAATTCGCCAACAGACGAAAATTTGGCAAGAGATCGAAGATGAGCCTGGAGGCTGACAAATGAAACCTGAAAGAGGGAAGGAATCGCTTTGTAGCCCTTCCCATTGAGTGAGAGAAAGTGTGTGTGTGAACAGTTTTATACAACCATAGGGCCCAGATTTAATAAGGATGATTTACTGGCAATGGACGGGAAAATATTTTCGGTTAGTGAAGCTGGATATTGTCGGCCTAATCCATCGGTTCGGGAGGAAGGTTTGAAGCCAGATGTCATTGATGATCACAACTTCGGGCTATGAATGTTCCAGGGCCCGATGCAGCCATCCTGCACATCCCTAGCAGCCAACAGCAACCTTGTGCAACTATTTTTTTTTTTTATTCTTCCCACCTACCACAGAGAAAGAGAGATAGAGAGAACGACAACGGCAATTCTGTGTACGCGGGTGAAAAGATTACGAAAACAATGCTTTTTAGCATGAAGCCCTTGTCATAAATAGATAAGTATGTTGAAAGCCAGACTACTACAATTGCAAAATGGAAAAAAAAATTAGAAAAAATGGAATGGATGAATGCGAGTACGAAGGTAGTGATCATTTACTACAGGATGTTTGTTCAAGGTGGCTTTGTATGTGCCAACAAAAAGTAGCCACAAACATGTTCATGGTATTTAGTTCTTACTCAAGTTCAATGTGGGTTGCCAAAGATGAAGGCGGGTGTGTGTGGAGAGAAAGAGATAAAGTTTAAAGTGAAAATACGTTTCCATCCCATTTATTTCCAAAGTCATTTTTTTTCTTTAATCTCTCGAGCTGTGAAAATTATTTTGTATGCTTCGCTGGATTCCAGGCCATACATCTGCAGATAATGTTGAGTTGTGTTCAGACACCGCTATTCAGCTTGGACCTTCATCTGACCTGATATACACGAAGACCATGCCATGGAGTTGTTTTAAGGTTGTTTTTTTCAAAACAAAATTATTTACTTGCACTCTGAATCTTATTTACCTATTTATTTGTAGCTATCTGCATCTTTATTGAAATGTTTTATCATCCCGTTCTCTTCTTTCCGGAAGAGCATTTCTCCTTGTATTTTTATTTTTGTTAGATTTTGATTAAGAAGCCAAGGCAGTGAAGCATACCTGCACTGCTATTGCTGACAAGCAATCAAGATCAGTATTTTTTTCTTCTTCTTGCGTTCATTAACACGCTCTCTCTCTCCACCCCAACCTCTTGTATCTCCCGCACTCTTTTTTTTTTCAGTAATTCCTTCTCCCCGCTTTCAGACACTAAAACAGATGGGATTTTCCAAGGATATAGGTTAATTATGGTACCGGAATGGTTTTTTTTTTCAGCAAAGATAATTCTTAATACCAACATCCCAACACAATGTAGGTTTTCTTAGCTTCTCTTTCTCTCATTAGCATGCGCTTTATACACGCCAATCCCTGTCTCTCCCAACTGTGATTCTTTCTTTTTCTTTTGTTTTTCTTCCCTGTTTTCAGATATACAAACAGATGGTAGCCTTGAAAGAACTAGGCTTATTATAGAGTCTTCTTGTCTGCTAATTTAAACCATTCAAAACTCACAGGAATCGACACTTCGAAATCAAAATAAACCAGTATTAATTCCATCCGATAACTCTGTATTAACGGTTATCTCTTCCTCTTTTCCACGTCAGTTGCGTGATTATTTGATATGTAGCAGCAGGCGGGTACCATAAGCTGAATGCCAACAAAAATTGCGATTTAAATTGGCAGTAACGGCTGCTGATACAACGTCAGGGTTGTGTGATTATTTTTTTAATTTCTGGAACGTTACAATCAACATTTATCAACTTACAGATAAGAGCTACCCCTTCACAAATTCTTATCTTTTGTTGAAGTTTGGTTTATTTATTCTTTATTTATTTACTGTGTGTGCCGCGATGGGGTTGCAGCGGGGTCAATTCCGACAATAGCTTTCATGACATCGCGAATTAACTTCATTTCCAAGGGAACACTACTATTTCGACAGACGGACGACAACATGGGCAGGAAAATTTTTTCAGTCGCAAGCCCTGAACCAGAGACCTCCTGCACCAATAAATAAAAAAAAAAAGCACGGGGCGTTTCTGGAGCCTAGAGTTCAGACAAGCAACAAATGCGAATGTAGACCGATGAACGTAGGATGCAAGCATAAGCACGTGTTCATGTAGGTATGCTCTTTTTTTCTATTTAACAGATTTGTTTGACACGAAGAGCAGCATTCCTGCCGTGCCAGCAGATTCTTTAAAGACACGAATTTCTTCCGTCGCTGAAAATGATTTTCTGTCTAGGAAATCCGAGCAAAAGCACATCCATACTCGCCCAGCAGAAATAAGAAAAAGCGTGTAAGAATGACTTGTAAAAAAAAAATCAGAAGCAATGGAATGATTAAAGTTGTATAAAAATGTGTTTCTTGAAATCGTGTTTCCTGAAAAAACACTATGGTGTCTAATTCCAAATTGTCTGCTACTAAATAAAGCTGAAAAAAGTATTCTGCGTGACACAACTAAATTTCGTATGGTAGAAGTAGCAACAATTTTGCATTTACACGCTATACGGAAAGGATGGAAGAGGCAGAGAGGAGAGAATCGAGGATGGAAAGAGAGAAGGGGGAAGCTTGGTGAGGGTGGGAGCTCGTTGGTCATGACTTTAATGTTCACACGAAGTGTGTTTTATGAATAAAACCGTTGGAAACAGAGGCTCTTGTTCTGGCTTTATCGGTAAAGGTGTCTGACAACCCTTTTTTATGAAGGTATGGGAGTGGGGAGAGTTTTAAACACATTGAACATTTGTTCTATTCTAAGTGTTCTTTGATTCAACATTTTTTTTTTTGTCTTCTTGTTTTTCTCTCTTGTTTCTTCGCTTGCCAATAAAAGGAAAGCATTTACTTTAAACTTTGTAGACGCTTTCACTCTTCTATCCGCATCTTCACAGCAGGTGTTCGAGTCTCGGCATTCTGCCAACAGAGAAAAACCTCAACCTGACATAGCTTGTCCACAAAGTGGAACATTCTATCTACCCACAAAGTAATATATTTTGGCTACAAAGAAAGACAGTCACGACATGAGACTCTGCTCTTAGACACATTTTGCCACCACAGTGACATGTTCTGACGAAGGAATAACATTCTTCCCACGATCCTAGGAAGCTCGTTCCAATGAAATATTTTGCCCACAAAGTCCTAAATTACTAACCACAGTTTTTTCGATGTGAGACACAGTATTTCGCGAAGTTTTTTTTCATGTTGGCTACTGAGACAATACGAGAAACAGAAATCTTTGGGGTCCAGAAAGTATTTTTTCGGCTTCTGCAGCTGGCCTCCTCGAAAGACAAAGGTAAAAAATGACATTGCTTTTTTTTCTTGTCCTGATCATTCTAATACCGGGATAAAATCTGACATCTCTATAAAAGTCCCATGGGTCCTTTCGTCTCGCTTTATATCATATAACCCGGAGTCACGCACGACTGAGGCCGCGGAAAGAAAAGAGCATTTTGTTTCAGACGTCGTGCGCTGGGTTGTCATGGCAACATGCAAACATCACGTCCCTGTAGCCATGTTGCCATTGAATGTGTGTGTGTGTGCGGTCGTGCGTGTGTTTGTGTCTATATGTGTTGTATACAATGCAGTTGGCACATTGACGATTTATTGCATCAAAATTATTTTAAAATTGTCATTGTGGACACAATTCGACAGAAAAGAATACACGTGTGCTCCTCTGCTGTTACTCTGGACTCCAAAGATAAGAAGTAATGCAGATAAAATATGTATTGAATGGACAGCTGTTACGAGTCACGTGAGCTAGGCTGGATTGTGGATTGTGAGAACAAAGACTGAGAGACATGTTTACCGAGCTTCATGTTTGGGCGTATCTTTCGCAACCTGATCGAACATTGTTCTTGTCTTTGAGAAAAATAAACCTATTACTGCCTTTAGAAGAAAAAAGAAATGTCTCATGTAGACTGGAAGGGTTGGGGTCGTCTGACATGAAAGCAGGGTAGATTGTGAGGACACACACACACAAATCTCTCTTACAATCATCCATACCACCTACACGTGACTGGCAAACGTGGGAGTTGTGTCCAGTTTTGTGTTACATCTTCTCAACCACAGCCATATTGTGATGTGGAGTCCAGATCGATAGCTTGTCCTATCAGGTTCTTGTAGAGAGGAGCTAGAGATCAGGTTCCTGCTTCTCGCTAAAAAGCTGAAGCTATTTGCAGGACACGGAGGGGATGAGCACACACAAATAGGCAGTTCCTCACTCCCTTCAACAGATTATCACGCCTTCCTACAGCTCACTGTCCGGCTTTTAGGGCCACAGATATTGTGTTTTGCTTTTTGCTTCTGTCTCTTAGAAGTCTTTCTCCTCATACAATCTTTGCAAAAAAGCCTAGTAATTTGTAAGCCTGGGTAAAGAAGAGCATATCAGTCTTAGCTGTTATGTTTAGTACTAATTGAAACACACATGTACAAAATTACTTTTTCTGTTTATGAGAATTATTTGTTATAGCTAAAGTTTGTTGACTATAAACATGAAAATTGTAGTGTGTAGAAGTGAATATAATTATACTCAAGACATAACAAAGATGATTTTTTGTGATGGAGCTGAGCTGAAGATGTTCTTAACACTTGAGAACTCAGATCCAGTCGGTGGTTTGAAAAAAAACTACTGTGCATTTGTGTAGATCTTTAAAAATGAAATTCGGTTAATTAAATCTTACATACAGAGATGTTTCTTTTTTTAATGAATGCAAGGGGCTAAGGGGCTGGGAAGGGGGGAAAAGTGATAGCTCTTAAAGACACCTGTTTCATTCCCATATGACAAATAGGTGTAAGGTGCCGTGTCTTAAACTTTTTATTTTAAATACAGCTTGGGTTAGATACCCAATACCACAGTTCAATATCTTGATATTACAGCTCAATAAATATATTGTTGCTACAGCTCAGAATCTAGATGTGACAGTTCAATAAATATCTAAATGTTACAGCTTGGTATCTCGATGTTACAGCACTTTAAATATCTCGATGTTACAACTCAATATCTAGATGTTACGACTCAATATCTAGATCCCCTACTTTTGCTATTTATCTATTCTAAATCTACAAATGACATATTTGTTTGCTGTGGGTTTTTTGGGGTGTTTTTTGTGTAGTATTTGTATTTGTTTTGCTTGCCAAAATATTTTCTGAATCTGGCTACACTAGCTACAGTGTTACTTCCAGCGGTGACAGCTCTAAGCCGGTAGCGCATTTGTTTAACTTTCTTCGTTTCAACCGACGGAGAGAGCTCAAAGAAGTTGACAGATAGAACACATTATTCAGCTTACAACCTCAGAAAAAGACTTACTGCGCAAGAGCGCCAAGTAGTCAGTGAAGTCTAGCTCATGATGAACCATGCCATTCAACGGCGCACAGCATCTCTACCCGTGTCTGGCAATGGACAAATAGCAGCTGCCGCTAAAGTCATTTCAATTAGTTTGGAGAAGAAGGATGAGGAGCTGAGGTAAAAAAAATGTCTGAACATAGCCAAGCTTATCCTATCCTTGCTTAGCCGCCCCTTGAAGGGCGTTGAGACTCATGGAGAGTGATGGCAATGGCGCAAGCTGGACAATACCCAAGGGAAAATAGTTCTTTTTTTTTTTTTATAAGGTACCAGTAAGGTTCTCGATGTCATCAAACTGGTTGGTATGTCTCAGAGCTTCTTAATTCTGCCAGATCCTTCGTTGATTGGTTGAATTAACAAGGGCGTTGAGACTACCCACGCGTCCTCCACTCCAACAACGAAGGGACGTTACTCTCAGATCAGTCCCTCCTTTTGCTGGTAGAGGGGAGGGAATAATTATCCAGGTGCTGACAGCAATTAAAACTGCACGTGATGGACAACAAAAAAGCACGTTGTATGTAGAAGACATGCTGTTCATGCCAAACTAAGCAGACACGAAGAAATTCATAAGGCAATTTTGAATTCTGTAAAATATAATGTTTTGAGTCATCTAAATAGTTTTATATTTATCAATATATATGCGTGCGTGTTGCATCAGACAACATCCTTAACACACCCACAAACACATACTCGTATTGAGTAAATCAGATAACATTGTTTTTGACTCAATTATTTTCAAGGCATCCCCAGAATGGAACTGTGTTTCAGAATACAAAACCTTTTCTCACAAAATGATGGTCATGAGGAAAATCTTAAACGAAACCAAGAAACAGAAGTGTGTTTAGAAGTGATTATAAAGTAAAATTTATTAGTTGTTGGTTGGTTAAAAAAATAGTAGACGATTTGTTTAAAAACAAAATCGTATCCGATGTAATTTTTGACAGTTTCGCGCTCACTTGGGAGGAAATGCGACTTTCAGCCTTACAGCTGAACAGATCATATTCTCAGCCCATTACTTAAATATTCAGGTACAGAGCGATATAACTGAATAAAGTGCAAGGAGTTTGTAATTTTTTTTAGATTTATATATGTATATGGCTGAATTTTAAATATTTTTCTAATATGTTTGCTGCTCTAACATGGGGCAAACAAGATGTAATTTTTACCATTCGCTTCAGGTTTTCACTTTAAAAAAAATCTGGATCCCATATATTCTCCACAGAAAATGCATTTGCTCTGTTTCAAGATTCGCATAAAGGTTTTGATGAAAAACATTCAAGGCAAGGACTCAGTTCACATATGATCACACAGGTCACACAAAAACTTTTTTGGCTTAGAAACTGTAAAATACTTCAAACAGACATAAAGATTAGTCTTCGTACGCAACTCTGGGCCACGATTTGTGGCAGGAAAATTGTCCCTGACTGGGGTTGAAGTTTTGAAAACAGTAGGCGGTGCACAAGATTTCAGATACTCGCTAACACTGACATTCCTTTTTAGCTTTCGGTCAATCTGTCTGCCTCTTCGTTCGGTCTAACCTTTACTATCAGTCGTCCGTCAGTCTGCCTTTATAAACTTTGCTTTTTGCTTTACATTTCATTGGTGCTGCAAACTGTTCCTGCTTCCGAACGCTGCTAACGATAAACACAAAGTGTTGCATATTTAAAGACTTCAAGATCGATGACCATAAGGCCACAGAAACTCAGAGGAGATGTCGATGTAATACGCGAGATGATGGTGAGACACCACCTCTCACATGAAATGTTACAGATTGTCACGCTGGATTATATATATATAGCTGATGATAAGACACCACCTCTCATATGAAATGTCACAGATTGTCACGCTGGATATATATATATAAAACTGAAGGTTTCCTTTTAAAACTCACTTCTCGGTGCCAGCTTCTATGTCTCGCCTACTCTGATTTGCCCGCTTACTATTCACCTGCAGCTTCCAGGAGACAGACATAGGTCTCGACGAAGCCCTGGCAATAACGTGAGTAGGTTTCTAAACGAAAGGAGAAGTCGCTATGGTGGAAGTCATCGAAATTGTGGAACTTTCAGTGCTTGGCGTTTAAACTTCGCAGGGAACGCTACGAAGAAACTAAGACATCAAATAACGGGAACAACGGACAAACACTCTCTCCATCTGTTCGCAAGATTAGTGAAACCTTCCAGTAAATCAGACAGCAGGCATTTTAGTCGCGCGTGTGTGGGTGTGTGCGTGCGTGAGAGAGCGAGTGTTGGAGTGAACTGATGGATGGAGGAGTGCGCGTGCTGTGTGGAGGAATGTGTGGGTGTGCTTTTTCTGTCACAATTCTTTAACATATACTATAAATAAAGAGGGAATGGCTTCGCGACAAAGTTATTTCGGACCTGCGCATGCTTTAATGGACATGAAACACAGTAACATGGAATGTAAGCCTGGAATTAGTCTCATGTGTGTGTGATTGCATGTGTGCGTGTTTGAGAGAAAAAAAGAGCGATGGAGAGAGAAATATCACAA
The DNA here is from genome assembly GCF_003073045.1 of Pomacea canaliculata. Classification (NCBI taxonomy): domain Eukaryota; kingdom Metazoa; phylum Mollusca; class Gastropoda; order Architaenioglossa; family Ampullariidae; genus Pomacea; species Pomacea canaliculata. The sequence continues at coordinate 33,993,120 of NC_037590.1, read as the reverse complement.
AGAGTAGTTTCATACATTATATGTAAAAATACAAATACATATCTCATGTAATTAATTACAAACAACTCTGTGTTTATCTTCAAAACATTGCTACCAAACATTAACCATGGCAGTGAAAATATCGCACTTTCGCATGTTGATGAGTAGCAGTCTTAAAGATGGTCTGGAAACTTTCAAAGGTGCATGATTCTAACGAAGATCCGCTCACCAGGGAGAGATAAAAAATAAAGTGATGCTTTGTTTCATTTTCCTCAGTGCAATCTGAGCAATAAATCTCTCTAAGTAGCGTGTTTTATGTGCCTTAAGGTATGAAGGTAAAGTGGCAAGATGTCAAGACACAATCTAACATAATTCCAAGACTGTCATTCCTCGTGCTTACAGTTAAGCAGGATCTGAGCCTGTTGTTCAACTGGCATCGTTCTCTAGAAGATATAGATGACAAAAGAAACCTTGCCAACTTATTCTCGATTTGTAGATTTAATATCACAGTGTAGGAACTGTGATATTATAAGGATTACAAGCAACATTTGAGACTTCTCAAACAGTTGCCATACACGCGCGCGCGCACCCACGCCCTCAGAAAGGAAAGACAGTTTGTTTGTTTATTGGTGTTTTATGCCATGCCAGCAACTAAGGCTATATCATGGCAAGAAAGGAAAGACAGAGATAATATCCACGATGACCTGGAAGTTTTGTGCTGTCAGTGTTCACAAAGGCTGTCTGATCTTAGCAAGAGAATTTTTCCACCTCTGCTTTTTCTAGAGACTGCCGCAACATTAGACGAGCTGCCGTCGCCGCCTGGGGAATCACTTCCATCCCTCTGTTGTTTACTACACTGGCGTACTTCCGCAGACGAAGTTGAAAGGTCCTTTAAACAATGCTGTTCGCATTATTTTCTTTTATTTATCCAGCAACAACAATCCTGCAAAGTTAGCAAAATCATTCAGGCGCCGCAGACAAGTAAAAGCTTTTCATCGACATTTAAAACGTGCTGCTGTGGTCAGTCAAGCGAAAACAATTCATAATACTGATCGACAACGATTTCAGGTTGTTTTTGTTGGGTTTTTTTTTTTCCACTTTCTGCTGGTAGATGAAACATATCGAAAGCAAAACTTGTGTCAAACAGAGTCAGCTTGTCAAGCCTACTCTGCTTGAAGAGATCATTTCTTGGAGGTCAGCAAAGATCCATTAGGTTCAATACTGAATTATAAGAAATTATATTTTCGTTTCTTGAATTAGCGTTATATTAACCTTTAACATTTTATCACAGATTTAATAATATTTTTTACAGATTTCTGGTGACGCAGAATTCTTTCACGTGGCTTGAAAATAGATTGGACATTAATGAACTTATTTTATTGGTATTTATTTTCTTTTCAAAGTTTTTTAAAGTTGATTTGGCAGCTGCTTTATTCATTCCCACGTTTAATATGAATATTTATATCCTTATTAGATGATATTTTAGTTCAAACGAAGATAAAAAAGGTTGACAAACAAAGATAGACAAAAACCCAGAGATTCTGCCTTTTTTTTTTTTCATCTTGTGTGGGTGTGTGACAGAGAGAGACTGAAATATAATTTCATACAACGACAGAGAGAAAGAAGACCAAGAAGAACAGGAAGCCAGCAGCAAGAAGGAAAGAGCAACAACAGCCATTCGGAGAAGCTGTCCTGGTATTTCACACTCCACCAAAACAAAAAAAAAGAGTTCCTTCCTCAATTGAGATGCTTCTCTTATTATTTTCCCCTTCCATTTACATTGTGCATGCAAATGATTTCTGTCTTAACACGATACAACCTCTCGGGTGACTCAAGCCCTGTTCTTGCCAACATAAAGGCTCCGGTTACAAAACGTCTCGCTTCGTGACACTAATATGAGTTCTGGTCTTTCCCTCCGAGACACACAATATTCCCCGGCTAAAGGGGAAAAAATGCCTGCTGAACATGAATACCTAATCCTGCTCAATGACGAAGGAGGGAAAAGGTGGATTTTTATAGAACCACCAGTAAACAGGTTTCCTAAATTAGTTTGTCACGAACAGACGATTTTGTGAGTGCTGCTCACCATACAGCGGCAAATGGGCGTTTTCTTCCAATATTTGCTCAGGTGATGATGCTCTAGGAATATTTGGATACACAGTCTCGACGCTCTTTTTTAATTACTATTTTTGTTGCTCACTTTTACACGACTAGCTGGAAAAAAAAATCCAAGAAATTAATCGTGGGTTTAACTTTTTAGGAGCCTGTGTACAGAATCTTGTTTTTATCTTTGGTAATCCTTGGTTCCTAACGTGGACTGTCTGAAAAACAGACTCCAATTCAAAAACAGCATGCCACAACAACAACAACAATGACAACAACAACAATAGCAACAACAACAAAATAAATCAATAAATAAGTAGACAAAAAACTTTGCAGGATGGACAGAACATGTTTTCCTCTCTTACATTATTACGTCTTCTCGCCTTTTTGCGTTTTATTGTTCCAAGATACAATCTTTGTTAGCTCTCAGCTCAGGAGCGGTCTCGGGTATGGTGACCCAAGCGCTTTGCGTCGAGGTTGTCTTCTGCGTTGAAGTCGGAAAAAAGAATGGCGATTAAATGTTTGTTTTTCTTTAACTTGTGTGCAATTATTTTACTTTTAGTTCTGAATGTTTGTCGCTTTTGCAATCGCGATCACTCGACCAAAGAGCAATATTGCTGGATCAGCAAGCAGTGGTGTACGAACAAAGAAGCATCCGGTTCGATACCCATGTACGCAGCACCACCCACGAGGTCTCTAACACCTAACCCCCAAAGCATAGAAAATTTAGGGAACGACCTTTAAGTACACACACGTGTAATATGTTTTTAGCTTCTTTGAGAGACCTCTTTCTTATCATCGTCACTGCCTCGAAACTTTCCTCTCACCCCATCAGTCTTCTTTATCAGGATTTTGTAAAGACAGCAGTATGACTATATTGCTATTTTGTAAGTATAACCATCCCCCTTTCACTTGACAGTTTATTTTCTGGAGTACAAAAGCTATTTGCCTTCAGTGACAGCCGGACGACCCCGGCGCCGCTTTGACTCTCCTCCCACATCCTCCTACCCCGCTGCTGGCGTCGGCGCCGGCGGGCTGGTGATTGCGGGTGACGCCAGAGTTCCACGTGGCGCGGGGTCACGACCTCGCTGTCCACACTCAGCTGCGCCACACACGAACGGTCTAGAATTTATGTGTCGTATACAGCCTCAAACTTTATCCCTGTGCGTGTGTGAATATAGACTTGGAGGAGAGAATTTCCACAACTCTTATCCAGCGACGTGACTAAATGTGTGTGGTGTGTGTGTGTTTTATGTGCTTTCTTATCCAGCAAACGGTATGAAATGTGTTTGATGGAACGAACAAACTAGAAAGGATAGACTATAAATACATTTTCAGGTATTTTTAATATTATGTACAGATATGTAGATTCAAATTTTCCTTGTGAAGAGAATTCTATAAATTATAAAAGTTATGCTGTGTGTAACTGGGATAATGAATATATCAATATTTCAATGTTCCTCAAAGGATGAAAAAATAAATATCTTGAAATAATAAATAAAAAATATCTTGTATCTTGTACTCTAACGCAAACCCCAACGCTAACTTTTGCCGTGACTCTAGATGCACACCCTTCCATATACAAGAAATAAAGGCGTTTTAGTCAACAAAAAACACACACACGCTAACAAACAATGAACAAAATGGAAAGGTATATTTTTTTAACAGGACAATGAAAGAAATCGAAATGAGGATTTTAGAACAAAAACTGTACTACAGTGTCATCACAAAAACATATACAACTATTAAGCCATATTAATCAACAAGTCTCCTCACTCCGTACAAAAAGTAAAGTCGCCGCTGAGTCAGAAGAAACAACATTGATTACTTCAGCTTGGCTGAGTGAAATGAGAGAGGAGAGGAGTGAGGTCATGATGTGCTTCTCTTCCACTTTTCACTTCGCTTCTTTCTCCGCGCTGAACCGACAGTGGTCTGTACTGATTACTACTCAGGCATCAGACGAGAACAAATTAAAAGAAAGGGACAGAGAGTGTGTTTGTTTGTGGGTGTGAGTGTGTGTGCCTGTGTGTATGTGTGTGTGTGTGCACGTGTGTGTGTGTTGGTATCCTGTTACGTAAAAACGAAGTTAAATTTTGGTTTTGTGGGATTTGTGTGAAATCCTGAAAGATGTAGTAAGCTAACGCAGCAAAACTAGTCAGCAAGCCAAAACAAAAAAACAAACAAACAAACAAACAAACAAACAAAAAACCCACCCCAGCCAGCTCATGCCTAACGAATCACAAATTTTCAACGCGAAAACACACACACACACAAACAAACACACACATACACACACATACACACACGCACACACACTCACACCCACAAACACACTCTCTCTCGCAAAAAAATTCTATTCATATTCTTCTTGATCAATACATCATTTACGCCGACAGGCTGGCAGATTTGTTTTTGAAGGGATCGTGTCATCGAAAGAGAGATGAGACGTACCGGCGATGGGGATCGATACTGTCGTCAGTTATTTATGAACATGAAGCCCGCGCTTTGCACGGAACTACCGGCAAAACTAAAGTGTGTGCTCTGCGCATGCGCGACTCATTCTCTCAAACTGTCCCGCAATTTAATTTATATAAAGCTTCTTATCTCCGCAGAGAAGTGGCGTCAGTTTGGATCAAAATATCATTGACACAAGGATATTCGTTTTAATTACAGATTTTATGGATATTTCCTCGGATCAAGCCTCTCTTACCTCCACCTAACTGCCGCTTTTATGCGCTGTTCATACAATAAGAGTTTTCTAGATGGATGGAAGAAAAAAAAGGAAAGGTTGTTTGAAGCAAATAGTAAATGCAAACATCAACTCATTTTTTTTTAATTTTTTTTTTTATTTGCGTGTGATAAACGCTTAGTTCTTTCTTGTGCAAATATACTTTTCATTAAAATTCGTGTAATTAAGCGAAAGTTGACAGTTAGGCTTATAATTATTGTAAATAAGCGCACAGCTATGGCGTGTAATTATGTAGTTAAAAGTTTCTGTTGCAGCCATCAGCCATTGGATTTTATTAAATTTTTATTTTGTTCACACTAGACTTTGCATATACCCGCATCTGATAATCTGCCTGTAGCTGAGGAGGGGGACAAACAGCGCTCTGCTTTCAAGGGGCTGACGTCATTCCACGCCCAGCACGTGCACGGCTTCGCACGTGGGAAGTCTCGGAGACCTTAGAAACCCCGGGAAGCCAGAATGACTGCTTTGTGCTTTCAAAACTCCAAAACATTTCGTCCAAAAGAGAAACTCCTAGGCTGAGTCGTTAATGCTGAGGGTCATTTCAAAACATTAATGTGTAGAATCTTGTTTCAGTGAACAGGGAGAGGAGTGTTGGACATGATGAGAGCCAGCGATGACTGAGAATCTTTTGGTTTTCACATTACTTAACGAATGAACATTTACTGGCAATGTATCTGAACATTTGAACATGTACTGGCAATGAATTTTTATTGAATTTATACACAGGCACAACGTTTACCGCCAGCCTAAAGTTAAAAACAACAATAAAAATTACTTGATTTACTCAGGTCAGGAAGGTTAGGTTGAGAGATTAATGTTTTATTGTAGTTCTCCTTTTCTCACGTTCGTGTCTACTTTCTTTACATTAGTCCAGTACAGTCTACCTCATGTCATCATCAGCTCATTATCTTCTCATGAAGCGCGAGAGCCAAGATCCATGAGTAATTAATTCACCAAATAGACCCCAGCTGTCCTTTTGAACTGACTTAAACTGAGCAGGAGAGCTGTAGGGAAGACTATATCTCAGTGCCAAAAGATGACTGAGCTGATAAAGACTACTTAATTAACAGTTAAAAATTGTAAGAACGAGTTATCTGGGTTGTGGTAAGATACAGTTCTAAAAGCTCAACAGTTTGAATTCCTCGTGAACAGTTTTACCGATGATAACATGGTTTCGATTTCAACAAGCGATTTCTTACAGCGGCACCCAAGGATCTACAAACCATATTCCTCTGGTGATCCTGCCATAAATAGGTATATGCGTCAGCTTCAGGAACTCCAGGATAGTTCTGACATTCGATTCTTTGTGGGAAGCAAAGGCGGTTTTTTTTTTTCATGCGCAAGACTGCCATGTCAACATGCGAGAGATTTCACAATTGCTGCCTAAGGCAGCAGCCAGTGATTTGAACATAAAATCGAATCTTTATCTTCCTGCTATTCCGAAACTTGAACTTTACTTACCTCTTAACCAACTCTGATCCTCCAACCACGTTTTATTCCCCTTAAAAATCTAATGAGGCAGAATGGATCAAGTTCAGTGCAAGGATGCAGTTTCCCAAATTCTACGAGAACACCTCCTTTCCCGTTTTAAGACACACGTCTACAAAAACAATCATCATTGGCAGAAAGAGGTCAACACAATCAGGACTGTACAAAGATACGCGTACGTTGTCAAGGCTACAGCCAATGGGAGAGCTGGGAGCACATATTAATAAGGCGTCTCTATGGACAAGCGTGACGTAGCGAGTCTGACGTGTCTGTCTGTGCATGGCTATGCTTGTAGGAGTGTTTCTCGAGATACTCAAAGACAGGAAGAGGGGTTTGGAGAAATCCAGATTTTAAGAAATATTAAATCTTTCACACTGAGCTTTACCCGATCAGTGGAAAATAAATTTCACATCACTACACCTTTAACATAAGTGACCGTAATGTATGAAGTTCTTTTGGTACATCGTAGAACGCGCCACAAGCAAAGCAAACCACACACACACTTGCAGACACAGATACGCTAATTAGTCATTAAAAACTCTTATTAACACACAGTGACAAGCATACATATATCCTGCCAACAAAATGTTCAAATTCACCGAATATTTCAAGAAGATGAAGATGAAGAACAAGATGAAGATGCTGCTGCTGCTGCTGCTGCTGCTGCTGATGATGATGATGATGATGATGATGATGAAGAGGAGGAGGAGGAGGAGGAGGAGGATATTATATTCGGCAAATTCTACCAAACCGCTCTAAAACTGACACGAAATACTAGACTCGATGTAACCTCGCTAGGAGGAGACAGACATCCTGTCTTGTGCCAGCCTCTACCTGTACTAGAAAAAGGTAAATACAGAAATTATTACCAGGTGTTGTGCATGAGCATTTTACCTATTGCCATCGATAAAATGGCCGCATCTGCAGGTCGGCCACGATGCTCTGACAACGAGGAAGTGAACTGTGCCGAGGCGTCTTCCATTTATGTTAACGTCATCACTAAAAGGTTCATCAGCTCCTCGCTCCCTTGAATAAAAGAAGCGAGAAGCCCAATGCACCCATTCGAGTCACTAACCCCGAGGGCTGTTGACGGACACTCATGAAAACGATAAAAACTTCTTGTGCCTCAGGCAGCATATCTCACTCTGGAGCCATGCCCAGCGGATGGGCGGGTAGCTACAGCGCTGTTCCAATGCTATCAGGAATGTTTGCAGAGTGTATGTTTACAGGCTGGGTGATACGTTAAGATAATAAATACAAACAAGCAAACAAAGAAATGTCTGTCTCTCTCTCTCAGTCTCACATGCACGCACGCGCGTACACACAAACACATATATTATGAGACGTTTGTGAAGCAAAGCTACACTCACCTTCTCTTACCTCAAGACTGAGACACCTGTCGCTGCAGTACTCCCAGAGCCCCAGGTGCGCCCCCAGGGCAAAGTCTGTATGCAGCAGCCAGTAAGGCGTGGAAAAGCCCACCAGGAATATCACAAACCCCAAGAGCAAACCTCCGCAGCTCAGCTTGTACAGCGCTGGTCGAGCTGACCACAGAGCCATTGCAGACAAACCAAGGGGTCAGCCACTAACACTAACACTAACACTGTCGCCGGCGACTGTCACTCAGTGAGACGGACACAACAGTACGATGATGGCGCTCGTCACAAGATGCCGCATTCTTTTCCCCCGAATTTCAACTCGGAGTAAAGGTAGGTGTGGGAGCAAAGAGAGCACGGAAACTGAAAGCAGTTCTCTCGCGGACTTACGAATGGTGTGGGTCATTCACAGACAGCCTCTCTCTCAATCTCCGGTGCTTGAGATGCGGCTCCTGCGATGCAACCGCGGCCACTTGAAAGAGGCGCGAGGGAGGGTACACTCACAGGAACTCGCAGAATTGTTCCAGACGCGAAACTCTTGTCCTCGCCTTACCGGTTCACACGTGCTGTGGCGATGTGTTCTACCTCAACTTGCGTTGCACGAGGAGGTGGTGGATGAGGAACAAAGGTGAAGTGAGCGGGAGGGAGGGAAGGAGGGAAGGAGGGAGGGGACAGGTGGAGGTAAAGGGAAGAAAGGGGGTTAGTTCATCAAAAGAAAGTAGTTTCTGCCAGCGACCATTGGTGAAACACCCGGAGTTTCACCCTCCGCGTTAGTCTTACTCTCGTCGCCTAGCGACTCTTTAGCGGAATGTGTAGGTAGGTACTAACAGTCTTCAACACGCTTGCACTGAGTTCCTCACTCACGGAAAGCGTTTTCTGTGGCCGCACGCACGCGCGTGCGCTCGCTCGCCTGCCTGTAGTCGCGCGTGTGGCCAGCGTTGGCGGAAGGCAACGAACGGCAAGCGTTTTCCACCTTTTCAAAAATATTTTTTTCTGAAGGGAACGCTGCTGGCGTTTGCAGTTGGCCGAGGCAGCTTCCCTCACCATCACGCGGCCAGCGGTCGTTCGACGTCAACAGCTAATCAAAGAGATCGGCCGCCACACTGCGGCTACCAACCAGCACGCGAAACACCTGCTGCCTTCACAGACGGTGTCGTCTGCGACACCAGCTCACAGAGAGACAGAGACAGGGAGGAGAGACAGAGAAAGCCAGTGTCAACATTTCAGCGCTGAGGACATCAAAAATGGTCTCACAAAGACTGCTTCTGGAAGCTCTCTCCGAGTATGTAACAGCTTACGACAGCTACCACTGCAGTACTGGTCGGAGGTTCGCTCCGGTCAGTGAATGGATAAGCGCTGCTCATCCAATCCTGTCTGTTCATTCAACGTTAGTGGAAACCCGATCGTCCCAGTATATCAGATAGATGGCGGCGGAAGAAGGGTGAACTCTCCCTTCGACTTCTGGGGCCCTGTACATATTCAGTGAGACAATAGGACCTTCACTCTTGTCTACTGTCGCTAAGACCAGGGTAGTCAAACGGCTATAGGAATAATGTGACCAGGGTTCAAAACCCTAAATCACAAGTTGTGCTTTATAGAGTTTAGGAAATTTTTTTTGAGTTTTTTTCTGCTCCTTTGTCCATCGGTGGCTTAATTATTTTCTGTCCTCATCTTTTCTTTTAACTTGTCTTATAGGAGTTCTTATGATCACCCATTAGATGGTAGATTCCATATACAAGATCGATACAAAGGAAGGCTCGATATTAAACCTAAAAACCCCGATACCTTTTTCCAACCGCTAAAAATAATCCTTCCTGGAAACACAAAATCAAACAAACAGACCAGTAAGTGTTACGTATACACACTCTGTTGACACGAGAAGTGGAAGAAAACCAATGAAGCCAGATACAACACAGAGGGTCAATAGATTTGAATAAAAGCCCAGAGTTAAGCTTTTAATTGTAACATGACACATAATGTATGTGACAGCGGGGTACGCAGGATAGCTAAAGGCTCGATCAAAGAGGAACAAGCCAGGTAGCTACACTAAGCGTGTGTAACATGAACACAGAATGTAGCATCAATGGCGGAAAGACAGGACAGGTGAAGGCTTTCACGTGTCGATAGCCGCACAAGCAAAGCACCAGCATTTGCCCACTGGTACCAGCATCGACGTCCAGGAAATGGGTCTGCCACTTCTGGAACCGACAGCCATTGTGCGGATCTCGTTCCACTGATGTGTCAACTCTGTTCCTGTTCTTGTTCCAGGCCTCTAGAGACCACCTCCAGAGACAACCGTTCTCCTGCAACCCTCTTACCCTTTGACTACCCTTTCTGGCATAATTGAAGGATGGTGTACTAGACTAGATTTGGTGTGTTTGAAGTTATATTTGTCGAATGGGGGCTATGGTTACAGAAATGTGCTCTCTTGGAATGTATTTTGATAGCAAATGACATGATAAAGGTAGAAAAATGGAACTGAAAATAATGAAAAGGAAATTTAGTTAAAAGAATGAGCTGAATAATTTTATAATGGAAAGGATGCTAATCGCTAAAGGATCTTAGAAAATTACGAAAGGTCCCTGCAAAAAAAAAAAAAAGAAACTATCAATGTAACAACAGAATACAATGGATTATAAATAAAATTAAATGATGAAGAAAAGTTCAATGGTCTATTGGTCATAGATATCATGATTGTAAGTTGGTAAGTGTGTCAAGCGCACTGTAATTGTAGAAGCTCAATCTACTCCTTCGGCCATCTCATCAAGCATAGTGAGCAAGGCAGCTTAACTGATTGATGTAGCCTGCCGTTATAATACCCGGGTGGTATATACAGTAGTAATGGCAGGATATCATGCCATTCTTGAGTAAAACAGTCATATGTCATGGAAATAAGTCTATGATATGGACAAAAACTGTGTTTGATGGCTTTGCTGATATGGGACACCCAGTTAAACATCGATTAGATTTATTAAAACATATACATTATTGCGTATCATTGCTGTTAGTGTCCACCATCTGTGAAATTCAAATGTCCGCACATGCACTCTAAGAATCCCTCACAAAAACTACAGCTTCTGTAACAGTTTAAGAGCTACATTATTTTCCAGATCGTTCTCTACACCCAGTATTAACTTGTATAAATTGGTATGTTCATTTTTTAATTTCTTGATATCTCTATGCGCTCCATTTTTTCTGATTCATAAAGAACAATATCAGCTCAACTTTTGCCTCAAAATTTGCAAATAGCATATCACTTTGATGTCTGTTGATGCATGCCACAGCTGTAGATGGGAGATTGGGGTTGTTCTCATGTGCAGGCAGGTCGAATTTCAGTGTGCTTTGCCAATGACACATTTTGTGTTTACCAGTGTGTGTGCGCGCTATGTTCTAGAGTGCATGTCAAATGAAATTTTAATTGCTCACAAATTTAAACTTCATTTGTATCTCACATCTCACTATGGTTGATTTCTTAACTTTGCTACAATTCCTCTTATTGTAGAATTACGTCTTCAACTTTGTGGGAATAAAATGTAAAGTGAAGAAATACAGGAAGAGAGAAGAAAAAAAAAAAAATCAAGGGAGATAAGCAGTAACGCCCGCTAGCCCATTTCATTAATCAAACGGCGAGACAGCCGATAACTTCCCTTGGCACGCACTAACCCATCAAGGGAATTCCTCGGATTCCGTAATTTCTGCCAGAGAACAAGAGCGCGAGCTGATCCCCTTGCTCATCAAATGGTCAAAAGGGTTTTATTCTCTGTGTCATTATCTGGACTGCTCTCGATCAACCTTGATAAGCTTCATAGCATCTGACATTGAAGGCAGTGAACACTGTGTCGAGAACATCGGACACGCCCCGACTAACCACTTCCCTTCATTCTGGTCTTTTTTTTTTAAATCCCAAAGCACAAAACTTGAAGAGAGTGCACAGTCTGAAGCTACCCCTGGTAAATGTATCCCTTCTTGAGCAAGATGTAAAATTGCAAACATTAATGTATAAAGTCAGATGAGAATATTATGGGATTGGGAGTAGTTGGTGGGGAGGAGAGAGATGCTAGGAATGGCTGATTGTTGGTGTCTAGCGTCGTCAGCTCATTGAACTATATGAAGGCGAGCTAGCTGAACCCTGGTGACACATACAGAGATTAGGTACGTGTGCGGGAAGGAAAATCCCAACCCACAATCTTCCTATTCTCACTGTCTTGGTGACAACTTCATATAGGATTGGATGATGATAACGACGACGACGACGACGACGACAATAGTTGCGATAATGAAAACTATGATGATCATGACACTTGTCGACGGTGACAGTGATGATAATAAAGCGATTGGAGAAGGAAGGATGTGAAGACGATGCTCCGGCGACTGAGATACGGGTAGAAGCTAGTAGACCCTCATTCAGTCCGCAGTTGGTTTGCACAGCCTTTGCTAGAATCATCGCTGTATAACAGACTAAGGGGGGAGGGGGAAACAAAACAAAAACAAAAACAAAACAAACAAAAAAAAAAAAACCAAACAAACAAGAAGAACAGTTGGAGGTTATAGCGTTCTAACACAACATTAGGATTATGTTCTGAGCGCTTATCAGTTCCGAAGTATGTTAACAGATGACCACATTCAAAAGCTACAACTGATATGGAACAATAACCACTCTTGTAGCCTAAAACTTCAAAAGCTTCTTAAACAAATATTTACCCACATAAACGATATTAGCACTCACAACGAGTAAAACTGATAGGGCGGGGTTGCTTTGCGTTAATGCATTCTACAAATACCGCCCCCTCTCTCCTCCCTAGTCCTAATGACAGAGGAATTAGGGCGAATACACATGATGAAAGAACGGTGTGATGCCAACAGACTATCCTTGCCAACAGTCAGCCTGGGCACCACAGGCTGAGAACTGGTTGCAGAAGATGAGGTGCGACTGATGATTTACTGAAAGTAGACTGAAGTATGGCAGCAGTAGCGAACCCTTCCTACCGACTCACCAGTCAGGACTGGGAATCTGGGATCTCAGGAGGCTCGGTGGTGACGAACTGATGGAAGAAGAATCATTGTGCCCCGAGTCGACTTGACAGATCCTGGAAAATTAGCTTGACTTTATTAAATAAACTGAGTGAGGCCGTGTTCGTTTAGGGCACGACTGAGTGCAAGTGTGAGCGCGCGCACACACACACACCTGCACGTAGGGGTCAAAGATGAAGATAAGCAAATATTTACAGGCAATTATTTATCTGATCCTTTTTGTTTGGTTATTCTTTTTTTTTTTTTAGATCAACGTTTATTTTTTTTATTCAATAAGCACAATATTCAACATTACATTTACTATTTTACTTCTCATTCAAAGACACTTTTCATTCTTAAAAACGCATTTATTCAGTAAAGAAGGAGAAGCAGAGGTAGACGTGGAGTAGGAAGAAAATACCTGGAGAAAGAGAGAGTGATGGAAGGATAGAAGTAATGAAGACATTTCAGCTTACACTAGTTATTTTTTTATAATAATAGTCGATGTATGGTTTCCACAGTGCAATTCACGCAAGTCTAACATTACTCAATATACGATGATATCTTTCTAATGGTATATTTATATTTCATAATCCTCAGATTGTGGAATATCTTCACTTCTTCTATCCTTCCATCACTCTCTCTAACTGAAACTATTTTAATTGTCTGTTGTTGTCTTGTGGAGCATTTGTTAAATACAAGTTTTCAGGGTATTGTTTTAAAGGTAGAGCCCCATTTCACAATTCCACTAGGAAAGAAGTGTTTTATACTGTGCTGTCTCGCTATTCATTTGCCGACGAAAATAGAGATGCAAGCATCCTCAAGCTTCGGCAGCAGCTAGCAAAACCCAGCGATTCAGGTTCTATCGCAGCAAATGTCTAAAACGGAATGTGAGCCATCAGTGATTAGGTAACACTTTCACAGAAAGGCCATCTAGCAGAAAACTAGTAGAACGGTCACACAAACACTTGGCATGACATCCAATTGTTAGTTTTTTTAATTGGGGGCCCAAGATGCCAAGTGCGATGCCGAGTGCAGATATATTCTAGCTACAAATGCCATCCCCGCTGACAATTTACTCTCCTGCAAGAAGAATGTCAAATGGAACACATGTTTAACACATTCATGTGCACTCAGACTGCGACAGAGGCACTTAACAGTTCCACGCCCAGACAAGGTCGTGTTTGAATGAAGTTGAGTCACACTTCCTTGATGGCATTTTTGTGCTAGTTATCTTGACATCCTGCAACTACTGCTGGCAACAACTTCATATATTTACTGTTGGATGAAATCTGGGTTTCTAAGCACAAATCCCAAACACAGGATTGTGCCACGGAGGATGGTAAGCATTCGATTCAGGTCATATTCTGTCTCAAACGCCATCACCATAGAAGACGATAAAAGACACAGCCAGCTGTTTTTAATCGCCAGCACATAAAATATTTTCGAACTGTTAGACTTGGCATTTTAAAAGCATTGAAGAATAGCTGGTGCTGTGACTCAAAGAATTTCGACATACATCATTTTTGTGGAGCTTAAAAATATATGATACGTGTGACGCTGGAAAAACGGACACGGAAGCCATTGAAAATATAACGCTGATCTTGATTTTCAATCATTGGAAGCTTCAACATCTAAGCTCTGAAGAAGATGGGGTTATGGAGTCCTTGTTCACCCTGGTAACCAGGCCAGCTTGCTGGTGGTCCTGTGCCTAGGCTTCGCGACCAACACGGTGTCCGCTGTCGTCTGGACACAGCAGCTGGGGAACCGGGCAGGGCGCCTTCTTCTTGTCCTGCCTGAGCATCTCCGACTGCCTCTTCTGTCTGATGGAGGCCGTTATGAAAGGAATGACGCTGACGGATGTCCTGCGCAGCAGCTGCAGTCACGGTGTTGTGGAAGTGTTGGCCACCTTCTTCGCCAACACATCCCGGCTGCTGACGGTGGCCGTGGTGGCTCAACGATGGGTTGCCGTGGCCAGGCCGTTGTCCGTCTCCAGGTGGTGCTCGCCTCGTCGCCGGCTCGTTGTCCTGGCGGGATTGGCGCCCCTGCCGCTTGGCTACGCGGGGTTTGAGTCCTACGGGCACTGGCTGTATCGCACGCTCTGCCAGCAACGTTTCAACACCAGCCTCCCCGAGTACGGCCAGTATGTCAGAATGTGGAAGTCGGCCATGTTGTCGTATCTCATCTTCCATGCGCCGCTAATCGCTGCCATCTTGTTTCTGAATGCCATGCTGCTTTACAGCGTCTGCACTATCAGAAAGGTAGGTAACCGAAAAGAACATAATTTAGCTTCACCCCATGTTGAAAGAAAACAAGATTTTTTGCAAATCAGCCAGTACGAGTAGGATATTAAGTAAACTGAACCATCAGTGAGTTAACTTGACTTAGGCCATTTATTACTGACAGTGAATAAACATACAACGCTCAGTATGTCTGGATATTTACTATTTGGCTACTATGACCAAATAGGACAAAGAAAAACTGCCTTTCCAAGTAAGTGTTGTATGAAAGGGTCCACAATAAATTGTTTAGTTGGCGTTTCACATTCTTTGTGTGAAGTTTGCAGTTGGAATGTAAGGATTTGTGCAGTGACCTTTACTGTATTTGTTACTTTCCTATACCCCTGAAAATTGCTTAAAAACTCATATTAGTTTTTGGGCCGCAAAGCCCATAATTTTTTCTCTCTATAGATTTTCCTCTTTCTCTCAATATGTGGGTCAGTTTTAGAGGATGCAGTGGGTTTTAGAGGATGCAGGTGAATGTGTTAATGTGTTGTGCCGGGGAACCTTTCTGACCAAATACTTTGCTGTCAATGTAAATTGTTATACTGTGTGGATTTTCTATTGTCAAAAACAAAATCATTCAAATAAAATGTCTTCACACAGGTACAGACAGGTAACATTGGAGGATCCTTGACGAGGACATGGCCCAGCCAGCTCCAGCGGCAGTATGACCTTGATAGTCGCCTGTGTGTCGACCTTTACCCTCCTTGACCTTCTCCTTCTGTTCATCCGCAATCTGCAGGCTTCTGGCTACGTTGATCTGGGGCTGGATATGGAGCAACTGTACGACCTGGACGTTGTGCAGCATTGGGTGTACGTCTCAACGGCTCCATCAACTTTTTCCTATACTCCTGTTTTGGCAAAGAGTTTCGGGCTGCCCTAAGATCAGGTGCCGGAGAGTTTTTGGTGCTGGTGATGGATCTGGTTCTGATTCTGGTTTTCGCGTGCCAGCCAGCCGGGATGCAGAGATGGGCACAGTGGCCAACAAGAGTGGCAGCTTGGTAGTGACTACAAGTACCAAACTTGAATCCGACATCTGATGGGCGTCATGCTTGTGTTTTTGTTTTATGGGGTAGGGTGAAGAGGGTATGTATTTTTGTGTTTGAATGTGTTTAAGTGAGCGCCAGAGGTTTGCTTGCCTAATAAAAAAATGTGAAAAAAATGTAAAGAAAAATAAAGCACACACACACACACATCTGGGCAATGATACTTATGCGAGTCAGATCAAATACAAGAAAATGGTTAAGAAAAGACTAAGGTGATAAAATATGCACATTATTTGTATGAAAGAAAACCATGAAAGCTGAATTTTCAATCACACACAGATGAATAAAAATGGCTTAAGTTTGTTGATGAAGTCAACCACTTGTATCATGCCTTGAGCGGTCGAAACACTTATAGTTCTATTTCAACTCTGCACCCAACACACCCAACCAACAATGTTTCATGGAAGACAAATTTTGTTTCACATCCAGTTAATCTAAAGCACAAATATCAAACAATCATGACAAACCTCCAACCTTGATAATTATGAAAAAATTAGTAATAAAATTTCTATTTCGACTCATTCATGCCTAACTTTAACCACCAGACACAAGAAAACACACCCAAGTAGCAGATCAACTCGAAGTTTTGAAAGTTCTTGTAAATGATCTCAAAAGGAGATATGGAAAGACATGGGTAAATGTATAGATTAAATGTGAGAAAAGTACATTGAAAATCACAATACGGTGATGAGAACAATGTACAAGTTCTATTTTTAGTGACACAATAGCTACAGCAGATTCCTCTTATTAAATAAGTTGTGAACGAACCTCCTATGTGAGAAATATTTGATTCTTGTGCTTTAAATACTATTTTATGACGAATAACATGTTCTATAAATGCTTTATAGGGATCAGAGTGAATTACGACCATTTAATTCTGATTCCATAATTATATTTTCTTAATACGAGTAAAATATTGCTTTTATATATTTGTATTGCTTTCATGTAGTTATATATATATAAAGCTTACAAAAACGAGAGATTCCCACCTTTAAAATGTTCATCTGATTCAACGATGATACGTATCACTCACTATCAAGCAGTTGCACATTTTAGTCGTGCATATGGCTTGAATAGTTACAATCACTAATAACTATATGAAAACGTGGGTTTGTACGCTTACTGTTTGTGCGTGTGTGCGTGCGTGCATAGTCATGATGTACATCTGCTCCGAGTCTAAGCTGTGCGTGTCAAGAAAAGAATCCGTATTTACATTGCATAGTAAACATTTGCCTGTTTGTTCATCAGCCCATCGTCACACAATAAAATCCCGGATACAAGATGTGTGGAGAGCGCGGTGCATGTCGGTAATTCCACGTCACGTCGCCGACATGTCTACGAGGAAGAAAATAACCGAGTGGTTACAGCACTTGCATCCGAACCCAGCGGAGCTCCGGTTCGATTCTCGTCTAACGCAACGAACTTTTCCAAGCCGACCCAGCTTTTGGGAATTAATACTCATTCAAAGAGGATCAGGGAATGTAGGGAATGTATAGGAGGGAAGGAAAAGGGCACCGCTGGCCTCTTCACTCCCCCTAAGACCAAAAAGGTTAGGGAATGACATTTTTTAATTGCATATGCAATGCATAGATATGTAAATTTTGCATAGTTATGCCCTTTGCTTGTTATCGCTTTAGGAAATAAAATAATTTTAAGTGCTAGGTACACGTACATGGCAAACGTGTAATACAGTACTGATATACATCTAACGTTTGGTTGTGGTTTTCATCAATTCCTGAAGAATCTCATACACTGCAACCTCTCTTGTGATACGAAGAATTGTTCACAGCAAGAGTCTATAAAATTTGGAAATCTCTTTCATGAAGATTTCTAGGAAGGCCAAAAAAAGTAAAATAAAATAATAAATTAAAAAACTGAAATAAAGTTCCGCTGCTGTCTTGTTTCTATTTGTCCCCACCCAACCCCGTCGACATAACCTCAATATCTGTATACACTGCTATCACGCATGCGTGACCTCAAAAGTGTGCAGGTTAAAAATGAGGCGATCGCCGAGTCAAACAATACTTTCAGATCTGTGATCCAGAAATGGGACAAGCCCAGTGAAAATCACCAAAGTCTTGGAACGCGAATGACGCGTTCGTTGTCGTGTTCGTACCCCTACCCCCAACCACTCCACCACTATTTTTCACACGTCAATGCTGTGGAGTGTGACGACACGCCACACCCTCTTGTTCACAAGTACCCGACTGCTTCTCGGGACCTGCGGTCGCGGGGTGCGCGAGGTTGAGGTTGTCCTGACGCGCGCGGCGAACTGGCGGCGCCCCTCGCGGTGTCGACGTTGGAGAGCGGCACGTCCGCTGTCTGACGTTCCTCTGACGCTGACGGCGGCTGCAGCCGGGGCAGGGGACGCGAGTGGGCCTTGGTCATCGCCAGGGAGGACACGGCGGCCGTGCCGGTGGCGAGGAAACCGAAGCCGAATCCCCAGGAGAGCTTGGCGCTGTCTGACAGCTCCTCTTTAACGCACAAAATGAAGACGATGTGTGCTGCCTGGCCAAAGAAACCTGAAAGCAATGAGACATTGGCCTCGTCAGAAGTCTCAAGTAGGTTAAGTGCTTGCCGCCATGTCACAAGTATGGTGTGCGAATATACAACAACAAATCTGAGGAGTGACAACAACTTTTTTTTTTTTCAACAGAATATTATTAAGAACAGTTAATGTATGTGGCTGTGTTTGTGTCGCTAAATTTTAACTAAACGATGGGCAAATCAGACAACACACAAGAAGATAAATATGGATGTGGGCAGTCTCTCTTGTCAGGAAGAAACTTCATGGTTCGTGTATTATGAGTCAGCAGTCCATTGGGAATATCAAATTCGTCATCTTGCATTTGATTATCGGCTAGTCGCTAGTGAGTGAGCAACTAACCGCTTGGTGTTACAGATGAAAGGCTCAAGGCCCTTGCATGCATGAAGGCACACACTTATCAGCAGACATCAAATGTGATTTACAAATTTATTCAACATCAATCAAATCTCTCTCTCTCTCACTCTCTCACTCTCTCACTCTCTCACACTCTCTCACACTCTCACTCACTCTCTCTCTCTCTCACACACATGTACACGTTTGAGTACAGTTGCGTGCCCTAGCTGCACTTGGGCCTTGGATGCTGATAAATATCTGTGATCGCTGTCGCATGGGGAAAAAAAAACTATGGTAGAACTCTCCAAACAGTTCTTGAAGCCCAAGACTAAAAGCGGAAAACAAGCTTTGCTGTGAAGAGAGATAAGCTCCTTCTTTCAAGCAGTGTCCTTAAGATGTCTGTCTGAGTCCTAGCACCATACTTCCCTGTCCACCTTTGATTTCATGTGTTGCTAACAATTTCGAAATTGTTCCAATTTTTAGTCTATTTATTTTTCTCTTTCTTTTGTTTCACTCTATCTCGATGTATCCCCACCTGATATCAGTCTGGACATCAGAGTACGTACCCAGAGGACGCACCTGATCGTGAGGCAGTTAGGGTAGATTACAAGTTTGTACTTGGGATCTATAAGTTGCTGTTGCTAAAGTACCCAGTGGGCCACCCCGACTGAGACGAACAATTAAGGTGCACACGAGATTCCATCGTTACCTGCGAGGAAACCCACGTCCTCGGTGACCTCGCTGTCTCTGTGGACCAGGCGCTGACACAAGACGGAGGACCACTGTCTGATGCGCCTGCGGGACATGAAGTTCTGCAGTGTCCCCGCCACCACGGCCATCGAGTGCAGCAGGAAGGCGCCCAGCATCAGAATCTTCACGCTGACCAGCCAGGCTGCAAAATGATCGGTGTCAAAGGGAGATACACAGTGAAACTTTTAAAGAATTGTTTTGTTTTCTTTTTTCTTGCTTAATTTCTCCACTGAGGAGGACTGAAAACTATTGATGAAGAAGTGGAATTCTTACCCCCAACTGGTCTCGTTTCAATGCTGTTCACGCTGTAGCACTGAGACAGCAGACACACCTGCCATAAGCCGAAACTGGCGGAGACGACTCTCTCCTCTTGTTGCTGCTTGTGCTGGAACTCTAGCCAGAAGGGCAGCAGGATGGCCACCAGGTGGACTGGAATTCCAGCCATCAGCGCCACCAGCGAGGCGCGGTAAAGGAAACTCCGGCTCCTCCATGTGCTCGCCTCGTCACTAGGGGTGGGCATGACGTCAGAGTTGTACGATGTGACGTAGAGCCGGTGTCAGAGTTGCTTTTCTTTGCGTCTGGTTGCACTATTCCGAAACTTAAAGATCCAGATGAGTAGTCATGAACAGGCAGCTATACCTCTCGGGTTTTCCTCTATTCTACTGTTCCTACACTGAGCGTATTTTTTCAGAACCTGTAAAACAGACAAACCTATTTTGAGACTTTCTGCTTAAAAATAAAATCACCCCGACTACATCATCTTGACTTGGTGTACACATTTGACTAAACGTGGTTCTCACCCCTGACCGTAGTATTAAAATTCCATCTGCTGTGAGCGCACGTGTATGCGTTCGTGTGTGGAGGGTGTGAATTTGTGAGTTTGGCGTGGATATTTTTTCTCCCCTTTTATCTTTTACTCAAACGCCCTTTTTAAATCATCCTATAAACAGGTCACTTGCTTATTACTTGTGCTAATACCCACATTACAAAATCATCTGAAATTGTGCAGCGAAAACAGGTGAATAAATGAATAAATAGCAGTGAATAAATAACACAAGAGCATAATTCATAGTTTACAACACTATTAATATTACAACAATAAAACACAGCATTCACTCCCTAACCTGAACCTAAAATCCTACATCTACAATCTAACACTTTACTTTAAGATGCTGAAGTCCTCCCTCGTGCTCACTCGATCTCAACGCACGTGACTGTCCTCGTTGACATTTTTGTCTCAGTGAAATGTTTAAGTCAAAAGAGAGCGAGCTACTGTTGATTTTGGAAGGAAAGTGCTTCCACCTCGAGGTGATTTCTCAAAGCAAGACACGTGTATCATCCGCTTGTATCTACCGTGCATTGGCGGTTGGGATATGTGCTAACGAACCCATCGATGAGTGTCCATTGGTCCACCCTGAAATGGTTAGAACCCCTACCCTGTGATACTGGTGTGACGTTGATCTTCACGCTACCATTTAATCTATGAAGGGCGCACATTCAAAAGTAAACACGGAACTGTCTTCAGCTATTCACATAAAAAGTAAATAAATTCACTTCTAACGCCATTAAAAAGTGAAATATGAACTGCACAGAAATGTGACTGGACCCACCCATACCTACCCAACACCACCACGCACACACACACAAAGAAAAAAAACTTGCTACGTTTGAGGCTGGGGAGGGGAAAATGTCATTTGACTTCACCTGTTTACCTGTGCACACACATGGTGTGCTGTGCAAGCATTTAACAAATTCCTGAGCATACTGAGCTTTAAATGGAAGATGCACTTGAGCATATTTGTACGGTAAACTTATACCTAAAATACTAAACTAAAAACGGTTGCTCCATACATATACACAGACTTACATCGCGCTGTTCAATCACACACTATAGTATATTATATATAATTATGTATATGAGAAGAGTGAGAAAGGGACAACGACGTGGAGAGGACCTGCGTGCAAGGTTCACTACTCCATAAACCAAACCTCCAAGACGCAGCAAGCGTGACAAACGACTCATCCCAGTCTATTTTCATCGTGCCCTGCATAATTTTCTTACTCGGGGTCAGCAAATAAAATGCAAAGCTTTGCCACATACATACCTCGCTGGGAGAACACTCCGAGTCCCACCGACAAGAACATAATAAAGCCAAGTGTCAAACCGTTTAACAGAATGATTACCTTAGTGTGCGTATAGCCAGCGGGATGATCATTCTTTACACTCACCCAACAACCGAAGCACGATCGACATCCTAGCAACGCAAAGTTAACACACTTCCTTTTGTGTACCCAGTCGAGCTTGGCAGCCCTGTATCAGGACTTAGGACCGTCGCACCACACCACAGGCCGACTACAGTGACACAGATATCACCTTGCCTGTTCTGCGCCTCAAGTTTGTGTGAATTCTTGAACTACCCCATGCACCTATATTTTTCAGCTAGCAAATAATGCATTTATTAACCCATCCCCACCCAGAAACCTCGAATATAAAGTTTATACCAGGGTTAGTGAACGCTCACAAAGTCTCTTACTCAACCCGGAATCAACCCGTAGACGCTAATGAAACTCAAGTATCGTGCTTGTAAAGCTAGTATAGATAAGGCTAGGTAACATATGATAGTGCTTTAACAATGTCGGTGCTGACACACTTATGGTGGATTGTACTGATATGTATTTATACAAGTTGATTCTTTTTGAACTTTTCGTGATAGGCATGAACAGATGATCGCGGTGAGTTTACCGAGTGCGAGAGTGTGTCAGTCGGAATTAAAAAGAAACTAGTCAGAACTTTACCTGAGCTCCTCAACTGTCCTCGGTCTTTATCCTCAGGGAGGTAGTGTCAACTAAGCTCACCAAGTGTAAGAAACAGAGTTGTCGATCGTAGGTGAGCGCGCGTGTCGCCGGCTGTGGGGCGCCCGGCAGTGCGGTGGTTAAAACTTGTCACCACTGCAGTCAGAGGCTCGCGGTTCAGATCTCGTCTCGGGACACTCTGTATGTGACCACATGTGCGCAGGGCGTGGTGTTGGTTGTTGTTTTTTTTTTAACATGTTCGCTGTTTTGAACTTTATATAACAGTCTTCTCATTTTGTTCGGTTAAAAAAAAAATCATGTTATTAACCGGATACATTGCTGAGATAATAGGGACGTTGCTAACGTTCAGTCATTATTTAGTACGAACACCTCACTGCTACTGGTGTTGAATGGTTTCTTCACATAATCTGCTACATTTTCTGTTGATTATAACAAAATTTTGGATCTTTGTTTGTGTGTTAATGAAGGTTATTCCACTGATAGGCATCTTTTTGTGCTTCTTGCTCCATGAATTTTCTAGACTACAATTGCAGGCATTGTAGTGCTCTCGTCAATGTTTCCTCTGTGCCAGGAAATGACGACTACATGGTCTGCTGTCAACCGTGTCACCACTAGGTTCATCATACCACGTGACTACAGCCTTTCTCCAACCTCGACTGCTGATCCTTGATGTTGTGGTGTAGCGTCATGTGCATTTTGTTTGTTGCAATTTTTATCTATGTAGGTATGTTACATTCATTTTAGGTGTACATGTGTACCGACAAATCCTGACACGTCCTCAAGCACACAATCACACAAACACACACTAACAATCAAGAAATTTTATGAATAAAAAAGATTTAGCAAGAAACAGGTGGCGCCATCAATAAAACTTTACAAAAGGCAGTCTTTTGAAGAATCAATGAATACATTAAAATTGTTTGAAAAAAATTCCGATTTAGTTCTGAACACTGAAAAATCAAGTGCAATATGGCTGGGAAAGCAAAGCAAATTCATCAACTAATTACTTACCCCACTTACATTTGCAATAGAACCCAGAAAAATTCAAAATTCTTGATATTTGCTTTACTAATAATTTTAAAAAGCATGTATAAAATTAAATTATGATAGCAATTTAGCCGAAATTAGAACACTGTACAAGATTTGGCTAAAAAGACAGTTAACTCCATTAGGAGAGTAGCCATGAATAAGGTTGAAGTGGGAGGAAACATGAGATTTCATCAGTATTTCGCGCTCCGTGGCCAGTACTTCAACCGCATTAGGTACCTGGTGCCAGTGCACACAAGTTCCCCACCCGAGGTGGAAATCGCTCGATGTATTTGGCAGCGATGAAAGTGCACGTGATGCCCGAGGGTTGCAGGCGGTGTAAAGGCATCGTAGTGTGCAACATCAGCTGCGCCGTCTCGTGTTCAAGATGTTCATGAATTTGAACCTGGATCAACCAATCGACGTCACCACAGGATTGTGATCCTTCGTGTAGTCTATGTCCTGTACGTACTCTGGGCTCAAGAACAGGTCATCAATGTAGGCGACCCTCTCTGACACTGATGAAGGCACAAATAGCAAATGACAGGTTGTCATATCCATCGGTTCATCTTTATGATTGGATGTCAGCTTCACTTTCTGCCGAGCTTGCTCTGCTCCACTTTGACCTCGTGACCCTGGGTTTTAACTGCTGCAGCTCTAGTGTGATGTTGGGGAACTGTTTACTTTCTCATCGAACGCAAAAAACTAAGTGTTCCTCTGTCTCAGAGGCAAAACCACCGTCACCTTTAGCACCAATGGAAGGAGTTGGGTCACCTTGTTTGCCTGCAACATGTCGTGCGAGGCATTGTTCGCTTGTGGCAGCTCGAGGTCATGTGACAGCAGCGGTGACTGACCCTACCGGCGTTCCTGCCCATGGTGGTCACATCCGCGGCCAGGCTCAAAAGTTTGAACAAGTCGTCTTGCTGCGGCTGTTGCTGGACCTACACTTGCCAGTCTTTGGGCAGCTGTGGCTGAACCTGCTAGTTAAATGAATCACTTAAAACAAGAACCTGGTGCACAATAGCAGGCATACCCACCATTTACATAAGCAAGCTTGCGAAGTACTAAAGTTCCGTAAAACTGAAATAAATGAACCACAGTCCGTGACAAAATGACTTGGTCATAGGTTAGTACAGCACGGGTTATCCAAAGTAACCGTTACCACACCACATACAATCCACGAGGCGGAAACCATAAGTTCACTAATTAGCTCCAGGACTAAAGAAACGAAAACGTTCACCTAACTTTAAAATGTTCAAAAGGTGAATAGGGACCAGACCGTCCCCTCCGCTTCTACCTCACTAAAAAGATAAAAAGTCTTACTGTGTTTACATCACGATAGTTACGCTGTTCTTAGTATGTGTCCGCGCCTGGCTTCGAATGGGTAGACGACACCGACACTCACTCGTCCGAACTGCTACGGTCCCTCTCCTCAGTTTGTAGGTGGGTGGCCGTTCCATGGTGTGTCTCTGGGGCTGACGTGCATCGGTTGTTGGTCACCTGTTGCCTGCCTTGCAGTCTTGTACCTCGCATCAGTCTCAGCTCCATTTAGTCCGGCGCCTCGCTCGGCTTCTGTCCGATGGTCCTGTGCCTTGCACAAGTCCTCAGCTTCGAACACATGCTACGTTTCAGCACACAAGCAGCAAGCGATTTCCCGATGGGTCTGTTTTAACAGCTTCCATCCATAAAGCAGCAACAGCAGCAGCTCCCACAGCAGCTACAGCTCCCACAGCAACAGCAGCAGCAACAACAACACTCTGGCTGTTTACGGTCGGGCTTTAATACCCACCCCTGTCCACCTAGACAAAGGGTGAGCACAGCTCGAGCAGCACGCGAGGCACGAAAAATCCGAAACTCGCGATTTCCACACTTTTCATGCGGCAGAGGGGTAAGAACAAAGGGGAAGCTCTACTCCCATCACCCCCACCTCTACGTCCTGACCTTTACAGACATAATTTATGAACATGAAGCAATTATCATATTTTTGAAGAAAATTGCTTTAGATGATCCAAAGCCTGATAAAAAGAAAGTAAAAAATATATTGTATTTGCATGGGACTTACCTATCTCTCCAGCATCCAACAACGTCGTATATGGAAGTATATGAGCAAGACGACTTCCACCAAGATATCAAAATTACAAACTAAATATACAGTTTACAGTTGTTTATGCCCCAATGTGTTGCCCTGAGTTGTGGGAATTTGGTTTTGTACATTTACGTTTTTCAAAAATGGCTGCTTTGAGAAAATGAAAGAAACAAATTTCCACTCATTTTTATCAAATGGGGGGACGGTGACTATATTACCCCCCGAAAAAAATATGGGTGGCATTACTTTTTACTTGGATTTGCGCTTATGTGTGTTTTTTTCTCTCATCACCACCAAGCCAAAGTTTGGCCCGCGTGCTTTTATATCATGTCCAGTGTGGTTCTCGGGCGAGAAAAGGTTGGGCACCACTGTACTAAAGTATATGTCACAGGACATATGTGTCACATTTGTAAGAGTTTCAATATATATGGTTATTGATATATATACTTCTAAGAGTTTCAATATATAATTATTGATATATATACAATTACCAAGATTCTTAAAACTGGAATAAAAACTGATAAAATTTTGGATAAAATATGGTCACATTTGCAGTTTATGTCACTTATTTCATAAAATGTATGAATGTACACAGGTCTAGGTTTCTTAAAGCCTGCACTCATTTCCATTTCTTCTGTGATGGTGGAAACTCTTCATCAACGTTACAGTCGAATATGCCACCTCTTTTTGACGAGCTGTTACTACTGCAGGTACTAGCTGTTGTAGATATATTTTGTTCCACAAGCTGGATGTTGTCGCATAAATCTTCTCCATCAAAGCTGTCTTCAGAAATTGTAATGTAATCTTGTTCTGGGCTGAAATACAAAAAACACAAAAAATAAATAGTGAATTAAAATGATGTTTCAGTGCCATCTATGAAAGCACCAAAATACTGGTCCACCTAATGTTCAACTCCTAAACTTTCCTTTGGGAAATTTCAATGGGTTTTGTTAGATTATATGGATGCTTCAATTAAAAAGGAGTACTGTTATCAGTGTGCATAATGCATACTATAATATTCAGTTAAACAGTAAAATTGGTGCATCATAAAAGCAGAAAGTTCTGCTCTGTTCTCTTAATATGAGCTAGGAATACAAAATCAGATAAAACGTTGCTTTTAGTGTATTGCTATTTTTAAAATAAAGTGAAACTTTCTTAGTTTTACCCTTGAGAATTGTCTCTCCCAGATTGCAGTTCAAGAGAAGATGCAGAAAACGTTTCCTGAATTGAGGGAGACCCTTGCCCTTGTGTGCAAGGAACATGAAACTCTTCATCATCAAATCCAAGCTAGCATCATCACTAAACGTATTCTCTCCTTGCTGAGACTGCATTTCTTTATCCTCCAGTTTATTCTTGTTCTGATCTTGGTTTTTTAAATGATCCTGAAAAAAATCATTTCCAGAAAACAGATTTTTGTATGTGGGACAGTTTTGGGCTTCTTAAAAGCTCAATGTCTTATATCCTAGTGGCCATAGGTGGATACCCTATACACTATAAATTACCCACTATACCCTATGAAATGCAGTGGGCTCACCATGTCTTAAGTATAGCACGTTATCTGGAGCTTAGTCCTGTCTTTCCACTATCATTTAGCTTCCATAAATCTCTTTACAATTCTTCAAAGTAATATTACTTTGTTTATTCTTTCTGGTAAGATGATTTTTATTCTTATGCAGCCAGTTTCAGTGCTTTGATTTGGAAAGTGATTTAAATGTTATACTGCCGAGATAACTGACACTGTCTCTGCTCCTCTACATAGCTCTGGAAAAAGGCAGTGATTACTTATGAGCTTATATCTGGTGTCATTTGTATAAATATTTTTTTTCCTTCTTGACCTCAACTCTTTAAATGTTAATAACATGACTACCTACTCCTAATGTGATTTTTCAATCTCATACATGCAGCTTTATTTGTTGAGGTTAATTGTGAGTTCAGACTGTGAAAGTCTGAAAATTATCATCTGAACAGCTCATCTATGTAAATGTGTGTGACGGAAAGGATCATCTGTGAATGATTTCTTATTCTTGTTATTTGTAAATATCTTCTTCACATTTCAGCAACAAGTACATTATCTAACAGAAACAACAAATTGAGAAACCTTTGTAAGGTCCCAGTTAATTACCCTCTGCATGTAATCTTGAACTAAACACAAACCTGGCTTTCCTTGAGCTGATTTTTGACAAGCTTTGAAATTGCTGTCTTGTCTTCTTTGTCAACAAAGTCCTTAACAGCTTCTCCTAGTCCATCTTCAGTAAGAACCTGCAGCTGGTTTGCCTACAACACATCAATTAACTTTTTCAACCAGTTTAATTGTGGTTCATATAATTTTAATAGTATAAGGAATCTTAATGATCTGGTAAAATTGTTGTATGCCAGAGATTTCAGAACAGGTATCAATTAAAACTTTAAAAAACTTAAAGCATAGTAATTACTACATGAAATAGAAAATGTATGATTAACAATGTCTAAGTATCCAAAACTAATATAATAAAATGAATGTACACATACAAAGTAAAAATTTAAGTTATAATTTTGTAACATCAAGAGTAGAAAGACAGAGAAATTAACAACTAACTACTGACTTAATTATGGGTGCTTACAGGTCTGCTCTGCTGAAATAGGCCCGCACCATGTCTTCAACACGTGCTGTATCCAGGGAATCTCCTTCTGGTGTATGAATATCATAAATATTATTTATAGCATTTAATTTTTTTTTGATAAAAAGAAATATGTTAAAAAAAATTAAGTTTCAAAACCTGAAAAAAATACTTGCGAGGACTGATGACTTAAATCAGTGATTTAGGTGTTAAATGAAAAATTTATGTGATCTCTTTTATAATATATACTTTTACTATATATCAGACCACTTAAGAAGCAAATTTAATCCAAGTGAATAATGGATGCCTTTTAAACTTTACCAGCATCTTTTTTGGAACATCCACCAGTTTTCTCTTGAGTAAAATGTATTATCCGGTCTGGATTGGCAACTTTTTTCATGAAGTTCCGACCAAATCTGTTTTGTCATACACATTTATGCAGCCAGTTTGATATGTCAATATTAGCATCAACGGCATAATTTTTGAAAATCACATCAGCAACAGCTTGGCCACTGTTGTTATTTTATAGTATTTAAAAAAGTCTATATGAATAACAATAATAAATTATAATTTACATAAATTAAAATGCTTGTAAAGCACATCTCCATTTGTAGATGCAAGCTCAATGCACTCCACCAAAAAAATTAAAATGAACAGACAGTCAACCATACAAGAAAAATAGGCATCAGAACACAAATGACAAGGTAATACTATGCAAATGACCTTATTACTAAGACTTAGTGAAATGATTTTGTTTTCAAAATCCTAAATGACAATACTGAGCCATTCCAGTGCAATGATGAATATTCATGGTAAAAGAGAAATGGATGTTAGTTAGCCTGACCTCAGACTATAATCTTTGATGGCAATTTGTGAGGTCATGATATTGATGTGAACAATTTTCCTCTCTTGCTGCACAAAATTAGGAAAACAGGTCATAGATCAGATTCCACATCATGACTAACAATAACTTTTCTATGTTAACATGCATGTAATATTCTAAACTCACTGTAAATGTTGAAAGTTTTAAATCCTGTGTAGTCAATCCTCAGCCTTATGAGTGGTTCTTTCGGCTGCTTTTTGTTTCCAGTGTGTTCCTTGTCTAGTAAGAAAGGGAAAACAAGGTGAACAATACTATTTTACAATATACTATTTTTTATTGATGTCTGTGAGTTCAAATGAGTTGTATCTTTGTGTACTTCTCTGTTCCATATTACCTCAAGCAATAATAAACAGTAACTATGACCTGTAACAATGAAAAATAAGGTAGGGTACACAAAGTGAATGTTAGCACCAAGAGAGTTAACAAGATGGCTGCATACAAGACGAAAGGGCAATTGGTGTTTTATGCCGAGCCAGCAACTAAGGCTATATCAGGGTTAGGGTTAAGCAGCCAGCTAAGCAGGTGGATATGCTAAGAAAGAAAGTGTGGCCAAGAAAAAATATGAACCCAAGACAGCCAGTCCTCACTGGATTGGTGCTAACCGTTGCACTAGCAGATGGCTGTATAAAATATAAATAAGTTTAATCTCTAGTTCAAGGGTATGTGTTGGAAGTATACATTCATTCATTGTCAGCAGTTTGTTGCTTAATGATTCATATCCCAATTTAATTAGGTGAAGCTTCAATTGAGGTAAATAAAATCACAAAAACTCTCTCGGAATCATACACACATGTGCTTGAATGTCAACATGTTAATCGATCTGTAGTCTTTTCATTCCCACCTGCTTTTGCTATCAGTTGTTCAACTTTCTTACGGCAGAATTCCTCTACATTTTCAACAGCATTTATGTCGTTTGGGTCAAGACTGGTCTTACTCAGCACAATGTCTTCCATATAGAACTGTCGTACTGTCTCCAGTTTGACTGGTTTTATTTCAAAAGCTCTACCTTCTACTTCAAGAAGCCCAATACATTTAGCTTTTGCCTCTCCTTTCTTCAGTGCAGTAGTAATGGAGCTGCCAGGCTGTGTGACACAGAAACCTCTAGGATTCCTTTCTGGTCTAACCTGCACTCATGTTCATGGCCCCAAAATACCAAGTTAAGAAACTCAGGCAAAACAATCTCAGGAATGTAATTAGTTTCCCTGTGCTTGGCTCTGTTTTGATGCAGCACAAACAAGTTGAACCAGTCATCTTTGTTTTCACTAGGTTTAGTCAACGTCACATTTCCTTTCAAGAACATTTGTCGAAGGCTCTCATCATGGAGAGATCCAAGTCCATACAATGCAAGTTTGGTGCTACCCTTCTGCAGAAGAAGTGGTGGTATCTGGATTTCTTCCAGAGATGTAGTTTTCCCAAAGTAGTTCAGAAGACCTGAAGAATGGAGGATATCTAGTGATCCCACACTGTGCGGTCCAGTTGGCTCATCATGGTTACCATGAATAGAAAAAACTGGGATTGAAATATGCAGATTTAGATCATTATAATTTACCACAGGAAATTCGCAATGCTTAAAGTTAACAGATTGGTCGCTGAGAAATTTAAACTGAATGGGCCTCTTCCCCATGCAGTACTTGCGTAACAGCGTTAAACATTGATGGATGATATGACATGAAGGTTTGTTTTCATGGAATAGGTCTCCCCCATCAGGACAAAGTCTACATTATGTTCTTGGGCTTTTTCCAGAATCTCTTCAAATGTGACAAGGGAGTCGTGGTTTCTGATTGGATCACGCTCTGCAAATCCAAGATGGACATCAGTGACAAGTAAAATCCTGAATGTGTTAGCTTCATCTTTGGTGGCTGCCATCTTATGGGTCACAGCTGCCTCCCACTTTTAGATCATCCAGTTACCTGTAAAAGACAGTTAAGAAACTAGATTCTTAACGACTTGATTATACTTTTTTCAATGCTTTTTAAAAATTGCTTTCAAGAGAAAACTTTCTACTTCCTGGTTAAAAAAAAGTGACCTTTTATGTGCAAATATGCTGAAACGTTAATAACAAAATCATAATGGTTGATAAAGAAGCAATGCAAGGCTGGAAACTTATAAAACATTTAATAACATATAAATACCAGCATCAACTTAATCCCAGCTCTGGTTGCATTGAGATCACCACATCTTAAATTATGACTGTCGCGCACATTTCATCTTCTGCGTTCGACAAGATGGAAGTGGCGGCCGGTGGGGGATCGGGGGAAGGGGGCGAAGTTGGATTTTAAATACTCAGTACCGTGAACACTGCAAATTCCACTGTCTGGTGTCTGTCGGCGGCGGATCCCCCGAGCTTAACGTCTAGATGAGGATGTTGGCGCACAAATGGCGGTTCAACGAAATCGAAAGTAGACTTCCTTATTTCGCGGGCTGATGGGTGGACTATAATTCCGAGTAAGCGCAATGATGCATTTTCATGGCAATTGCATATACAGCTGCATAGTAAGGTTGTTTTCATGAAAATAGGTCTTAATTGTCCTCTTCTGTCCAGAACAGAGAGGTTGATTCGTTAACTGTCAGCATGGAGTTTGCAACCCCCCAAAAGCCGATCGAGCATCTTCCTATACTGATACATAATATATACACTTTAAAACATAGCATTTGTGAATATACCTTCTCACACATAGACCCCACACACACATCTTTATCCTAAATCTCAAAGCCATATATGGAGAATCAATGCATCATAGAGAAAGATTTTCTCTTGTTGGGAGCTCCCACAAGCAATAAACTACAACAAAAATACAAATCGAGACACCAGGGCATGATTACACCTTCACGCCTGCACCCTGTTTGCCGCAGCGGGAGGGGGTCATTCCTTCCCATTAGGATTATTTCGAGTACGAGATATCGAAATACCTGTGCACCGTGTAGGTGCTCTGGTCCACATTCAAGTTGCTCATGTACCTCAAACTAGGTAGGCGACAGGTTCTAGCGGTGTATGAGCTAGGTATGTGTCGAGTAGGATGGAATTGGTTTGCATGTGTAGATAATATAAATAAATTCATTTTAAATTTACTTATGTGTGTGTCAGCACTTATACCTTGTCATCGTCGTAAGAAAGAAATAACAGCTGGTGCGACAGAGGTGTATAGTTTAGCCATGTAGTGAAAAACAGATCAGTCTGGCTACAGAAATTTATGGCGCCAATGTGCTTGTGGTTAGGAAGAAAAAACTGATTAGTCAGGCCACACTTGCTAATCTGTTTTTAAAAAATGCTAGCACACATGATAAGATCAAGCTTGACAGAGAGAGAGAGAGAACGCTGAACCACAGAGACTGAATGCTAAAATGCTCTCGATCAGGCTTCGATATACCAGCTTAAAGACAGGGCAGCTGACCCAAAAATTTATGTAACTTAGCAGTAATAGATGTCGATGTATTTTCCCAAAATGATATCAGTGTTTACACAACGCAGTAATTGGCTCACTTTGGCAAGGTTTACTATTTTGCACCTGTTCGACATATTCTCACTGCCAATGATCACTAATGAAGCATGTTAATTGGTGTTTCCTTCTACCAGGACCAGTTCTCTAGTTTTAAAATATTAAGCACCAAAATACTTTCTTTAAACCACGAATTTTCAAATTAACCAGAAGGAAATAGCTCGCCAGTGAGTCCTCGTCCTTGTCGACCAACCAGCATCATATATCACATGCAAACTTAATCAACGATAAGGAACGGTTGGAAACGTCTGTCAAGGCTTTATTGGTATATATGGAAAACAACATTGACGTAAAATACACCCCTGGGGTCCCTGTATAGACAGTTTAAGACTGTACCTCCATTCTTACCCTTTGTGGCCGGTTCCGCAGAAACTCCTTCATCGAAAGTATTAGGGTTATGTTAACCTTTTGCTAGAAGTCGTAAAAGTAAGTGTAGTATTAAACGAGAAGCACATGAACAGAATACAAACGTATTTACTCTTCTGTCCAATTGTAAAATCAACTTGCTACCATGGATTGTCAAGCAGGCGGCATCCACCAATGGTGCATTGACTGATTGCACACAACCCTTTCCAATCACTTGGAAAAAATAGGATTCGAAGCAGTTAGCCTGAACTTCATTCTTTTGCATGCGACTTTTTTTTGTACTGGAATAATAATTGGGGTCTTCCTAAACTTCGGAAATAACTGACAGTTCAGGAACAGATGAAGCAAGAATACGACCATTAAACACCATTCTGTTCCCAGGCTTTGGGGGAATTAATCCTGGTGAGGAAGGATGTTACAGCATTCTCGTCCACTAAAATATCGCACGGTGACAGGAGAAGAACATATAATTCTTGACATTCCTGAAAAATTAAATTATAAAAGCTGTCCAAAAAGGAGAACTGTCAAAAATTATTTGTTTCCTGACCTTTTGATACTGACAGTCAAACGCATATTTTTTCGTGGACAGACAAAAGTCTTAAGCTAAATGGATGTCGATAGCTTTTGATTGTATAATCTGATTCGTTGGCGGGCTTACAATTAAGAATGAAGATG
Source organism: Pomacea canaliculata (assembly GCF_003073045.1). Classification (NCBI taxonomy): domain Eukaryota; kingdom Metazoa; phylum Mollusca; class Gastropoda; order Architaenioglossa; family Ampullariidae; genus Pomacea; species Pomacea canaliculata. The sequence continues at coordinate 33,959,512 of NC_037590.1, read as the reverse complement.
ACCCCATGGAAATCTTTGTCTCCATACATGTGACTGCAGCAAGATCGAAAACTCGTCAAAGATGTCATCCTATTCCAAAAAGATGGCTTTATTACCACCGGAGACCGATAAAGACGACTGATTCAGGTAGTTTATAAATTACATTTTTCTTCTGGTTAAATTGAAAGTGACACTGTGCTGACCACAGAGAGAGAGAGAGAGAGAGAAATGGCGGGATGGGGTAAGTCTCGTAGAAGCAACTCTAATTCCCGACTTAAAGATCAGCCTAAATGGTTTTGCATTTTTTGCAGATATCAGTAGATAAGGCGATAGAAACCTGTAAATTTCAGCCTACAAAACAAAACCCGTTAATTAATTATCTGCTAGCAAAGTACGCGCCGTTAACAGTGTACTACGTCACGTTGGTACACCGTTCTCTTGTTCTAGCAGGTCAAAGTCACCAACTCACAAACCTCTCTGCTCTCACCCTTTTATCCACTCCTAGACCACCATGATCACTCACTGGCGTCTAGACCACCAAAGGGTCAAATACCTTCAACAGGATATTGTAAAAGTACATGATAAACTGAAATACGTGTACATGAAACTAGATCTGCCATTCGATTTATGTATGTACACTGTATCTGCAGCTATACTTCTAAACTGAATTACCATGTTGGTTAGTTTAATATACTGTATTATCAGTGCACTTTTTTCACTGCTGATATGCCTTTCATGGTTGAGGGGATGAAGAAGCCTGAGGTGTGTGTGCGTGACTCAGGAGTATGCAATGTAGTTTATCCTTTTGACCATTATCATAACTCTCACAGCTTTAAGATCCTAATAATGGATAGTTCAATTTTACAGATTATTATTTTTTCAGTACTTTAAGTTTCCCAAGAAAAAATAAAGTAGGACAGTAAGCTCTCATACGTTTGTCACATTCAATTTTTTTTTAAGCTGTTCACACAAAGCCCCGTCCTTTGGTATTCGTTGGTAAGTTTGTCAGAACACGAGGAAATGGTGCACTGTCATAACCAGCTTTGTTCTGTAAACCCACACACACTCTCACCCACTGGCCATATTACCCGCGTAATTTGTCCAGTAAGCTCTAGCAGCTGTGATCTTTTGTAAGCTTTCGATCTGTCACTTCATCTGAGTCAAGTTTATGAGTAGTTGACATGGTAATCTCTGTATAGCGAACAACACTTATACCAGTGCACTTGCAGCCTGCTTGATGGCCCTTCTCTAAATTATTGAGCTCGACACCTCAGTTTGGGCAAGGGAGGGAAACGGGGGCCCAACTAATCAAGGGCAGAGAAGCCATTTCGGTGATGTGTCTGGGTGACGACCCGTTCCCTGCTTGAGAAATAGATCAAATGGCTTTGGACGTCTAGGGGTGTTGAGGAGGAGTATATGGAGGAAGGCGACATTTTAAAGACCAAGCTGAACGGTTGGGTTTTTTTTCCAGATATAAGTAGGTATAGGCGGTATAAAACTAACCTGTAAAATTAATTTCAGCCTCCAAAATCCATCCGATAATTAATTATCTACTAAGATTCACACCTGCGATCAACGAGCGCCGTAACAGTGCACTACGTCATGTTAGTGCACTATTCACAAGGTTGCCAGCTGTCAACACCAAAAATTATATAATTATATACTCATATTTGGGTAATTGTTGTTTTAAAATAAACTCGATCACAGAAAAAAAAAAAATCTTGCACTCGTGTTGACCTTTAAGAGTAATGAAGGTGGATAATAAAGGGTTCTATATTGGTTAAAAGTCTATGCCAAGTCGTAGAGCGGGTTGTGGGGCAGGGTGAAGTGGGGGGGGGGGGGGCTGTGCTATGTTACTTTCTTAGGATTAAAAATATTCTTTAATTATCTGTAAATACTCGAAATGGTTTTGCCTGCACGACAGATTTTTACACACTCATATAACTTTCTCGCTAGTTCAAAGACGCCAGCAAAAAAAGCACACAGGAATCGAGATAGAAAGAGAAAAAAAGAGAGAATTAAATACAAAGATTGAAGGGGTGTTTGTTGGGCTTTCATCTGAGAGTCTGAATAATGGAAAGCTGAACGACATCGGAAGTGAGGGAAATTACTTAGAATCAGTTTACTCTTGAAGCGCAATGGCAGGTTAGAACTGACTGAAGAGCTCTCTAAACTAATGTCACTAGAGACTTTTTCAATAAGCTGTAGGCAGCTGACTTTATAAATCAGGATAGAATTTCCCCTGAACAGTCACCTGATCAACAGGAGTAATTCCAATTTTATTTGCCGTATATCTCTTTTGCAGCTTGTTCTCGAGAGCTGGGAAGTCTCTTCAATTTTAATACATTTGGAATTAAAATAGGACAGAACGTAAGTGGGGATTGGGTGTCAGGTCACTGGAAAATCTTGAATTTCTTTATGCATATCCTGGCGCCAGTGGATCTGGATATATAATATAGTGCTCAAAACATTTGACGTTCTCAATGACACCTGAATATTTCCTCTTCAGCCCCACCCAAAGTTTACCTGCGCTTTGCATCTTGAGTACCCCAAACAGACGCATTTTCAATAAACTTTAGGCAGCTGACTTTGTAAATCAGGATAGAATTTTCCCCTGAACAGTCACCTGATCAACAGTAGTAAATCTGATTTTATTGTCGTATATATCTCTCTTGCAGCTTGCTTTCCGAGACGTGGAAAATCCTCTTCAATTTTAATACATTTGAATAAAAACAGGACAGAACGTACGTGGGTGTAAAGTTATTGACGACCCTGAGTTCTGTAGCACCGGTTGATTTAGATATGTATATATAGCGTTCGAAACGTTTGACGTTCTCACTGACACCAAAATATTTCCTATCCTGCTTAACCCAAAGTTTACCTGTACTTTGCATCTTGAGTACCCCGAACAGGTGCTCCCAGAATGGGTTCATTCGTTGCAGCTAACACAATAAGCATGATTTTGGTGCTGGCTTCGGCTGTACTGTCGCCAGGATCCTCTTGTGTTATCAACTGTATCAGCAAACGATCTGATGACGTCTCACCGTTGCAGGCTGTTGTGGAGCAGCTAAGTCAACAACTGGTTCACCTGACGGCGCAAGTCGAAGCCAACAAAAACAGAATCGGTAAACGCTACACACCTGTCTACAAACACACAAGAAGAAACTATACAGGCCAAGTTTCTAAACCTTCTTCATGTGTACTTTTTACATTTATTTTGTTAGCCTATCTAGCCTCCTTCTGATCTTATTTTAGCCAATAACACGTCCATTCAACGCTATACGTACATATACATACCTAATTTATAAATACTTTTTGTAAATGAATGTCATGAAATACAGTCAAGGTGGCTTTTTTTCCAAAAGAAAGAAATCAAAAATCGCTTTTTTAGTGATCCTTTTTCTTAGTGATTTTTTTTTTTTTTTTAACCTCTATTCTCAAACATAATCTGCTTTAAACAAGATGACACCCAGCGTGCGGTGGGCTTCACAGCGAGGAAGAAGCTGGCCGATGTCCATGGACTGCGGCTGTACGAAACGATCGTTTTTGACGACGTCGTGTACAACGCCGGCGATGGCTACGATCCTGAGACAGGCTTCTTCACGGCCCCAGTGGCAGGATCCTATGTCTTTTTCCTTCAGGTAAATCTGCTGAATAATCTATTTCCAGTGTTTAGAAAAACGAGACAATATAAGATTGTAACAGTCGCTGTAGTTGTTTCTCAAATATATTCTTACAATGCCATTCCATTCTATTGCTATCATAGTCGACAAGAGTTAATACGATTTTTTTCAAGTTACTATAGTTATCTGGTTATGGTTTACGCTCATTATAAGGTACCTCCCCAGTCAAAAAAAAAAAAAAAAAAATATGAGTGAACATTTACTCCACACACACACACACTCTGCCATAAAATGTCATGAATGTCAATGGAAACGCCACATTCACCTATCATTGCAGATCCTCTACTGTAGCGTTGAGGACGTAAGTGCATCTACGTACACTATGTACATTCCTGATATTAGGTTTGTTATGTGCTTATTATGTTTGTGGGCTTGTACCTTGAGAACGAAACAGTTTTACACTGATTTTGCTAAAAGTGCTCTCTTCTGAGCTCAACCTAGTTGTTTGAAAACAAATCATTGCACTCTTGTAGACCTTTAAGCAGGTATTTTGTACAGCACAGGAATGAAGAGTGGTTTTTTTATTATTATTTTGCAGACGATGCTTCACAACCTAGACGAGGAACGCTTGTTTCTCGACATCACAAAAAACGGGTCGACTCTGGCACGTGCGCACGTAGGTTACTCAAATTTTGAAAACGGCAGCACCATGGTGACTACACACCTCGTTCAAGGGGAGAGAATCATGGTCAGGATAACGCTGGGGAGTCAGTTCTGGGGAGAATTTTACACAACGTTTGCGGGGTTTCGAATATCTTCTACCTAAAAAGATAAAATACAACGGGTGTCAGTTGCATGGGAACCTTCACTCAAAGACATGTCCTACTCATGATTTGGTTGTATATGCGGATTGCTGACGGAATAAAAGAGTGCAGATATCGGGGAACTGTTAAACTACGACTTCGATGTGTCTGTTGTCCAATTCCTATCGAAGTGGATGGGAGTTATCAGCTAATTAAAATTTTAGTCAGTTTGTTAAACGGAAGCTTGTGATATATAGTGTCTCTAAGTCATTCTGCCTCCTTCTAATCACCCCTCCTGCTTTCTTATCGGGTTTTTTTCTAACCTGTTTGGCTATTCTCTTACCCCAGCAACTATTATTTAACAGAGGTAGATGATTGTATGTATATTTTAAATTTTCCAGTTTAAAAAAAACAAAAAACAAATGTGACCATTTTCTCGTGGATGTTTCTTTCATCAAGAGCCCTTTGATCTTTATCTCAGATTTGTTCTTAGTCTAACATCAACACGACCGTATACATCCCAAAATATTGTATATCTTGCCGTGATGAAAAGGATCTAGAACCGCCGATTTTGTCTGTAGATTTCTTAACTGTATGCCATCCACTAAAGCAACTGTCAACATCAGCATCTGAAAGAACGAAAAGAGAAAAAAAAAAAACATACAGCATTCTGTCAAAAGTAAAAGTAAAGAAATCTTGTAATGGCATTAAAATAAGGTCAAAATGCTGCCTTTTGGTTATGCTTCACAATTGTTCCTTCCGCGTTTACCCACACACAATTATGTCTCCTTGTGGACAACCTGCTTATTTTATGCAGTCATTCAAGCGTGTGTTTACTCGCAAGCGTACCTGATTAATTTGTTTCTCTCTTTACACATAAAACTTTTCTCTGTATACCCGCTCGACATGCACCATTGACAAACCTATATAGTAGCAGCACCCGCATCTGACATGGATAAGATCGAATGAATGTTAACAGGTATTCATAACTACACGAAAGTTCTACAAATATTATGTAACTACGTCTTTCTTCACCTCTCTGTCATGTCTGTTTTTGTAGCTGTCTATATAGCAGTTTAGTACTTTTCTTAAGACGAGGGTTAGATGTAGAAAATAATTGAGTTCTGTTTATCCTACCACACTCGGGAATAAAGAAATGTCCCTTGTCATTGCCAGTGTTATTGTCATTTTCTGCATGTGTGCGCGTGTGTCTGTCTCTACGACGCTAAATAATAATAATGTAGCAGCATATGGAATCGACCACTATATATATATATGTGGCCGGGGATGATATACGCTGTTCACTAAGTACTGTCCCTGAATTACTATTCTTAACTCCTTTGTAACACTGCCTGTTGTGCTAACCATCATATAATATAACGACTCTATCTTACACTGTTTATATCCCTTAATAACTTATAACCCATTGCTTTTTTTACTCTTGTACCTGATCATATCTTGGATGTTGTTCCGTGTCCTTATAGTACCTAGCTGTCCACTGTCAATTATCATTACTGGTCTGCGCAGAGAGTGCAATCTATCTTTGTGTGATGCTGCGCGTTATAAGTTCACATTTTTCACATTATTTATTATTATGCTTGTCTCTAATGAATACAAGTAGTTTATGAAGAGAATTCTTTCAGCCCGTATACTTTCCTCTAGCGACTAGCGTTATAAAGAATGAAACACATGACAGCAAACCGTGATGTCCTGACGATATAAAAACGCCTGAAAAAAAATTACCAGAATCGAGCACAGGGATTCAGACCCTATGTCTGCTTTGAAAAATGCCTTTTTTTCTTCTTTTTTGTTTCACCCAGGAAAGACGCTGTAGCAGAAGTGAAATACTTAATCGGAAGCAGACAGCTAGTTCCTTTCCCACAGCATTGTGGGATATGCCACGTCGGCGCATGCGTCTTCCGGAAGACACGACCACAAGATGGACTACTTCCGAAATTTTCTTGGAACTCAGCAAGGCGGTGAACAACCGTCTAGTGCTGAGACGGTAAGTGGTGAAAGACAATCTTTTCGATGAGAAGTGCTAATGAATAGAATATTTATAAAGAAGACTGTTATGAGTTAATGTTGATCTGTAACCGCTTGCACACGTCAGTGTGACCACGACAGCAGACGCCAAACTAGTGTTTGGCGAGTTATAAGTATTCCTTATTATTGTAGACGCATGAACAGATTTTTTTTTAAAATTCTGTTTGGGGCATATATCAAGACATAGTACATGACTTTTCGGCTAGATCACTTTTGACGGCTGTCGGATATTTTCTACACCCCTGTTCTTTGTTTTTACCGAGCGACAGGCGTGTAGCACTGCAACATCTTTTCACTTCGCAGTAGAGCAATGACAATGTTTTATTAACAGATTTTCAAAAGAAAACAGCTTTATTTCATGTGTATTTGTGAGGGCTTTACTCATATATTTTCTTTTTCGTGCTTTTTAGATTGAAAGATTGTGCCATCGGGTGCAAACCTCATCTTTACTTGAAGACAGACGAGATGCTGTTAGAGCTCTCAAGGCGTTGTCAAAGGTGCAGAACCGCGTTGTTGAATACTCTGTTGTGCTCTCTCTTTCACCCTCTGTGTATGTATATGTGGGGATGGGGTAATTGGTGTATGGGGTGAGACAATGTTTGAAATTGCAAAGCTTCAATTCAGAACAGTAATAATTTTATACAACATGAAGAAAACCATTTGCCATTTTAAACAATGGTTGTTGCTAGGATATATGAATGTCTTATTGACATGTTGCATTAATAAATGCATTCTGTTTACTGAATATATTCACACTGGACATCAGACTAGATAATTAATCATGGAACTCATGAAACTCAGAAGCAAAAATATTATTTTCTTGACCACTGCCAACCTTTTATTCCTAACAGTTTATTTAGGTGTAGCACCCAACACATGTGCTTACATGGGGAATAAAAGAAATAACATCTCTTTCAGAAGTTCCGGCTTGAAGTTGGAACCCAAGCAATGGATGTTCTTACCAAAGTACTGGAGACTGATAGGTATTAATATCATAACATATGTGCATGTTGTGGTAAAATGTATGCAGTTTTTCTAAAACAGTTCTCATTCATGATATTGATATATGCTGTAAAATCTTCATATTTAAAAAAGTTTAAACACTTTAAGTTTGCAAATTATCTGATTATTTGTATTAGGTTATTTTATGATAAAGAGGTTCGTAACTTTTGTCAATTGTTTAAATCATTATGGACATTAATAATTCTTTATAGTGTGCAGTAAAGTTGTCACTACCACTAAGTTCAAATTGACAGTAGCTATTAATTTATAGATGATATGCTCAGATAATGCATTCAAAATCACATTTGTACAAATTGGGTTTCAGCTGTTTATAAGAAAAGGTTATGATTTTTTTTCCCCCATAGGAGTGATGTGGAAATCACAGGTTATGCTTTGGACACACTTTTTAACGTGATGTCAAATGAGCCTTCAGAAGAGGGTAAGATATGCTTATGTATAACTGCTTGTTTCATAGTTACATGTAACTGCTGTTATTGATCTGCATAGTATTTTAAACTTTTTAGTGTGAACTTTTTTTATGGTGTCTCATTACAAAAATATGGGTATCCAAATAAAATATAAATGTCTGTTTCCCTGACGTTATTCAATAATTCCAGAATTTGAATCTATATAACATCTATTAGATCTGTAGAGTAATCTACATGTGGCTATAGTATAATGTCTGTTTTGTCCAGATGAAATGACCTCAAAATCTTCTGTTGATCTGGGAGAGCAGTTCACTGAAATCTTTATCAAGAAGCAAGAGAATGTTACCATGCTTATTTCTTTATTAGAGGTATTTCTTTGTTATGACCCTTTGACTAATACTTCAAAAATATTTTAATAATTTCTTAAACTTATTCATTTAATTTGTTTCATTTATCTGTCAAGCATATTATGGCATGTTCCTATTCACTGTTAGTGGTTAAAGGCAGTTATGGCAAGGCTGAGATGTATGAATAAACATGTTCGCATATTTATGTGCATGTGATGTGTTCAGGAGTATGATTTTCATATCCGATGGCCAACTGTGAGGCTCTTGACTGTGCTGCTGACCAACAGGCTTAAAGATCTTCAAGAATGCATTCTTGTAATTCCAATGGCAGTATCCAAACTCATGGACCTGTTGGTTGACAGTCGCGAGATCATCCGCAATGATGTAAATAAATCACCATTCTTTGAATGCCTGCCATCACTTGTTTATCTTTCTTTTGTAAAATTTATTTCTTATTTATTTTTCTCAAGTCTTTGCATTGGTAAGGTTACAAAGAAAAAATTTTATTACATGTAATTTTACGTATACCTCATATACATGTCTTTAATGACCTAGTCAATCTTATTCATGTTCCATTATTATAAAGCAGGAAGAGTAGTAAACTCCATGCATATGTAGCTTTTTTCCCCTAACCTGTCAGCTTACATTACGAAAATGTTAAAGCTGGATGAAAAAGGTTCAAGTATCGTGAATGACTTAATAATCTGTTATCTGAGTTTACTGTAAAGAAATCATTCAGTAACATTTCTTTTCGTTACTAGGCTTTGCTGCTTTTAAATCAGCTGACAAAGGGACATGCAAACATTCAAAAGATTGTGGCTTTTGAAAATGCCTTTGAGAGAATTCTAGATATTATTGTGGAGGAAGGGGCCAGTGATGGAGGTAGGTTAGAGTTATAAAATGACATGATAGGTATGAGTATTATTGATTTTTGTCTTTCATCTCCTTCACAGAAGTTATGGCAGAATGAAAAAAATAAAATTTTCTGAATTAACTTAAATAGTATTCATAAACCTTTGAATTAAAAATGTTTTATTTGCCATAAATTGTTAAATAAAAATGAAGTAGTGTTGGTTTTGTTTTTAGATCAGAATGTTTTTGTTCAGAACATTTTACAAAGAGTCACTGCTAATTTCCCTTTGATTTCATTTTTTAGGCATAGTAGTGGAGGACTGCCTTTTACTTCTTCTCAACCTCTTGAAGAACAATGCATCCAACCAAAACTTTTTCAAAGAGGGCAGCTACATTCAACGCATTTCACCATTTCTGGAGCTGGGCTCAGCATCAGCACCAAGCAAGCAATCTGGTTGGTCAGCACAGAAAGTCACCAATATACACCTCATCCTGCAGCTGGTGCGCACTCTGGTCTCCCCTAGCAACCCCCAGAATCAGACTGTGGCTTGCCAGAAAGTAATGAACCAGTGTGGTAAGACATTTTTCTTTCTTCCTTTCTTTTTTTTTTTTTGTTTGTTTTTGGATTGCGTATGTAGTAGTGTTCACATGGGTATAAACATTAAAATATTTACTAGAATGTTCTTAAGAGTTTACACCAATAAACCAGGAGTTAATCTTACGTACAAATTTTAATCCAGGTAAAGTTTCATATCATTTATTATTAAGTAAACTGTTTTTAGTTACAAAGATGTTATGAATCTTCACAGGAATATCAGTCTTATGAGGTTCCTGCTAATTGTTGTATTTCATTTCCTTTTCACAGGATTGTTGCAACAGTTGTGTTCTATACTTATGGCTAGTGGTGTGCCAGCTGATGTCCTGACAGAGGTGAGCTTAACTCTTTCTGTGTATCATCAATAGAAAGTAACTTTTATAATGTGGAAAATGAATATGTGTTTGTCAAGTACCCTATAAGTTATCTTAGAGACTAAGTATTGTTTCTTTTTCTCTCATCACATTTTTTTTCTATAAATGGCCTGAGTTGCTGCCCCTGAAGCCAACTTAGCGCATGTGCAAATTTTTGTCAGTTTTATAGGCAAAGTAATAATAATAAAACAATGACTACAGTGGCTGTGACTGCCACTTAATTACCTTCATTGTAATAATTTATTTTGGACCCCTGTAAAATTCTAGGATGCCTTTTTATGCAGTTTCTTGAGCAAGAAGGTAAATGGAAGAGAGAAAGGGATTGCTCTCCTCACAAAGTTGCATGCAACAACTGGTTCTTTCATCTTCATACTTGCATCCAAGTCTGGTTTAGGTGTCCAGAAGCACAGTTTTGGTTTGTCCTCAGTAAATAAAACCATGCAGAAAAATAATAAATAAGCTCTAAATGTTATATGTGATGTGAAATATTGCTTCATCTGTCTCAATGGCTAATGGAAATGGGTAGTCTCAGAAAGTCTCAAAATTTTACACAGTAAATGTTTTAATACTATTACTACCTTTAATACCGGTTTAAGCTATTTGAGGAACTCTTTTCTTTCTGCCAGATATGGAAAGTCAAAAAAATTACATTTACTCCATGAATAAGAACGTATTTCCAAGCCGTAAATTGCTAAAATGAAAGTGGATACCCTAAGAGTATTTCAAAATCTCATATGAAAATATATTTTTTTTAAAGCATTGTATCCTAAATTGTCAGGATATCTGTGCTTCCTGCCTCTAGTTATGTAGTGACTGTGTTGAGCTGAAATTGTCTTATCTCTTTTCTCTCTTATCAGCAATATGGCTCATATTTTCACTCTTCATGAGGCTTTTGGACTATTGTTTTTATGCCAACACATGTCTTTCAAAAGTGAAAGTATACTGCTTTTGGAATAAAGCAGCTTAAATTTTGTTTAACAGAAAATATCATTGTGTTTTGGTATCATTACCATGGTATGCTTTCAACAGCATCTCTGCCTTAGGATATATCATCTTATTGTATAGATTACCAAGATCGGAGGAATAAATTATCTTTGATAGATCTGTCTCAAAACTCATGAAATGCATTATGTTTAGAAAATCAAGACTGGTTATCTCTGACAGACAATCAACACTGTTTCTGAGGTCATTCGTGGGAACCAGGCTAATCAGGAGTACTTTGCTTCAGTCTTGGCACCTTCCAATCCTCCAAGGTCTGTGAGTGCTTTAACGCATTTAATACAGGTGTATGATGCAATTAAGCTTTAGAATATCTCGTTCAATATGGGTGTTTTGATGGAATTGATCTATAGAGCTATCAAGACATTTGCATTCACTGGTGTAAACTGTAAAAGAAGCATTAAATGAATGGTGTTCACCATACTGGTAAAAAGGATTTTTTTAGTTTTGGTCCGTCTTCTCCAGGTTTTTGCCGAAAAAGTGCCCCCTTAATTCCTGACTAAAAAAGTACAGTGACAGAAAATGGTTGTTGAACATTAACACAGTTCTGTGTCACTTAACAATGGAGAAAAGACACGAGAAATATACCAGTAGGCAATATCATTTCTGTGTCAACATCATAGTGTTTTATAACTGGCAGTTGGTTTGTTTAGACCATAATCATTAATTTTTATACACATCTGTAGGTTTGTTTACATCATAATCACCACAGAGACATGAGTAATATAGAGATAGATGATTTTATCTTTATTACTCTATCACTTTTACTTTTCTACAAGACCTTTCTTTGGGGTATAAAGAAATATTCTGTAGTCATATTTTTTTAACTCTGTATTTACTCTCTTACTATTTTAACTTAAGCAGACATGGGAGCATTGCCTATGGAAAAGATTTCAAATTACAAGCTCTTGGTTGAGAGTGAGTATCTCTTTGTGCAGACCTGCCATTGTGGTGCTACTGATGTCCATGGTGAACGAGAAACAGCCATTTGTACTTCGGTGTGCTGTGTTGTATTGCTTCCAGTCTTTCTTGTACAAGAATGAAGTTGGTCAGTCACAGATCATCCAGACACTTTTGCCTACAACTGCTGATGGTAAAGCATATTTCTTAAAACTCCATGCAGCTAATTTGTTTACATTTCTGGTGAAAATGCCATTTCAGATGATTTAGACTGCTTTTTAAGGTAATAGTATTTAATAATGTGGTTATACAACATGCTTGCTCTGATAACTTCTATTAGCATTTATGTTTTCTTTTCCTTTCATAAATGTGCTTTTAGACATGTCCTGCTGTTAAAAGATTGAGGTTGTCTTGCAGTCAACACTATCACAGCTGGCCAGCTGCTCTGTGGGGGTCTGTTTAGTACAGACTCACTGTCCAACTGGTTTGCAGCTGTGGCCCTGTTACATGCAGTGATTGGTAGAAATACCAACAATAGGGGACAACTGTTAAGGGTACAGCTGGCCACAAGTCTGGGTAACCCACCTGTTTCACTCCTGCAACAATGCTGCAACATTCTGGCCCAGGTCTGTTGATAAAACTGGCCTTATTGCCAGAAGCTCTGGTAGACATAAAAACAAAAATGGAAAGAGGCACTTGGTGGTTCAGTAGCTAATTCACCTGTCACCAAGATATTAAGAATCATGTTATGGATTTTGGCACTCTTTCTTGGAGAAACAGAATTTTTTATGGAGTTGGCTAGATCTTTAAAGTGGTGATATACATAGATCAGGTGCTGTCTCATGCACATAAAAAAAGTAGTGATAATTATTGTATGAATTTTTGAGGGCATTTAAAACTGTCTGGGAGGGACAGAGAAGTGACATTGACAGACTTTGAAAATCGATGCCTGCTGAAAGTTTGTGCTATTGTTTTTTCATATAAATTCATTTATTTGTTTGTATTTAAATAACTCCTTTGGTCGGGTTGTCTGGTAAGTATCGCAGAAAGACAATTTACATTGAAAATTTTATTTGTATTGAAAAACAGGGCGCCAAACTTCAGACCCGCATAGGTCTTTTGATGCTTTTGTGTACCTGGATGGCAGATTGTCCAATTGCAGTCAACCATTTCCTTACAAATTCAGCCAACGTGTCTTATGTATCCATTTTCTTTGAAGAGGGATAGATGTACCTGCTTCTAAAGATGCATAGTTGTTTGTGGGAATATAAGAAATGTAAACCCATGGAGATATGAGTATGGGAACATTCAGGCATGCATGTACAGAAGCTGAAACAAGTCTTAGAAAAGGCGAAGCAAACATGTCTGTGCACAGTTCTTTAGTTTGCATAAATGTTAATATGTAGCACATTCAGTTCAGAACTTTATCAAAACAAAATTATTTTATAAAGAGAGGGAGGGGTTGAAGTAATTGTCAATGTGAATGAAGCGGCGGTGTAAAATTGAAACATAAAAATATATTCATGTGCATGTCAGAAAACTGTAAAATATCTCTGTACCCCTTAACACCCAATAGCTGATTTCCCAAGTATCATCATCAGAGGGAGATGAGCTGGAACTGATAGTGCAAGGACTGTGTGCCTTCCTGCTAGGACTTTGTATGGTCTTCAATGATAATCAAAATTCATCATTCACAAAGTATGTTGATTTATTGCTTTTATTTACAAATTATCATTCCCTTCTTTTATGTGTTCTTTAAGGGAACAAGTGTTGTTGTATAATTCTTTTAAAAATGTATGTCACAGGATTTTAAAAAAAGCTGACTATAGTTGGAAAGCTTATTAAAGTGATTAATGTACATAAGGATGAAGTACAAAATAAAAAAGAACAAATCAATATTTAATTATTCTATCACTGCGAATTTTGCCAGTTAGAACTCCTTACTTAAGAAACCTTTTAGACCAAGTCATAAAACTGTTAGAGAAAATAATGTTACTCTTTTGCCTTGCCACTCTCCCCCAAGAACAAATTTTAAGTGACACAAATTATAAAAAAACAGGTTGGTTGATTGATTGATTGATGATTTCAGAGCATCATTAAAAGAAGTAATACAGAACAGAATTGGTGAAGAGGTTTTTGCAGACAAATTAACTCAGGTTGCAAAAAACGAAAACTATACTCGGGCAGCCAAGAAACCTCATCTTAACTACAAGCATCCTAGTGAAATAGTCTTCGATCATGAGTTTACCAAACTGTTCAAGAATCTGGAAAGTGAGTGTTCTAAGCTACTTAAAATGACTAGTGGAGACCTGTTTTTCTTTCAAAGCCTGAAACATATACATGTAGTGTGAAATCGTTATTTACAAAGGGTTATATAAAGTACATTAATCAGAAGATTTGCATAAATTTTTTGTCAAGATGTCTTCTTTTTTAAATACTTTGGGAACTCTATTACAGTAACTTTTCTTTTTCTGCCCTTCTTGATTCTACCATCCATATTTTTATATGTGTCCACAACTGTTTATCTCATTTGTTATAAGAAGAAAACCAGTCATACCTTACTGTACTCTTCTGACTTCCACTTTCTGAAGACATTCAATATCAAGTCAACGTCCTCCATTAGAGGTCTCTTAATAACTTTGCCTGCCACCAACATATCCAACTTGATATTTACTTATCTCCTCATCCTCTCCACTCTTCTATGATCCCCTCAGGCTTTGCATTCATTGGACTTGACTTTATACATTTGGTCCACATTCCTTTTCTGTCTCTGGTCCACTCACCAAGATTGAACTGCCACTCCTTATTTACTGCTCTCTTTTTTTTCAAAATTTTTTTTTTTCCAATTCTGCCATAGTGTGTGTCCATGTGAGCACCATGGATTGCTGTAGCAAGAGTGGGTGCTTTATAAATACATTAATCATTACTATTAAATAATTAAACTCCAGGTATGTTGCATATATATTTTATATGAGACAATAACAATTCCTTGTTTAAATTGTGTAATTTTCCCAAAGCAAGATGGTCCTGGTGCTAAAATATGTTACTCTCTTTTAATAGATGACGTATTAGTTGCTGTGTCTGGTGAGGAGAACTCTGGATTAAAAGCAACTAGTCGCAGAGAACATGAAAACCTTGTGGAAAACTATAAGGAAGTCATTAAAGAACAAGTGAGAATGGCTTTTACTGTTTTCGCATTCATCAGCTTCTTGAAATAAAGTAGTATCAGAATACATCTACCAACCCTTTCTGTCTCTTTCTCACTGAGAACAAACATGGATCTTTTATTTTTACTTTGGCCTGTAGGTGGCAGAAAATAAAATACTTCTGTGTCCTCTGAATCTGTTATTTAGGCCATCTTTGATTTTTTTAAGTGGACAATGTATCTGTTGCTATAAGTAAAAATAAATGTAATCTGTTATAACAGGACCAAAAGCTGAATGATATGTCCCAACGTGTCCTAGAGCTTCAGTCAAAACACTCCGCTGCTACAGCAACTATTGATGAGTTGAGATCACAGGTTCAACAGCTAAAGGACCAGAATGCCCTTCTAAAGGCCCAGAAAGGTTAGGTTTTTGAGAAGTTTGAGCACTCCGGGATCATTTAGATAATTTTACTGGTACTGCATTTCTTCTGGTAGAAGACCATGGTTTGTTCTCAACAATGAAGGTTTAGATCTTATTAGTAGACCAGGGTCATGTTAGCTGGCTGCTAGGACCTAATATCTTTTAAGGATTTTAGCTGACAACTTGGGTTAGCATCCAGCTAGTGCTTTAGCATCCACCTGGTACCTGCAGATGCTTTGGTAAGAGAGAGAGAGAAGTGGGTATTGTTTAGTTGTTTTTTTAAATATATATATATGTTTTTAATAAGGGAACTTTCCATGCTGACAAGTGAACTGTGGGGGATAGTGACTGTATTGTTGATGTGTTTCAGGAAGCCAGTCTAGTAACCATTTGCAAGGAACACCTCCTGGTGGTGATAATGTAGAGAAGTTTCAGAAAGAGATACAGATGCTCAGGTTTCAAGTGGCAGAGAAAGATTTACAGATAGAACAACTGGTGAGAAGATGTTTCTTCTCCCATGGCCTGCTGCAAGCAGCAATAAATAGTCTTCCTTACTCATTTAAGACATTTTATATATCACTCATTCCATCAGGTCTGCCTGATGTCAGCATGTACAATAAAGCCTGTAACATGGAAACAATTTTAATAGTCACTCTTTTTCCTTTCACTTTAATAGCTGTGGTGCAAGATCTCATGGAAATAAAAGATTGGATTAAAAAAACAAAAAACATTTCTCAGTATCTGTTTATGTTGATAGACCACCAGTCTCACCACTTTAGAAGCCAGCCTAGCTTCTCAGATTGGTGATGAGAACAAGGAGAACAGCCCCAGTGAAGCAGCAGTACTTCAGATCTCAATCAATAGATTAAACATGGAACTGAAAGATCTGAGGGTGAACTGTGATCAGAAAGACACCGAAATATCTACCCTCAGGTCTCAGCTCGAGGGCTCTCAGCAGGATTTGCTACAGCTAGTAAGTGTTACTACTGATGTTTAGTGAAAGTGTGACGTTCATTCAAGGAAATGTCAAGACTAGAGACTAGCTTTTGTCAGTTTAACTCGGTTTCATGTTCTTCATTTCCTATCATGACATACATGCACAGTTTCCCTTTATTAAGATTTTTACTTTCTTGTTTTTGTGCTGCTCCATTACCTCTTTAGCATGTAGGCTAATTTTGTTAAATTAAAAGGTATTAAAACAACAATAACTATTGTTGCATTTTACTTCTATTCATAGGTATTTTCCTTTTTTATAATTTTTTGCAGCAAAACAACTCTTCAAATAGTCAGGGTTTTCTGGACTCAAGAGTCACGGAAATGACTGAAGAGATCAGGCGACTGAGCGAGGAGAAGACATCCTTACAGGAACGCTTAAAGAAATCAAATGAAGAAAATCTAAAGCTAGCAAACAAAATCAGGGTATGGAATCCATTCACTTGGCTTATCTTCTAGTAGCGCATAGTGCAGTTTCTGGTCATCAAAGTGTATTAGCAAAACTCTAGAGATATTGGAGATGTGGGAACAAGTTTTTCCTCCCCGATTCATTCTTTCCCATTACATAATAATGCAGTTCTTAGGGGAACTGGGATCAGACCAAAAAAGAAGAAAAGATACATCTCCCATGGCTGCAATAAAGAGCTTAACTTGAAAGATTTTAATTTTTTCAAATAAGTCTGTTTGTAAGAATCCTCAAAAGTCGGTGGTACAGCTGGTTTTAATATCTCCAGAGATGGATTATTTTATTTCTTAATTATTTTTTTCTTTTTGTTATCTGTTTTAAGGTCCTTGAAGAGGAACGAGAAGCAGAAGCAGAAGATAAGCGGTCTTTAAATGAAGAGCTGGAGACATTAAAGAAGGAGCAAGATGACCTTTTGGTACTGCTGGCTGACCAGGATGGCAAAATCAACAAATTCAAACAACGTCTTAAAGACCTCGGCCAAGTTGTAAGTCCTGTTTTTGGTTACAGTGGGTTGTTTGGAAGCCAACTGTGATTAGTTTATCTGACAGAAACTGTAAATTTAGCCAGAGGCAGTGATGATAGATAAAACTGCTTCCAGGATTGTGTTTATCCAATTCAGAAATCCTGGCTTTTTTTTTTTTTTTGAAACTGTGCACCGTCTTTTCGTAAAACGTTTGGTTGTGCCTGAACCTCAGGTGGGATAACTTTTGTATTATCATTACAGGTGGAAGAAGACGAAGAGGAATTTGATGATGAGGAGGAAGAGATGGGAGAAGAGGCCTGATAGATGGTGTAGGGTTTAATGTTGGCTTTAACTTGTGTCATTTCTTTAGCACTCCCCACAAAGGTCTTGCGTGACAAGAGTGTAGATTGCCTTATGCAAAATGAGATATTTCCATGCAAAATAACAGTTGGTTGATATTAACAGGGACTTCTGGGTACCTTCTGATATCATGAGACAACCCTGCACATGAAAATGGTCCTATTACCTGAGTTGTCAGGAAATACCCTTTCACCATTACACTTCTGTTTAAGATCCTGAATATCTTGAACAGCTATTTTTTTTTTTTTTTTTTTTTTATGGCTTGAAGCCTATTTCTACAGAGACATTAGTGCAGCTCCGCATAGCTAAACGGGACAAGGAATTGTGTTATGGGTGATGGCAAATGTGCTTATTAAAACAACTTTCCTAGAAAGGAACTCTGTGAATAATGATATAAATTCATGTTCTTTATATTGTTTTTTTGTATGCATCATGGATCTCTGGCACCCAGATTTCTGAACTTGCTTGCAGAAAAGAGTGTTCTGTGATTTCTAGAACTTTACTCTTTGCAGACTTCACTGTTTCTTCACAAAGATTCTTATTCTTTCATTACTTGTGTATTTCTGTACAGTTGCAATGTACAAATGCAATGTATTTTGGATATGCAGTGAGCTGGTATACAAGAGTTAGGTTGCTATTTCCAGGTTAAATTATATCATTTCAGTGTTGTGATGATCAAGAAATCTGAGTTCAGACACTGATCTCTGACTTGTGACTAGCAGCAGTGAGAATAAGTTGAAGTTGTACATGAATTGTATTATGTGGAAACTTTGTATATTCATTGTAAACTTGCAGATGACATTGTTATGACAGCGTTACTGTTTCAGTTGTTGAATACAGCATATTTTCTAGTATTAATGAGTCATCGTTTTTTGTTTTGCCTTTTGCCCCCTTTTATGGAGGTAATTTTTTTGCACCTGTTAGCAGAAGAAATGACATGATTGAAGAGGAAGTAGTTGCAAAGCTTCCATTCGTTAAAGTAGATAAATGGTCCGTTGGTACCGGTTGGCGGTAGAGTTGGAGGAGAGGGAGACGGACGGCTGGATAGACGCAGCGGCTGCTGATATGGCTCGCAACCTGGACCTGTTTTTAGCAGTCACGAGCAGATCCTGTAAAGAACGATCATTCCACCCCTTCCAATTTGCAAGCTAATTTTTCCTCCGTCAACCTTAGTGTCGACCTTATTTCCCTTCCGATGCATGTCTTGGAACTAGACCAACGTGATGGGAGGGGGGGGTTAGATAAGTCAAAGACTGAGAAAATGCAAGTGAGATCGACAAGCTTTTGAAACTATCTTACTATCACAATTACTCTGGTTTTCTGCTTTAAAATGAATAAAAACATATGAGAAGTTCCATGACACAGACTCCTTTGAATAAATGCCTCATGGTGCACGTTAGTGGGTTGATCTGATAAATTCGGATGAAATGGCAGTGAAGTTCATGAATAGAATTGAATACAGACAGTTCTTCTGTCATACTGACTTGCAAAGCTTTAATGTAATATGATTATAAAGCTTATTTTAAATATTGCATATTTTTTGTGATTGTGATAGTCGAACGAGTCATTTTCTACGAGTTTTATTTCTTGTTTAGTGTTGCTTGGTCTTTTAACACCGAAAGCAGTATATATGTGTCGTGATGCTACCAACGTGTATGTGCGTGTGTGCATGGCAGGATTCACTCTTTGTTTCGTAATGTGCATAGTGCGAACGTCGTTTACTGTCATCGTACTTTGCTCCACCTCCCACCCCAGCACCCGTAAAGCCGAACATCTTCCTACGACACTGGTGTGACAATAACTATTTATGAAACATACAAATCAGGCAGAAACATACAACAAATTAGCTCATTTAAAAGGGTCCCAGTACTTCTAATATTACAGTGGTGTTAATTCCCCGTTAGAACCACTATCCACTCTCACAATTGTTACTGCAGTTCAAGCTTGTGTCTCAGTCTTTGCAGGTTGTGGGTCCATGTTTGTGATGAGCAGGTCTCCAGCCGACAGTTGCGGCAGCCAGATGACACTTCTGTGGAGGTGCCCGTGATGCTCAACGGCCAAACGAACACCACCTCGATGTGACCAACGTCTATGATGTGACGTAACTCTCCCGACTCCCTATAGCTTTGGAGTGCGGGCAGAAGACCTTATCCCATTGAGAACGACAATTCCTTCTGCCGGCCTTGGCCTCGAACTTCTACCTCACAGCTAGGCAACTCAGCATCTAACATCGCATACAGTCTTTCGAATTTCACGACGACAGCTGGCAGTCCTGGTGGTCCCTTTTCACTGATCGATCGTCTTGCCGAACTAATATCCATGTATTACAAGTAATATAGCCATGTAATAGACATCCATGCCCTTTCCGTCAAGTTTCTCTAACCCAAGCCATTACGACTTTCTCCCCTCTTGGCTTGTCCCTCGGTGTTGAAAAAAATCTGAAGACGTATTGACAGTTAATCAAATTTTAATGCTTTGTTCACACTGACATATCGTGCGGAGAAGTGTCCTGAAATGTTCTCATTCTATTACTTAACTTTGTACATTTAAAACACACACACAAACAAGAGATGCGTACCATTGAACGAACACATACACCCAGCATCGTTCACCTAATCTACAGCTAGCCAGCATGACCAAGAGGAAGACCCCCACCCACCCACGACCCCTAGTCCCCCTTCACTTACAGAAGATGGGGTGGACAAAAAAGTGGTCTCTGGCTAGACCTTACTTATGTTCCACATGAGGCTACCGCATATCAGTATCCTATCCACAGTTTTGAGCAATGTCCTTAAGATATTTAATTAAAAATATTGCAATGCACAGAAAGAAGTCAAATTTGTGATATTACTGTTATCCATGGTGGGTCTAGTTAACATCTCATTCCTCTAATTGGCAGAAGCCTTGACAGTGTCTGTGTTTTTGATATTGTTGTTGAAAATTATTCAATATTGAACATATGTTACAATAGTCTAGGTAGAAATAGGGAAATTTTTATGGACAATATGGAGTCCTTTCATAAACTAAATCTGCAGTATTCATATTCCACTTGTGTGCACACAAATACATTTTTTACTTCGCTAGAAAATGATGGCTCTTTTTCCTAAGTAGAAACCACATGTAGAGCTAAAACACCACAGAATGATCTGATAGAAAGCAGTACACGTAAGGTAATAAACTATATACTTTTAGCATTCACATATGCATTAAGAGTTTAACTTTTACGTATTTTGCTCTTTACAAGGAATATTAAGTATTTTATTGCTTCAAATATGAGAACATAGAGAAAGCAGTATAATATGCTTCTGACAGATTTTACAAAACTTCCACAATTACACATCGGGTTTGCCTCGCAAGCAGACAGCTCTCAATGATTAGAGCTAAATATAATATACATTTTGAAACAGCAGTTCATGTAGGGTTTTATTAGTCTAATTTATGACAAAAGATATACAAAAATATTTAAAAAACTCACCTATAATAAACACTATATCATCACATCTGTTTCAATATGAAAAAGTAGAATGAATCTTATAGTAGATTGTAAATCTAATTTTGTGCTGAGAAAGTTTGAATAAATAATGTTTTTCCTGGGGTGAATAGATTCAGGGAAGATATTCTCGAATGCTGGTTTCATTTGTTGATATTTTAAAATGCTTTTGTTTTTAATTATGTAAATAAATGTACATATTTTCTTTACTTTTTATAGTATATGTAAGATGTCAACAACTTTAAATGTAAGTACATATAAATAATATTTTTATCAGTATGATCATTGTAGACAAAGGTTTTATACTTTTTATAGCATATATAAAATAAGTCAACAACTTTAAATGTAAGTAAATAAATAGTATTTTTATCAGTATGATCATTGCAGACGAAAGTTTGGCAGAAGTTTCAAGTTTGATGCACACAGAACAATTCTGTGAAAAGCATCCATGAAAGCTACCTGCCTGTATTTGATCATCATTTATCCTAAGTATACAAATCCGCAAGATTAGTATCTTTGATGATACATGCACTGATGTTAAAAACAGTGTGTGTGCACAATTCTGTTAGCACATAACCAAAAATATATGTTCATTTTGGTTAAGATGTTATTGTTGTCTTAAGATACAGCAGCATTGTCACATAACTGTCATGGCACGATAATTCTGGATGTTGATTGACCTGCAAGTACAAAGAAAAATGTCATTACAACAAATGTAAATAAAAATTTTGTTTCCTTGTTACCCACTTCTCATATTTAATTTTTGAAAGAAGAAGAAATTATGACTTTGCATATGACTAGATCTATTGAATAATACAGAGTAAAATATGCAAAATATGAGAATGTCCTTCACTGAATGTTACAAAACACTTAGCATACACCTGGCCAGTTATATAGTTGACCATCTGTGCCTGGCTGCAAACACTACTCTGCATCAAGAAAGTTGGACTTCTATGCATACTTTACAAACCAAAACTCTAACTTATCCACAATGTGGAATACCTGTATAAAGTTAAGGATAAGACACGAAAGTAATATGGGTAGAATCATCATTCCAACTGTCATGGTGGGAGTAACCTTTATACTTAGGAAACATGCTGCACAAGCTGAAGGAAAATGTGATGGTCCTATAATGAGAGGTGACCCTGACTAACACACACATGTGCATGAACACATGCAGTCAAAGATTCTCTAAAATTTTAAACTCTTTAAAAATTGTGTAAGTCTTCCATGGGGATGTAAAATAACATATTTTAAATCTTTCACTTGAGTACAAGTACAAACCCACAGTTAGAAAACACACTGCTGTAACTTTCTACAAAACAAGAAGATAATAAGAACAAGAACTTTATGCAGCAAACCTTGACTTTTAAAGGGATATGAGCAAATGATTTAAACATTCTCAGAAGTATAGGCATGTTTTATTGTGCCTTCAGTAAATGCATTTTAAAAATTTCTTTTCTTTTTTAGCTGCAAATAGGCCAAACACAGTGAGTATAAACAATTTATATTGATTTATAATGCAGAACTAAATTAAAATGTTACATAAGAAGATAATGTTTGTAATCCCTTATAAATCATTTGAACACCTAAACAAACTTTAAAATTAACAAAAGCATAGAGATTTATCACCCACCTTGTGATATTCTGATCCACAATAGAGTTGACTGGTCTAGACTTGGGTCCTGTTGGTGGCACATAGATCTTGCCAGTATTGTTAACCACATTGACGGGTCGTTTTATTTTCACTCCAAATGGGTCAACTGAATGTGAGGGATATGGGTCAAAAGAACCGTGTTTTCCACCTCCAAGCTGAAATTGTGTATATGTATGACATTTAAAGTTGAAAAAACAAGAATGCTGCTATTGATAAGATGTTAAAAGGACACAACACTCCAACAATATGCAGTTAATTGTAGCTGGTTTTAGTAGACAAAAGATTTGCCCATTGAATACCTATCTGTAAATCTGTAATTCACTAATTCGAATTATCAAATGATCATTTTAGAATATGCTAAGATCTCTTAATGAAGGTGTTCTAATGACTGCGCTGTATCTTTAAAAAGTCATCATAAATATCGGTTGCACTAACTGAGGATACAATTTTTGGTTAAAAAATTTGGTTTAAAGGGCACTAATATACTAGCCGCAGTTAAACATGCACCACATCTATGAGATTTTTACAAATCTGACAATATTTCAAGAAGCCTTCAGCAACTAATTAACAGGATGAGAGTTACGATAAATGAATCTGAGATTATTTTTTTCCTCTCTGTGCTCATAAAAGTACAAACAAGAATAGGTTTACTGTAACAGCTAGAATACAGGTTCAGATGTGTAGAACACAATTTGTTAATGGTATTCTGCTGTATGTGCTTTGCATGTTTGTGCTTCAACACAAATCTGTTAGTGAAAGATATAACAAGTTTTCAACATTTTTTGCCTTAAATTATCAGAAAATGATTAGAATTATCCACATCCCTGGAATCTTCATAAAACAATTTATCATATCTTATGCCACCCTTTCTCACCTGTCAATCTATAAATTTATAATTCTTGCATGTCATCATATTTTTTTACATTATTTACTAATACCTTTTTGCCAGGAGAGCTGGGTTTAAATGGAGTTACATTTTTAGGACCTGATGAAGTACCAGTCTTCCTCATTGGTGGCAAAGGCTTGGTGAGAATGTAAGGATTTCCATTAAAGTAGTCTTGTGGATGCATATTCAGTTGAAATGGTCCACCTTTCAGTAATTTTTTATGGCCTTGGTTTTCCTTCTGTATGTCACATAAAATATCAAGAAGAATTTAGGTCAGTTTGAACCCCTCGGTGCAGAAGGTTTTTTTTTTATTGTGGTGGTATGGGTTTCCATTATTAATGATGTATAGGCTTATAAAAAACATTCACAGAGTAATTGTGTAAACTCAAGTTTATAAACTGATACCTTACTGACCCAGTTTTTGACAAGCTTTTAACAGTAACTCTTTCATATACTCACCTCTCATTCCCCATCCCACCACAAAAAAACCCGACACAAAATACTCTTTTAAAAGGTCAAAAGCTTACTTCTTTCTCACCAATGCATCCTTGTCCTATATCTGTCTTTCATTCATATTCATATTCACAATCTCATATACATTTATACACACGTCAGATGGACAGACACAATGACACACTGACCTATACACTAATAATGTTTCTCACTTTCACAACAGGTACAATATTAATATGTATGAACTTTAAAACAAAGACAGCTGTGCTAGGCTCATTTTGTAAAATCTTAGTTTAACTGACTTTACTGCAAAAGCTCTTGCTACAAGCTTTAAGAAGCATTAAGAAGTTGCTGCCAAACCTGAGCCATCATCCGAGAGCGGTCATAAGGATCAGTCACATTTGGTGGGTAAGGACCAATTGTGACATTGATATAGCTTCACAGCAGTAAATAAAAAAAAAAGAAGAAAGTTTAGTTAGGCAACAGTAAGATGTGCAATAGTATATGTCATAAAATAAGAACAGCATGAAGAACAACTATTTCAAGAGAAGCTGCAGCATTCACGCACTCAGAGGAATAATAAAGTGTTACAGTTTATTAAAGCATATATAACTATCATTATAAGCACTCAAAGGTTATGCTTAATGTAAATGCACAGCTTTTAGATTCTTTAGAGATAATTGCAGATGAAAATATGTACTTCAAACTGTTTAATTTTGTGAAAACTATATATTAATAGTATGTATATATAGCGTATGCATATAAACAAAATTAAGAATTTATCTGTCTACTTGCATGTGTATATATACATATGTGCACATGAACAGCTCTACATTTTGCGTGAAACAGAAAGGCACAAATGTACAGAAAGGTATGCAAAATATGTTTTTAAGCTTATGTTTATTTTTTTCATATAAGACAGCAGTTATTTTATGTCTTGTGTTACTTGTACCCCTGTAAGTTTTGTTCCTTCAGATGGTGCAATAATATTTTTGTAATCTTTCTTCCAAACAGGTGACTAAAAAAACTAGCAGCTAATTTCATTAGTTTAAAGCATTTTTTATATTAAGAACAGCTCTGGACTATTGCTTAATCAGTTATTCTTTCAATAAATATATCTATATAAGTATAACTAATAACAATTTAGATTGAGGCTTTGATGGCAACTCTAACTATAGATAGCTGAAGTATATTTAGTTACCTCTATGTATGGAGATTTTTGTAAACTTTTGTCTACACTTATGCTTTTTTCATTTGACTGCATTTTTCTTTAAAAAAAAGTTAAGGGAGAAAACTCTTATAAGTTAATAAATAGAAAACTGCGTACCAAAATAATTTTTTTTAAATCTGTTGAAATATATTCAGATACTTTATGCACTGTGCTTAGATAAAGTAGAGGTTTAAGTAATCAAAGATATATATATATATGTATACTGTAGAAGTTTGTAACAAGTAGTTTGTATCTTTGAAGGGAAGTAGAGAAATGTTATTATACAGCAAAGCACACAATTAAGTTCTGACAAGCATTTAGTCACTAGCACACCTGTATGCAAGGTCAGATATGCTAAATGACCCACCCTTGCCCGTTCTTTGTCAGTGTCAAATGGGTCTGACAAATTGTTGGGATACTTTCCAAGTGTGACACCAATATACCTGAAATATGACAACTACTCACTGAATGTAAACAAAACCATTAACCAGAATAGGCATTAACTATCTAAGATTTTAATGGAGTAGTTGTTTGTCCTTATTCACTTTCAGTGTTCATCAAATCTAACATTAGACTTTCATGGTCATATGATGTGGCATTTGGTTGTGTTATTTCCTAACATTGATTAAAGACGTTTGCCAGACAAAAAATGTAAGGCACATATTAAGACAATTTTAGTGCTGCCAGTTGTTATTATGAAATTCTATTATGACTTATTACCAGCAGCTGATCAGTGATGTTCTATTTCTTGTCTGATGGAGAAAAACAACCAGCAGTCAGTGCAGTGGAGAACTCAAACTTAATTTTGTTATTGAAGTGTGTGCACATTTATGTGTGCGTGAGTGTAAGTGAGAGGCCTAGATAAGAATGTGAAACAGAGAGGTTGATATGAATGTGTTTCTAATTTGGATTTATGTCATAAATTTATAATGCACAAAAGACCCATGCAAAAGCAACATCCATAGAATTAAATTCCTTTAAGTATATTCCTTTAAAACCTGCAAGTCTGCAATATTCTGAATAAGTGGACAGTATTCAGAGTTTTCTGATTGCATCATCTGACCTAAAACTAATGATAGGTAGGAGAAAAAAGTAGCTTTCTTACCCATATCCAGTTCCTTTCTTGCCTGGGTTTGTATACATATTTTTGCCTGGTATTGTAGCTTGTTTTGATCTTGTTGAGAGAGGACTAAATGCTGTCACTCCTCCACCTATTGTCCCATAAAATGTACCTAGCCCATTCCTGTATAAAAATGTTGTCAAGACAATGTAAGTAAACATCAGCATGGCGTGGAATTGAATTAATGTATAGGTCTGCAGGTAAAAAAGTATAAACACTAAAAACCATGTTAAAACAGAGACCTTCCAAAAAAATTTGTCACCTCTAAATGACAACTATCTCTGTCAAGACATGGTGATTTTTTTTGCTATTTTTACATTCTGGATTTTTCACTTGTTTTTTTCTTTTGTGCATTCCTATGCAGTTTTTGTTCTATTTTTTATTGACCTTTAACAACTTGATCAGTGATACCACTGTTAATTTACAAACAAACACAAATGCTAGGATTTAATGTCACTATAAAGTTTATGATCCTTACATTGTCTTTTCTGCATTGGTAGGCATAAAAGGTTTGCCAAGGTTCTTCTTTGACTCTTTCATTCGAAAGATGCGTTTAAGTCTGATTGGATCTGAATAGCTTTCTCCTTCAAACACTCTGTTAAACTTTTCATTGAAATAGCCTGCCTGTAATCCTGTTGATCGTTCTTTGCTTCCACCTGGCAACATCTGTTTGCCTTTCCCAGCACTATCATTAAACGTCACTGAAACAAAACATGCTTGTAGTGTACTGTTGGGTATTTCATTCATATTAATTAAATGTAATTTTAACTGATATATTGACAAGAGCCAGTTAGGTGTGTATCTATATGCTAAAACTAAAAACCTACAGGCATATAAATAATGCATTATAAGCTATAATTATGTATAGTTGTTTCAATAACGATAATGTCATTTTTACCAACCACAATATAGCACTCTTAAACAGATCTCCCAAATGTACCTAGTCTGAATGTGTGTGAGTGTGTGTAAGAGAGTAAGAGGAAGTGTATCTGACAATTGTGTCATATGAGGGGGTTAAGCATGAGTATAACTGCCTGAATAATCTCTTCAGTTTCTTATGTATTTTTTTCTGGGTTGACTGTGGAAACTCCCAGCAACAAAGGAAATTTCTATCTCTGTTGCAACCAGACATAGACAATAAAGATGTATTGTATAATACTGATACACATATCCCCACCTACTTACTGGTGGAAATTTGAGCAGTAAGTTCCTAGTAAATGGGGATAGCTGAAGGTGTTATTTTGGCAATTCACTCAGTCGCTATAACCATCCAACATATTGTGCTGTAGAATCTATGCTCATTTCAGATGCATGCTTATAACAATGCTTTAAAATGGATTCTAGAACAGTATTTTAAAGGGCTGCTGGTGGTACAATGGCTAAAGAGCCTGTCACCACAACAATACATGTTTTGGGTTTGAAAATCTCTCTGGTGGCGACCTGTTTGTAGGGCTGACTATAGTGTCACTGCATGGTTTTCTCTGGGTACCCTCAACGGTTCTCAATAGTTCCCTCAATCTGGGTATTTTTTTTAAAAGTTCCTTCGTGACTGCTCATTAAGAACAGTCATATGTGTGATTTATGTGGTACTGAGAAGACTGCATGCAGACAAGTTGTGCTCTTATATAGGAGAGATCTGCCATATCTATCAAGTAATTCTGATGATGATGATAACGATGATGATGATGAGGTGGTGGTGGAGGAGGAGGAGGATGAAAACAACTATACAGAAGATGTCAAAACAACTATATAGAAGACGTCAAAATAATTATATAGCTATAAAATGATATAAAAAGACACATTTTTCTAATAACCACATATAGAGAGAGAGACTATATATAATGTTATTTTTACACTTTTTAATAGTATTTATAAATTACCTGCACCAAGGCTTCTGTATCGGTCTCCGATGGTAATATAAGTCATCTCTTGGAAGAGACCAATACGTTCCATATCATTTTTCCCTTGCGCCATCCTGTCTTCTTTGAATCCCCTAGTGAATCAGATACGCAATGAGGAACGATTTGTCCTATTTCAGTTCAAGACCATTGATCAACTATGTGCATTTAGATGCTGCACGTTTTTTTTTTTAAAGCTGTCAATTTACAATGACATTTTAAACAACTTTTTCACATGATGGTAACTAAACCATGAGCAGACAGACGCCTAAGACATTGCTATGGAAACATGTCATTGCGCATGATCGGAAGTAGGCCTCGTATCATGGCTAGCCGATAGCCACATTCAAGTTTCCTCCACGAAGGAACGTGATTTCAAACTTTGACTACTTGTCTATCATTTAGGGTTATGGATCGTGATATGTATGTAACAAAGAATGGAACATTTTTCTTTGCATTTTATCAATGTTACTTTTTTAGATACGACTTGATTAAAGTTCTAAGCTCTGACTACTTTCTGTTTCACTATGAGTACCATCAATACAAAATAGATAAATCTCTGACATTAAAATATGGCCAAGCTTCCACGTGGAAGGAAAGCGAAGAGAAGAATGTTTGGACTAGGGGGAATAAGGTGAAGGTACGTTTCAGGCGAGAGCATGATTACTATAGCAGCCAGCACCGCCTGTGCCCCTGACTTTCCTCCCCTGCTGTAACCATTTTTTCCCGCCCTATGGTAGGGGTTAAAATCTACGGGTAACTACGTCGGTGCCGTTAATTACCTACATTTCTCGTTAACTTTTGCTTTCTGAGTAACAAGGAGATTTGAACCTGAGACTTTTCTTCCCCAGGCATCTTATTTTAATCCGTTCTTGTAAATAGTTTTATAGCGTAGTGTACGTGTGTTCTTTAAGAAAAGAACCATGGATCTTTTATTTTAGTCTATAAATTCAAAGGGTTAATCTAAACTAAGAAAAAAAAAGTCAGCAGATGTTTGTGAAAGATGGCTTTATGAAAAATAAATATAAATAAAGCCATTACAAAGTAGAAGTTGCCATGCATGCAACTGCTTTTTTTTTTTTAACAGGTAATCAAGTCATCTTAAAAAAAGTGTACTGGAAAATTGTTACCCATAAGATGGCAGCCAACAAGGATGAAGATAGTTCCAACACATTCAAGATTCTGCTTGTCACTGATATCCATCTTGGGTTTGCAGAGCGTGATCCAGTCAGAGGCAATGACTCTCTTGTGACATTTGAAGAGATTCTAGAAAAATCACAAGAGCATAATGTGGACCTCATTCTAATGGGGGGAGACCTATTCCATGAGAATAAACCTTCTCGTCAAATCATGCATGGATGTTTAACACTGTTGCGCAAGTACTGCATGGGAGACAGGCCCATTCAGTTTGAATTTCTCAGTGACCAGTCTATCAACTTTGAGCACTGCAAATTTCCTATGCTGAATTATGAGGATCTAAATCTAAACATTTCGATCCCAGTTTTCTCCATTCATGGTAACCATGATGATCCAACTGGAGCAGGCAATCTTTGTTCACTGGATCTCCTCCATTCTGCAGGCCTTCTTAATTACTTTGGGAAAACTACATCTCTGGAACGAATCCAATTATCACCAATTCTTCTGCAGAAGGGGACCACCAAGCTTGCTTTATATGGGCTTGGATCTGCCCGTGATGAGAGACTTCATCGCTTGTTCTTAAATAAAAATGTGACAATGCTGCGTCCTCGTGAAAACAAAGATGACTGGTTCAACTTGATGGTGTTGCATCAAAACAGAGCAAAGCACAGTGAAACAAACTACATTCCTGAACATTTTCTGGCTGAATTCCTTGACTTGGTATTTTGGGGACATGAGCATGAATGCAGGTTAACACCAGAGTGGAATGATCAACAAAGTTTCTATATCACACAGCCTGGCAGCTCCATTGCAACTTCACTGAGTGAGGGAGAGACAAAAACTAAACATGTTGGGCTACTTCAAGTACGTGGTAAAGATTTCAAAATCACTCCTATCAGACTGGAGACAGTACGACAGTTCTACATGGAAAACATTGTGTTGAGTGAGACTAGTCTTGATCCAGAAGACCAGAATGCTGTTAGAAAAGTAGAAATCTTCTGTAGTGAGAAAGTTGAACAACTCATTGAAAAAGCAGGTAAGGAATAACACGTGTTCCCTGACACCTTGTTAGATAAGCACATTACTATTAAACAATGGTATCATTTTTATAATATGTTCTTGTTATATTGAACCAACAAATTAAAAAGAAATTGCATACAGTTCTGTGCTTCTTGTCCAGTTAGTACAAGAGATAATATTAAGCTTTGCCTTGTTTCTAGGCAGATAAGTAATGCTTATGCCTTCAAGTATTCCTTTTTTCCATTTTTTTTTCTTGCCAATTCTCAGGTAGAACAAGTCAAAATTTGTTTCTAATGTATCACTTTCGCTTAATTACTTCAGTTTATCAGATGATTTCAAGACATTTCAGAAAAGTGCACAGTAAAATACGGGCTAATTTCACACTCACAGTTATCACTGAAAGATTGTTCCTATTATATTTGTAAATTAGTATTAAGCATTCTGCTGAAGGCTTATTTTACTTTCTGGCCAGCTATGGAACACACTGGCAACAAAAAGCAGCCCAAAGAACCACTAATTAGGCTGAGGATTGACTACACAGGATTTGAAACTTTCAGCATTTACAGGTGTATTTATAACACTACACGCATGTTAAGAAATAAAAGATTATTGTTTAAAGTGACTATGCATATCTTGTCCCACCTGTTACTTATCTTTTTGCAACATTGCACAATCTGATGGGAGAATTGTCTATACCAAAATACAAATGCCATCTCTTGCCTCATGCTGCCATTTACAGCATAGCTGGAGTCAGAATAGCACCCTATATTCAAAACCTCTGTTTGGTCTTAGAGAATTGGTGGTGTCGAAGATGTCTTTCAGGATTTTTATTTTAAAAAATTAACCTCAAGTAATCACATGCATAGATAAAGTCATTTGTGGATGAAACACAAACATAAGACTTTTCTTAAAACTGTAAAAGAATGAGGATGTCTAGGCAGTTGTAGATTTCATTTTCAGAAACTATGCTGTTGATCATGATTTTGTAATGTGTCATTGTGAATTTGTATGTGTATGACAGATTTGGTAGGAACTTCATGAACAGAGTTGCCAATCCAGACCAGATAATACACTTTACTCGAAAGAAGACTAGTGGGAATTTAAACAAAGCAAACATAGGTAAGATCAGAAATGTATCTGTTTCCCGTTGACTGGATTTGTGTCTCTTGTGTTGTAATATAAATGTAAAGGTCATGTTTTAGAAAATCATTCTTCTTCTGATTCCTTTATTTCCCAGGGGAGCATAGGGCCGCATCTACACCACATCATCAGATCCGGTTTTAGGCGTCCCTTCCCAGTTGGGTCATGCCAGCTGCCTCTGCCTTGCAGTGGACTGATCTCCTCCATGTCTGGCTGGGTCTCCCAACCCTGCGCTGCCCCTGTGGGTTCCAGCACAGAGCTTATCTCATTAAATTGTCAGCCAGCTTTCGCAAGGTGTGACCAATCCAGCCCCACTTCCACTTCTTGTTGTCTTGGCTGGAAGGTTTTTAGTTGGTTCTCTCCCACTGGTCTCTATTGGAGATCTCAGGACATCTGATGTTGAGGATGTGGTGCATACATTTGTTGACGAATATCTGAATCTTGTTGGTGATGGTGTTTGTCACATGCCATGTCTCAGATCCATATAGAAGGACTGACTTTACGTTTGCATTGAAGATGTGAATCTTGGTGTGTAGAGATAAAGCCTTGGAGTTCCAGATAGGTTGCAGGATGTGGAATGCAAACCTGACTTCATTTATTCAACTTCTTACATCTTTATCAGCAACTCCATCTTTGCTGGCTATGCTGCCAAGGTAGATGAGGTGGTCAGTCTCAGTAATACATTCCCCATGTAGTTGGAGTGGGGGTTTTTTGCTTCTTGCCAACCCCTATTGCCTCCATCTTCTTGATGTTGATTGTCAGGCCCGTCATTGCTGCTTCTCCTGAGAGCTGAGTGATCTTTGTCTGTGTATGTAGCTGCTTGTGGGACAACAAGCTGATGTCATCTGCAAAGTCGAGATCCTCAAGTTGCCTGGCGAAGGTCCACTGAATACCCATGTTACTGTTAGGGGTTCTTCTCATGATCCAATTATGAAGATCAGGAAGATTGTTGGCGAGAGCATAAACCATGCCTCACTCCAGTCCTCACTTCAAAGGGGTCAGCTTCCCGTTGTGGATCGCTTGGCATGTCGAATCCTCATATGGCAACCGTCTTTGGTGGAAATCATCTGGAAGCTGATGCAATACTAAGGATTTCCACCAAAGACGATTGCCAGCAGCTGTATGAGGATTCGACATGCCAAGTGATCCTTAGTGTTGCATCAGCTTCCAGATGATTTCCCTGTCTACGGAGTCTAAAGCCTTCTCAAAATCCACAATTGTCTTGTAGAGTGGTGACTGCCATTCGATGGACTGTTCAGTAATGATTCGTAGTGTAGTGATATGGTCTGTGCATGATTTACTCTGCTGAAAGCCTGCCTGTTATTTCCTCAGTCTCTTGTCAAGGGTATTCTTCAGTCTCTCCAGGATGATTCTGGTCAGCACCTTGCTGGGAATGGACACTAGCATAATCTCAAGCCAGTTGCTGCACTGGGTCAGGTCACTTTTCTTGGGTAGCTAGATAGCCAAGCTACCAGTCTGCTGGAACTTGCTTCAAATTTTCTACAGCAGGGGGTATAGCATTTCCATGCGGCTGTTGTTTCTGCCTTGAGTGCCTCTGCAGGAATGCCATCTGGGTCTGCCGCCTTGCCAGTATTCAAGGACTTCATGGCTTTGATGATTTCTGCCTTGGTTGGTGGGTTGATGTTCACTTGGAGCTGTTCGGCAGCTGGAGCAATATCCAAAATGGTTGTTGATAGTGGCCATTTCAGTATTCAGAATGTTCTGCCCAGCAAGATCTTTGTTCTGCATCCCCGGTAATTACGCTGCCATTCTTATTGTTTAGTGGTCTACTTGCATTGGCGTTTTTCTTTCCTGACAGAATTCTTGTAATTTTGCATAGTCTCTTTGTATTATTTTGCCCAGCTGCTTGTTCCACCTCTTCTGCCATCCAGTGTGCAAACTGCCTCTTATCGCCTCTTGCACTCTTCTTTCTCCTGCTAGTCCTGACGCCGGTTGATCTTCTGCTTCAGATCTTTCCTTGCCTGTATCTTTTCCCAGGTCCCTAAAGTCAGCCATTCCTTGTGCTGTTTCTCTTTCTTTCTCAGAATGCATGTAAAGGGAGTCTTCCACGTCTCCTGTAATCCTGTCCAGTGGTTTGCATCTGTTTTTTCCAGGAGTCCCTCCAGCCCTGCTAACTGTTTTTAACTTCTCAGTTGAACTCTTCTTGTTTTCTTTGGTCTCTAAGAAACTGCATGTTGAATTTGTGGTGCAGTCTGTCTAATAAGTCATGGAAGGACCTCAACTTTATCTTCATGGTTGCCACAAGCAGGTGATGGTCTGTGGCTGCATCTGCGCCATGCCTTACCCTGACATCCAAAAAGCTTCTTCTAAACTGGCAATTAATGGTGACGTGGTCGGTCTGTTTTCTGTATGTCCATCTGGTGAAGTCCAGGTGGTCTTGTGAATGGTTTTGTGTGGAAAGACTGTACCTCTGACTACAAGGTCATTGAACAAGTAGAAGTTGTGAACAGCTCACTGTTCTCATTGCAATTGCCCACACTGTGCTTTCCCATTATGTGTCCTTTGTCTGTGTTGTCATTTCTAACTTTGGCATTCATGTTGCCCATTATGATCTTCAGGACTCGTTTTGGAGTACTATCAACCAGCACTTAAAGGGAGTTGTAAAAGTCTTCCTTTTCCTCTTTTGCGTTGGTAGGTGCATAGCACTAGATAATGGTGATCTTTCTTCCTTTGAAGTTGAATCAAGCTGACATGAGTCATGGGGAAACATGTTCCCATGCTATTAGTGCTCTTGCAGCCTCCTATGTCGTCAGTACTGCTACTCCTTGTGTGTGGTCATGGTCAGGATCTTGTCCAGAGTAGATGGTAGTCTCCCCTGATGAAAGTCTGGTCTGACCGTTGCCATTCCACCTTCAGGGCTTCTGCTAAGGCTAAATTCTTTGGGGTTCCAGGGACCCCTTCTTCAGATTTTTAAGGGGTCCCTGTTCTTCGCCCAAATTTGAATGGGACCCCATTGACGAAAATTGAAGGCTTGGAACCGGCAGGTTCCCCGGTGGAGGGTTTCGAGATTGAGTTTTAGAAAATTGGCTACTATAAATTTGCCATTTATTTCACATACTTTAACATATATTTCACTTTGAAATTTTCCTTTTTTTTTTTTTTTTTTTTTTTTTTTTTGTTTCTAAATTACACATTTTTTAGAGTGAAGATTTTTCTTAATATTTATGCAACAGATGGCAATCTCTTGTTGAACTTAAAACCCCAGTCCTTGGATGCAGCACGTGTTGAGGATATGGTGCGAGACTACTTTAGCAAAACAGAAGCTGTATGTATAAACTAACTTTATTTCCTTTCTTATTCTTGGTTTGCAACATTTTGAATTTTTGATATGTTTTGCCTGCATTCATCTCATTTTCCTTTTAGTGTATCTTTTTTTAACCTATAATTTTTTTTAATATTGTAAGTGATAATTCCTGTTTATTAATCTTAAACATTTCTGAAATACCACAGTTATACAAAAAATTTCTTGTGATCAATGCTTTAAAAAACACACAAAGACTGGCTGAAAACTGTTGCAGTCAAGTCAGCTGCAGGTTCTTACTGAAAGAGGACTAGGGGAAGCTGTTAAAGAATTTGTTGACAAAGAAGAGAAAGCAGCAATTTCAGAACTTGTCAGATATCAGCTTGAAAAGACCCAGGTTTGTATTAGCTTAGAACCAAATTTTAGGAGCTTCAAAAAATTAAGGAATTTGTGGATATGCATTCTGCTTAAGTGACAATCATCTTCAAATAACAAGGATCAGAACTTTCACATGCATATTAATGAGTTGTGCAGTAGGTAGTATGTTAGCAGCAATAAAACTGGCTGCATGATGTTCATAAATCACCTTATAAAAAGAAGCAACAGTAGTAATATTACTTATTTTATTATTGGACTTAAGTGTTGTTTTTTTGGAAATAAAAGAAAAAGATGGCTTGAAGTTATTGGGCTTTGGAGCAAGGGATTGCCAGTTAGAGGCCTGCTAAGGTCAGCAACTGCTAAACTTCCCTGCCTGCATAAGACCATTAAAATATTTACCTTTTTTTCAGAAACACTTAAAACTCCGAAACATAAACCAAGATGACATTGATGCAGAAATCCACCTTTTCAAGCAAAAACGGAAAGAGAAAACAGTAGAGGATGAAGAAGTGCATGAAGCAATCAAAAGAGCTCAAGACATGCAGACTAAAAAAGGAGACAATGCTTTTAGTGATGAGGATGATAGCATGGATTTAGGTTTTGATGACGAAGTATCTAACACTTCTCGCACTTCTCGAGGGCGAGGGCAGGGAAGAGGTCGTGGAAGAGGTAGCAGGTCAAAATCAAAGTCAGATGAAACTAATGATCAATCAGCTTCTGGAAGAGGCGCACGTGGTGGCAGAAGAGGAAGAGGTAAATCTTTGGCTGTGGTAGAACCGCCATCACGCTCAATCAAGGAAATGTTTTCTGCATCTTCTCGTGAATCGCAATCTCGAGGGTAAGACCAGGAGAAGTTGATATAATGTGTTGTAGAACGTTTAGACTTGAAAATAGCAAAACATAAGTGTTTTATCTGACATTGTAGTCCTAGATCATTCCACAGAATTTTGCTCTTCTATAAAACATATCAGAACCTTCAGATGTTAAAGACTTGAACCAGTCTGAGTATTTTTCAAGATACATGTACTATAAAACTTCCATGTACAGGGACCCCATTTTCTTCTCATATATTTAAATGTTCATGTGGTCTTAGGTATCACAGTGGAATTTTTATGTTTTTGATGAACTGGGTTTACTTTCTAGATCTTTTTTGCTTACAGTTTGTCCCTATGGTCTGTTGCATTAGACTGTATAGCAAATCTTTCAGGTGCATGAAGGCCCCATGTTTGCAGGATGTCTTCTGAGTACTGAAGCCAGAAATGTGGTTTTTATCAAAGTATCCTTGGAACCAAAATTGATTTCTATTTCCCTAAAGCAAGTTTTAACTCTGATCATGAATTTTGAAGCAAAGTGTCTTGGGCCCACCAGCAGTAATTTCGGTACTTTCATAGGGTTTTTTTGTCACTGAAATATTGTCCATTTTAAGGTCACAACTTTTATTCATCATTTTACAGTAGTTGCTGTCTGCTTTTTTATGTTTCAGTCCAAAAAGAGATTGCAATGTTGACAATGAAGATACTTCTGATGGAGAAGATTTATTCAGCAAGATCCAACCTGTGCGACAAAATAAAGCCCACTGCAGCTAATTCTAGCAGTAATACATCAAAAAGAGGTGTTATATTTGACTCTGACACTGATGAAGAGTCTCCACCTTCAAGGAAAAAACGGAAATAAACACTGCTCTTTTATAATCATCGTGCTCTGCTATATGTACACTATGAAATGCATATAAACTGGTGTAAACTGCAAATTTGTTCCTACTTTGTCCAACGATTGTCTCAGTTTTTATCCAGATCAAAAAAATTATTCTTTAAGGAATAAATGGGCATGATAACCCTTGATTGGTTTCATAATTATCTTTTTCATCAAAATCAAATCAAATCAAATCATACTTTATTGTCTGTCGAGAAGACCCAGGACAGAAATTTTTCTTCGCTCACAAGGGCAGGCATACATATTCATACAGACATTTAACACACAGGAGTAAAGATACAAGTAGTTTGGATCTCCGTCAAATTGGTAATGAAATTCCAATACTTTAAATTTCGGTGTATATTTTAAATAAATGAGTTGGCATTGCAGAGTGCAACGAAATGTCCGAACTCCATTTTCTTCATCCTCCTAGTTAAGTACTAGTTTCTATGTCAAGGCTGTGTTGAATGTACTGACTGGATGACTTTTAGAAGCATGTCCTGAACTGGACGACTTAGTAAACACCATCACTTCATATATCTCCGTCTGTGTAGATTGCACCATTCCATCAAAGAAATGCAATTATGAATCTGCCATGGTACCTTAAAACAAAACCTTCAATTTTATGGATTATTTTTTTCATGAAATCATCATCAGTTTTGAAATGCCATCAATTATTAATTGTTTCTACAGCATGATTTTTAAAAAAAGTGAAATATGCGTTGTCATATTATATAAGCTGCTACAAAATGTTATTTGTACTTAAACAAATAAAATACTGCAAAAATTTCAACTATTGTGCTTGGTAGTTTCTTTCCAAATTGCATATCATGTAGGGTGATTCTTTGCTCAGTTACTTCGTTGAATTAATTTTTAATGTCTGGAAAATCTCCTGAGGCTGACAGCTTAAGTCTCATTAGTGCTTTGTTACCTGTTCCTTATTAGCCCTATTACTGTAGTTAGGAGTTAGTATAGAAGCTAGAGATATTCTTATTCTGGAATTATTGTATTTTTGACAAAGAAATGTACGCGTCCTTCAGGCATTTTAAAAGTCGGCATCATTCCTCTGTTTGGTAAGATGAAGGGTCATGTATCACTGCATCTTTTGGAACAGAAAACTAAGCAATTCCCTGTCACTATAGTGCAGTGTATGGGTGCGGCGCTAATCCCACTTTTATTTTTCTCAATAAGTACCTCTTTGTTGGGGTAGACAGGAACCGTTTTTCCAGTCACTAAACCAACTGAGCTTGAAAATAATTCTGTTCCAAAGTTGAGTCCATTAATCACCAGTTTACAGGGCCTCATCTAATTTTTCAGTGCCTACAAATTGTTCATGTTACTCATCTCTACAGGAGATGTTGGTTACAATACACATTTATTGTCTTTATTCTCAAAATGTAGGAAGCAGTTAAACTATCAACCAACAAGGCTTGAGGCATAGGTATATAAAATCCTATGTTTGATAAAGAAATGCAGAAGAGATTTTGACCCTGATGGCTTATAGTAGATTCTGCAATTTCTTACCATGACCATTCATAGTCTTATGTGAGTTGATCACCATCTGCACCTTTGGTTTTCTCAAGATTTGTAATTGCATATATGTGTGCAGTTAAATGAGGATCATTAAATCGTATTATCTATTTTATATCTGTAAAAGTTTTTTTCCATTTAAGCCATACAAACTGCTCCTGTTAAATTGTATTGAATTATACGACAGGCAATTTTTTTAAAAATTTGAAATCCGAAGCTGTGGTCCTGTATTTGAGTTATTTTTCAGAATTTTAAACTATTGATTTATTGTATCACATTAATACTTTTTTCAAATAAGACGCACCCGACAGCCAGCTTATAACATAAAGTTACGTACACCAGCGCTCATAATCCTAGTCTGGTGATCGGCCTATTAACGGGACCGCACCTCGTTATTTTGTTGCAACAATATATGAATCTGCCATGGTACCTATAAAACAAAACCTTCAATTTTATGGATTATTTTTTTCATTGGATAATTAATCTTACCATAAAAATGACAAAGGGTTTAAATTTAAAATCCAACATGCAAAATTTGAACTAGAAATGGGCTTGATTGTCAAAATACAAATGAAAGCAGACGATGCAAGGGAAGTAAGGATATGCTCGGCGACTTTCAAAGCGAGTAAATCAGCATTCTCGAGGTTTTATGAATCGTGAATGTGATGTATTCTATACGAAAACTAAAGCAATCAATGGAGGCCAAAACTGCAATTTAAAAATGACAACAGGACAATATGATATAACTAAGATGTAGTTCTTACGTGTGGAAGTCCCATTTTAACATATCAACATCAATGGCGACCGAAGCAGGTGCGTGTTAACAAAACAGAACGAAAATTGAATCATTTCGCGCATTCCGTTAAAACGAATTTACTAGGTTATAAAGAAGATAACCATTTATGCAGATCAATCTTTTCTCATCCATATACAAGCTGTACAAATTTATATAGCCTTGAACAGTTAGAGCATGTTTTGAGTCACTTGATAACATGATCAACTAGCAGTCAAACTTACCTCCCTATTCACGGGCTTTAACAATAGGTGAAATTTATTAGAATTTTTTACGTAGGATTTGTACAATTAACGACATGTCTTTTCTTCACGGTTTGGGTTTTGCACATATGTATATTCGATTGGGGAAATTTATAACATCTTTCTCTGACAGTGTGAATGAAAATCTTTTAATCTTTTTGCCTTTAACATTTTTCACATTTGATGTTTTAAGAATGTAGAAATAGACCATATTGTCTTCACAATTTGCTTTCATTTTATGTTTGACTGCATATTAAAAAAAGTAAAATTTAGATTTCTGGCAGGTGTTTGCCTAAGCGATAATAGCAGCATTTTTACCAGCTTGCTTTTTTAAATAATAATGCTTGCTGTACCTTTCTCCCATCGCAATGATTTTTTCAGTCTAACATATGAACACACAATCATTTCTAATGAGTTTGTTCGAAACATTTAAAATTAAATAGTAATAAATAAAAGATTTAATGTTAACATATATTTCATGTTGATTATACATGTCGTTGTCATCAACCTTTTAACATATATTTTCAGTGTTTTCCCATTACATGTTACATGCTTTCCGAACAATATCAGAGTTTTGCTAATGCTAAGATCTTTTTAACATGAAGACTTTTCAAAAGGGTTTTTAATTATCTCAAGTGATACAGGCACTAGAGATAGAGTTTCTAATACTACAGTGAATGTGAAATATTTTATTTGAAAAAATTTCAAAAGTGAAGTTTTGAGTTTAGGGACACCAGAAATGCAAAATTTGTATGATTGCTAACATTTGAAAATTGATTTACTTTTGTCTCTTGATTCCAGTATCAGCTTAAGATAAGTAGAAGAGCTTTCAAAAGATTTGAATAACATCATTTTTACATCTTCGTTTAACATCTTCCCTCCTTTTTTTAATTTCCTTACTTTCATTGCTTATGCTATGGATGAAACATGCTAGAAAGGAGACAAACTAAATGTGGTATGAGACCATATTTCCTGTTAAAGATGTTAAAGAAGAGGAGGACTGCAATCCTGAACGGAAGGAAAGACAAGATGATAAGGGATAATGAAGAGGATTTTGCTAACAACATAAGGCAGATAGGCTGTGATAAGCATGAACATGCAGGATGTATACCCACACCATTTTTGATGATTTTTAAGAGAAGGAAAGAAGTAATATTCTGTGTAAAATGAGAACTAGAAAGTTCTTGAAAAACAGTAGTAAGTCGTTCACTGAGGATCGCTGATTTGATGGAGTATCTTTTTACCACTGTCAGATTCAGACACACTTGATTTTGAGTCAGCCTGTGGTGACACAGATCAAAACAAACCTTCAGCGTCCAGTGCAGAAGGGGATGAACTGGGTGGAGTATTGGGAGATGACACAGACCAGCCAGAGCCAGGTGGGGAGCCAAGTATGACATCAGACATGGGCAACATTGTGGCACAAGAAACAGGCAAGAGTAGCAATTGTTTTCCTTGTTGCAGTTTTGATGTAATTTATGTTTCTTTTTCCTTTGTAATGAGATATTGTAAAAATATGCTCAGACTCTTTTTTGCTGCATATAGCTGTCATTTTTTTTAATGGATTTTGTCTCCATTGGTATCATTTTGCTTTGAATAAATAAATAATGAAATCTGTGGTATA
The DNA here is from genome assembly GCF_003073045.1 of Pomacea canaliculata. Taxonomy (NCBI): domain Eukaryota; kingdom Metazoa; phylum Mollusca; class Gastropoda; order Architaenioglossa; family Ampullariidae; genus Pomacea; species Pomacea canaliculata. Next base: position 33,918,184 of record NC_037590.1, on the reverse strand, counting down.
AAAGTAGCTTTTCCATTGATGCTTTAAGATGATCTTAATTGAATGTGATTTGGTGATAATATTTCTTTATTAGAGCAATGAAAGAAAACCTTTTTTTTTCAGATATTAGCTCTTCAGAGACTGTTGATTTCAAAGTGATATACAATAAACAGAAGTTTGATGTTTCGATGCAAGTTGACTCAACCATTAGTGCATTAAAATTTAAAGTTCAAGGATTGACAGGTATGATGTAACTGCGGCTTGTCTAAAATTAAAGAGTGTGTGTATATGCCTAATGTTTGAATATAGGAAGAGAGGTGTGTATGTGTTTAGTTATGCCTACTTGCATTTTGTGTGTCAGATGTTTAAGGCAATATAGCATATTTTTTTGAAAAATGAAGCTTTGCTGTATTTCACTAAAGGCTAAGAAAATGTTTTTTGCCTGTACTTAAAATATTTCTTTTAGTTTTAGAATATAAAAGTTTTCTTCTTCTGTAGACATTTTTTTAAAGCTGATTCATGCCTACAAGTTCTTCTTCCACATTACCACCTATTCACAATTTCTCAGAAAATGTCTTTTAATATATAAATGTCAAAAAACTCTTGACCAGAAATGATTTGATACTTTCTCATGTTCTACTTCAGGCGTTCCAGCATCAATGCAAAAGATTATGTTCAGAGGTAATTATTCATTTTGCATGATCATTTGTATAAACCTTCACAACACCATGTCTGCAGTGAGGAAATGCCTAGTTACATTACAGATGAGTTAGTGAAGCAGAAATGGCCAACAGAAGTGCTTTTAGAAAGAAAAGAATGGGGTGTGAGATAAGCGTACTTAAATCCTACCAATGCCTTGAACTGTTTGATGGTATCAGTTTGCTCTAAAGGTCTCCTAAACTTTGTTTTATTCCATTACAGTTCATTATATTTATAGTCAGAAAACAAAGTACATGAGACCTAAATGTAAATACAATCCAGCATTATATTTTTACTTTAAGATATGCATATTTCTTTTGTTGGGCTATGCTGTTGAAAATCAGACTTTAACAAAGAGTTTTTAGGGGATAATCTCTGTTCCAGGTCTTGCTAAAGATCAGCAGACGTTGAGAGAACTCAAAGTTACTAAAGGGGCTAAACTCATGTGGTTGGATCCACGCTCACTGATGTCCTTTCGGTCACAGCACCTGCAGAACAAGAATTAAAAGAAGCATCAAAATCTCCTGCACCTTCCAAAGAGCCATTGTGTCAACAGAAGGTAAACCTCCAGAGCTCTTTCTAACCATTCAATCTAAGCTTAAACAACATTGCTTGGAGTATTTGGGGAATGGTGTATAAATGTCTGCAGCCTTATCATGGGGTGACTGTTCCTTTCACTTTTATTTGTCACCAGGCAGTTCCTTTTATCAGTTTTCAAAATAAAAAGTTTGATCACTGCATTATAAATATTATGTCCCGAAATTTGTTAAATTTAAGATTATTTCAGCAATGATTTCATAATTTTTGTTAAGCATTATATATTTAATGCACCTGTGTGTGTGTGTGCATGCATGTGTGTGTGTGAGATAGCAACATAAAAAAGTTTTAGAAAAATATGGGAAACCAGAAGATGCTATGCCAGGACTTAGGAATGTTCGAGAAAACCTTCCACCTGCTCCTGTTGCTGGCATGTATAACAAATCTGGTGGAAAAGTTCGGTTAACATTCAAATTAGAAGCTGACCAGCTTTGGATTGGAACAAAAGGCAAGTTTCTGTTCTTGTGTTTAGATGCAACAAAATCCTGATGGATGCAAAAATATAAACATAGATTAATATTGTGTAAATTTTGTGCCTAAGCTACTTAGTGTACAGCAATTGCAAATTTGCTTAGTGGATAGTTTTACTCATAACATTTGTAAACATTATTGTTTGAAAAAACAAAATTTTCTCTTTCCACCTTTCACAAGAGATCTTTTAAAATATTTGGACATATTGGAAGTTATCTGCCAGCGCTTTTAACTGTTCCTGCTGCAATTCGCACCTGCAGATTCAAATGTCTTCATAGCTACAGCTCAGTTTTCTTGATTCGTCTTTATTGAATGAGCTAAGACATACCCAGACATGGAATTTTAAAAATAAGTACATTAAATCTCATCATTTTCAGAAATACTTAACATATAGACACTAGTGAGTGTGTGTTCTGTTCGTGGTGACTTTTCCAGATAAAACCTTGCACAATATAAGAATTACTAAATGTTATCTCCCTTAAACCATTTTTCGTAGTCTATAAGCCTTTGAAATCAGACTCTGGGCAATTTTCTATTTTTAAAAAAGTTTTTTTCCCCTTTTATTTCTTCAGAAAGAACTGATAAAATTCCAATGAATTCCATAAAGGCAGTTGTCAATGAACCTATCGAGGGTAATGAAGAATACCATATAATGGTGAGTGATGGTAAGAGGAATTCTGATTCCTTCCAGGTTGCATTTGTTTCAGATTTTTTGTCATTTTTATATTGCTTTGGTTTTATAGTTTCTTATTTGCAGACAGGCATATATGCTGTGTTAACCCTTTGGCATCTGTGCTTCATTGCTGTGAATACAATGGAGTTCTGGCACAAAAAAAGTTTGCCAATGTTAATTGTAATCAAGCCAAAGGCGTCAACAAGCAATAATTGTCAGCAGGGACTTTAATAGTTGCATAAAACAGTAACACTCTGTGTTGATGTCCCTTGAAGTAAATAAAACAAGTATTGTAAAACAAACAAGTCAGAGATTGGTTATTATATAACCAGATATTGTTGAATCAAATTATTGAGTCTAATAAGCATACTTTTCATGTTAATCTCAATCTCAATAACATAATCAAACTCAGTATTTAAAAAAATTCATTTATTATATACTCTACGACTTGTGCTGAATTAAAACATTAATTTGGTCATCTTCATATGCATATAAAATAGTCCTCATTTAATTATACTTTTTTCATTCAGCAGGTCCAGAAATCATTGCATCTTTAGCTTAATGATAGATGATTGAGTACTTTTTATTTTTTATTGATTTATTTGTTTATTTTTCTCAACAGGGTCTCCAGTTAGGACCTACAGAAGCATCACGCTACTGGATATATTGGGTACCAGCTCAGTATGTGGAAGCAATCAAAGATGCCATTCTTGGCAAATGGCAGTTCTTCTGACAATGCCAGAACTCAGCTTTTACTCTGCTCAGACTTTCCTTGTGATTGCTGGCTGCCTCTTTAGTGTTGCATATGAGCTTGAATGATTGGTGAGGGTTGTAATGTGGGGAAACATGAGAAAGAAGCGGGGCTGTTTCATTGTAAATTGTTATTTGGGGTTGGGGGCAGAGGGTGGGGAGTTTAGGGATGTAATTATTCTCTTTTTATTCTTGAGTGGAGGACAGGTTGGGAAAGCAGTTTTTGGGTGTTTGGATCCATATTTCTTTTTCTTTTTTTTTCGAAGCAGATGTTTCTGTCAAGCCTAATAGTCAATTGAAGATGCTGAACCTCCTTGTCTTTTGGCCAGATTGCTTCTTTTAAAGAATTAAGCATGATATGTTTTGCTGGCTTGCCTGTGATGTCTGTTAATTTGGGTTTTGCATGATGCAAAAGCACTAGTTAAGTTTCCTTTTTTATGATTTGAATGATGGAAGATTGTGTTAAAGGAGAGAAGAAGAAGTCATAAATTTCATTTGTGCAAGCAAACCATTGAAGTAAAAATATTTACTTTGTCATTGCAAATGTAGGTACATTTTAGTCTGATTTATTTTCCCTTTCTTTTTTGAAGTATGAGAGACGAAAGACAAAAGCATAAAGACAAACATGGTACATGCATAAACTATAACTGGCTGAAATTATTTTGAGTGTTTGATGATGCTAGAAATTGTTCAGTAATGCTGTGAAAGTTTGGGCTCACTGAATTCAGAGTGTGTGTGTGCTTTAAATCATCTATACTTTAAAAACTTTATTTCATGTGCCATCTTTGCAACACTGCTCATGTTTGATCATTTTTAGAAATGAATACTGCATACTGCAATTAAATTTTAAGCTGTTTTTGAGTATAGGTATGTGCACATGTTATGTATGTGTATGTCTGTTGTATATGTACTACAATTGAATTGAGTTTTGGGAGGTAAGAAGACAAGTAGCTATAAACATGAATGTGTATATTCTAATGTAGGGGCAAAATATGTCATTGAAACTGTCAAAATTATCATTGAAAACAAATACTCAAGCACTCATGTTGGCATAAAAATCATCAAATTCAGCTCAGAACAGTGTAAGTTGTTTTTAGTATCTACCATTACTTTAAATATTAAAAAGTCAAATTAAAATTGTCCTTAAAAAGTATAATAATTATTTTAATATTGTTACATCATATAAGCTTATGTGATACACATTTGTTTGTCACATGTGGTGATGTCACTTTAAAGAATTTCCCAGGAAACTGGCTAAGGAGCTTTTTACAAGTAATCAGTGTGTGTTTCTTCTGTCTCGACGGTCTGTGTTAAAATTTCGGAGAATTCTTACTCACAAGTCTATAGGTGTACTACATGGAGACAGAATAACAAGCACTGTCCTCTCTTTCCAATGATCTGTCCACTTGTATAATGCAATAATTTTTCCAATCTTCTGTCATTTTTCATTGCCACCTTAAGCAGCATACTTAGATACTTTTATTCCTTTTATGATTCTCTGGTCATTTGTAACCTAGGATGCTCTGTTAGATCATATTCAAAATCTGTTGCCCCCACTTCTGCTCTTTTGTATAGTATAAATATTTTGCTGTGCTTTTGTCAACACGCTTTAATTCTGATGCTATATTTTTTATTAGGAGTAGTCGTAGGTGTAAAGGAAATATCAAACAATATTATTTGTTGGTTTCACAAGGAAGCAACAGGATAAGCGCTGTAAAAATTACAAACATAAGTACAGGGGAAACAACACTAGATGTCGCTTAAATGTGCGTCATCAAAGATTCTAACGGGGACCAAATAAAACTAATCGATCTTCCTGCGGTCGCCTCAAGGGTACAAACATGTAGGGTAATCTAACCCCACTAAGAGGCGTGCTTCCAGATAACATGGAATGAAGGAAGGCAGGGTGTGTATAGACCTCTAAGGGAACCGTGTAATCATGCATTGGTATACACAAGCACGTATATGCACTGCAATTGCTGCCGGGAATAAATTTTATCGCTGTCGCCTTGATGAACTTTGACCTGGGCATACAAAAAAAAAAAAAAAAAAAAAAATGGAGGCTCACTGTGACCCTGACACCTAAACACCAGACTTACCGTGTTGTTGCTTGCATTATGATGGGATTTGTGTCTGGAACTGCGTGTCCAACGATCAGAAGATAACCCCCGTCTTTCTTTCCCATCGACAGTGGTTAGGGTTAGGACAGACCGAGGGATAAAGCTTTTATTCATTACAAAACAAAACAGGCCTGAAGTAGGATTGATTGAACGTGTTATCGGACCGTGCGCACACATGGTAACGATCAGTGTTTGGACGCGTGTTTAGTCTCTGGGTGAAGTTTACGGTCATCGATGGGCCGAACATACTATATGCAGGTCCCATAAAATTATAATGGAGCTAAAAATTCCCATCACATGTACTGACGTGTTTTGGGTGATGCTGGGGTAAACACTACACCTACTGCTCTACCAGTCGTATAAAACTACTTACAGTACAATATACTTCCTGATGATAATAATTATGTACAAAACACTGTGATATTTCGTATGGTATGAAATCGCCTGATTTCTCTTAGACCTCATCGTCATCGTCTGATAACGGTCAGACTCGGAGCGAGTCTGGGCAGACCCGCCAATGTTAGTCGTCGATGAAATGCAGCAGCGGCAAAGGGGCGCCGTCGGGGCAGATCTTGAGCACCTTTGAGTAGGTCCCCCATCTGGCAACCTGAGCACTCCTTGATGTTTACCAAGCAGTATTTTTATTTATTTATTTTTTTTTGCGTGCTTCTTGCAGGTACTCCTGGAGGACTCGTCGGTAAGGTGCCGTACCGAGCGACATGGTCGAACTAAACTCATGTTTGCAATACAGTGCAGTTATGCATGCACTAGATGGAAACCGAGAGTTTGTAGGTTATCTGTCTACATCCAACAAAGTCTGCACCTAGAGGAGGTCCGTTGCTACCTCTGAGGTAGCTTGCTGCTTTCACCCTACGCCTACGATACAGCCCCCAAGAAGCATAAAAGGGGTGGGGTCATATCCTTAGTCTGTACCATTTTTAAGTCAGAGGACCTATAACTCTAACCCTTTCATTCACATCTACCCCAGACGCAGCTTTTCCTCAAATTGATAACAAGGTCATGGGGTCATCGTCGTGGAGAGGTTAAAAGTCCTCGCAGCTCCAAGCTGTGGTGCACGTTTGTGTGCACGCATTTGTCGTCAACGCCGACTAATCGGATTTTCACGCTGGATTACCCGCCTGGATTCTTCAGCAGGACTGTCAACATCAGTATGCGGCTTTTCTTGATTGATTGGCAGGCTCCTGTTTTACACAACATGCGGGGCCAAGACAACGCTGGTCGCCATTACTATTCTGTGGCAGATGAGTCGGACAGGTCATGTTTGTGCACCTCCATCGGCTCCTGCCACCGCCACGAACGCAATTTCAGCCTCGGCGGAGATAGTCGTGGGGATTCATTACAGTCTTGTCGCGGTTGGTTGCAGCAGTCGTTCAATCAGTTCATGCCTGCGCATTCGCACGAACACTATCACTCACAAGCACACGCAAACGCGCGCGCTTCCACTCACCTAAAGAAACATGCACTCACATATCACATAATAATTTGGAGAGGACACCAAACACCCTCAAAACCACAAATACTTTTTGAGCTAAATACGAAACATAAGCAAATGTGTTCCCAAATCCTCTTTTGATATGGTAGCACAGCATCGCACTTGTCCAGCCGAACATGCCACCACTCTATTACCTATCACCTCCGCCCTAACCTGTGCCAAATCCAAACATCCAAATCCAAACATCAGGTAAAGTGAGAGCACAATACAGACTTACAGATTCATAAATTAGACACATATGAACATACACCCTCACACAAAGGGAGGATGGGAAGAGAGTATTGACTTCTCATGGTATGTGGACGCCTTTGAGGAGAAGTAGTTAATCGTGATGAAGGATTAGCAATACGTTCCCCCGTGCGCAGTTGTTCTGCTTGGATTGTGTTCCATCCTCAGCAGCCAGTGAATCACCTGCATGCACGTTGTCGGGGACAAAGACCGCGCGATTAACTGGAAACGTCTTTCCTTTCATCCTGACGTCACTGTCAAGGACGGTTAATGGAGCATGATGACTATGCATTGTAAAACCTCCAGGAGTAGCAGCGAAGCCAGTCTCGATATTGTTTTCCAGAGACAGGTTAAGTCCCGACTCCATTTGTCTTTTTTTCTTTTTTTTTTTTTTTTTTTTTTTTTTTTGCTGGGTACAAACTCTTTCCTCCTCCTTATTACGGCCGTGCTCTTAGAGTTATCATTCTCCCAGAAGTCCTTTCTTCGTGTTCAGCGTAGCAAGAACTTTCTAATGAACTGTTGGCTTTTATCACATGATTGACCATATCCAAGCACTGGAGCGAGAAACCAACCACATCCGTTGTCATTCGTGCGTGCGCTATGGCTTATCTGCCCAACAATGATTGAACTGTAGTGTATCGTGCTGCGTGCTTTCAGACGACAAACACCGGACACCGTTGAAGTTTGATGAAAACTGTATTAGTTTAACATAACACAATATGGCTGATGCCTGTTCAAAGCACGAAAGGGTAATGACTTTAGAAAAGACCCCGAAATTCCTCCCAGTTTAATCACAACATCTAGCTTTAAATATGCTTTATTTTTTGTTTCATCCTTTATTGGTTTTTTTTTTCATCCGTCCATCTAAATTTTCAAGGCATTAAATAAAGGTGAGGGGTTAAACGAAATACGTTGTGGACTTGTCACTCCAGCTACCATCAAGGATTTTATGAGCAAGAATACTTTAGAAGTGCTATGCTAGGGATGCAGGTCCTCCCGTAATTGGCTTCGAATACGAGCCGCTCTGACAGCAGGCCGCAGCACCGGCGATGTACCCAGCAGCTCACCTGAGACTTGCAGACCGTTGTGATGACGTCAGTGGCTTGTCGTTTCCTCCTCACTTAACGATGGTTGACGTCACGGACGGCAAGGAGATTGGTGGGGTGATGGTGAGGGATGGAGAAATCAGGAAGTCTCTCAGGTACAAACACGCACACTAGCGCTGTGCTACTTTTTATGTCTCTCTCTCTATTTCACACACACGCACACGCGCGGCCGAGAAATTGTTCTGCGGTTGTTGGTGACCTGCTGTTGTCCACGAACGAGATCAACATCTCTGCTTAAGGTGGTCTGCGAGCGAGCGATATGACAAGTATGGACAATCCTGGACAAAGCTTAGCAGGAACGCTGCTACCTTCGCCATGGAGTTGCACAGACTTGTCACAGACCTGACACTGACTTATCAATCTTACAATCGTCGAAGTAATTTATGATGCTACCTCAGACATTTTCAAAACAGTTTCGCGTCACCTTACCCACCTGACATCTCATCTCAGACGTCATATTGTGGGATTGTTAGCAGGTCCCACTAGAGGGCGCCTGTCACTTTTACGGCTAAAGGTGGGAGGATAAGGAGTGAGTGGAAGGGTGATTGGAAGGGTGAGTTATTGTTTTACCGAGCTAACAGCTAAGACTGGCATGGAGAAAAAGAACAACGTGCCCGAGGCGAGATCTGAACCAGGACATTCAATCCACACTGTTTTGGTGACAGGTTACGCGACCGTATGGGGGCAGGGGGGAAGGGGTAACAGGAGAATCCGTTATTAAATTAATCTTTGTAATCTTCATCGTTATCTGCTGTTAACTGAATCCCAACATTATTTAAAATTATTTTAAAAATTCATAGAAAGCTTCTTTTTAAACCTCAGAGCTCCATTTAAAAAAAAACACCCCAAGATGGTGATGATATTTTAACCAAACCTAGTTCATCTACATGAGGCGCCAGTTCAAAAGGTAAAAGGGTTACGTTGTGTGCAGGGTAATTCTGTTTGTTTTTTTTGTGGTTCACGATACGAGTTGCACACATACTGTACAAAAGCAAGCAAAAACAAAACAAAACAAACAAACAAACAAACAAACAAACAAACAAACAAACAAACAAACAAACAAAACGATAGGTGTATTTAGCTAACGGTTGGCCCTCCTACACACGGCCGAGGGCGAATCCATTAGCGCGTCTGGCGGTCAGCAAACACCGCACGTCCCCAGGTGTACCGCAGATGTTCCTGGGAACTGCACAACCATCGACAGACCTGTCATCATTGTTGGATAGGGGTACGAAGGTGGGGGTGGATGGCTTTATTTGGTAAATGCACACACGCCAACGTGTGTGGCGGAGGGGGAAGAGGGGGACCGGCACCGCAGACTCACCTCTGTCATCTCCTGTAGATGTCTAGCTCATGATTAAAATATTTTCTTCGTTTCCTGACTTTTTTAGCGCTTGCTCAAAGGATTTTAGTGAAGTGAAAGTGTTTAAAAATTTGTTATCAATCAATCAGTCAGTGCATTTATAGAGAGCTTTTTCTCCAACAACAGTTGACTCAAAGCGCCTTGATACATGCACGTGCACAAGCACATCCCCTCTTTTAAGGGCAGGCATCAAATGCACCTTCACTCACACACATTGCAAAATACTGCAAATTTAGGTAAATACTCCCTTTTCTGTTTTTCAAGAAACACGATTACAAAAATCACTACACCCTGAAAAAGATCAGCAGCACAGACATGAAGATTATAGAGGAGGAAGTCGGTCTGGCAAGAGCGCATTCTCCGTTGTGATACGTTTACACACTGAAGGCCTTAGCCAATGGGAAATCTGGACTATATGTTAATTAAGTTTGTGTACAAGGGTGACATAACGATTTCGACCATTTTTTGTGCATGGTGATATTTGTAGACGTGTTTCTAGAAGATGAAAGTAGAGCTAATTCAGACTTTAAAACATAGTACATTGCACTCAGCCGTACTGTCATTGAAAAAATTGTCCACCCACTAGCCAAATATATCTTGATTTTGTAAAAATGTGATTGATGTCGGGGTAAAAAATTATCTTTTAACTGATCATTTCCCAAGTTCACGTTAAATTGTATTTGAGAACCGGCTAGAACTTTTGAACCTTTAGGATTTAGATTTTTATAAATGAAAGTCAGTAATAATTTGAATGATATTCATGTTTGACAAAGCGGGTCGGTTAGACTAATAAACAGCTCAGTGGAATCACTGACTCTTTTATTTCTTTATCCCTTTTCTTCGTTTTTTTCCTTCCTTCGGCTAGTGCCACCTCAACAATGAGTAACGTATGTCGTCTGCACAGCAGTTACCCATGATAGAAATAAAATCACCTGCCGTAGTGAATAATACCACTTCTGTTCTAGTGTCTGATGACGAGGGCAATAATAAAAGTGCAGAATCAACGGCATGCACTTCTTCACATTCAGCTCACAATATGGCGTCCCAACCTTCCGCTCGGTAATAAAACAATAAATTATACCGGTTAGTAATTATGTTCTTTGTAGTTGCTTTTTATTTACTGAATCGAACCGACTTTAATCAACTATTTTGTAGTTTAATCATTGAAAAAATGGCATCGCTATTTCACGCTGTGCACAGTGTGCTAGTAACCCACATTTTACACACGGTATCGACGTGCACCAGGTGCGTCTACACGGATTTGGGAGGAAGGTTGAGAGTTTTTTGGGGGGAAACCAGGGGGAGGTAACAAGGAAGGGGGTGAACCCGATCGTTACAAGTGATACACGAGCTCTGCTTGCATCTGCCGTCGCTCACAAATGCACGCTAAAAGCAATTTGTCCGTTTGTCAACAGAGACGCGGTGCTGTTAGACAGCGGTCTCAGCTTCCCACATGGCAGGTATAGGTAAAGAGTTCCGTACCTCATACTTTAGTGCTCTTCTCCCGTTAGACATTTTGTTACCAAAAAATAAACAACCTTTTTTGTATATTAATGTGTTTTAAAGTGTTGAAATATGTCTTAATAATGGACATGCAATAGTCCAAATGATCCATGTCATGGTATTCATATGAATGTATTCGTGTGCGTCCTTTTCTTACGTGTGTCACATATGTCTTTATCATATGTGTATCATGAAAGTGTCTTTATCATATGCGTCCCATATGTGTCCTTATTACAACATACTGTAACACAGGATGTATTTCAACTCTCTCGAACACTTTCAGGTTTATAAAAGGATGTGCCGTTTTTGGTAACAGTGTTCAGAAATAAAACACTTGAGAGTGTAGTGGTTGTAGGGGAAAGGGAGCGCAAGTGCTTCGCCGTGAGTCCAGCACGGCACGTGAAATGCATTCTCTGTCCCGCTCCTTCCGCTGTCTGTCTGTCCTGATACATCGAGCACCTGTTTTCTTCAGCTTCCAAGGCCAAGTACTCTACACTCGGTGAAAGGAGAAAGATGCAAGTAGTCTCATCATTCCTTCTCCGAGTCCCGTCTAGGCGTCTTGAAATCCTTGTCCGTTTGGCCCTCCGGTCACATACCAGATGCTGTTGCCGGACCTTCTCACTGCCCCCATCACCTCCTCCATCGGCTTTTGATCGCCGTCAACATCTTCACGGGAAACCCCGCAGACGAGACTTCTGCCGCCCGCTGGCCGTGTTGTTAGCAATTCACTGGTTTCTCAACCACCTCACCTCCGGCCGTATTCCTTCAGCACATGTCCACCTTTGGCCCGACGTTAAGAAAAAATATCAGTACCTTTATTGCAAGTTAATCCCCTTTAAAAAAAAAAATTTTTGCGGAACTAAAAAATCCACAGGTCGAAGATGTTTTATAAAGTCTGAAGAATAAATGTAACATATATGTATGTTGATTAGAAATAGATATAAATAGCGGTGGTCCTCGTTTAACCCAGGGGTCTGATCACCTCAAGGCTGCGCCAGGACCAGCAAAGACGTGGGGCAGACGATCGATAGCGCCTATAGCGCTGACTCTTCGCCAAATCGTTGCCAGGCAACCAGAACCGTATTTTAAGAGCTTGTTGCTGGTGTTGAAACGTAGAAAAATCTGCATACTCCGAGACAAAAGTCACTGCAAGGAGGTATCCAGGCAAGTCGTCCAGGCACTGCACACCGTGACGGAAGGAGTGGATCCGAGAGACTTTTGTGGACCATATTATTTGTAATAATTGTTTTAAATATAAGTAAATAAACTCAAGGTCGAATTCTTTAACAAGACAAGGTCCTCTTTTTATACAGAGACGTGTAAAGAGGGATTCGCTGCGGCCAGTGGAGACTGTAAACACAGAGGAAATCTCTTCGAAAAAAATAACCAAACAAAGTAGAAGACGCCAACAAATATAAAGGTGACAAACTCGAATGCTTTGTTGCTGAGATGAGGTGGATTTCATGGCTGATGTTGGTAATAAAACTCCAAGTCTTGATGGCTGCAACAAAATCTTCTCAAAGAGAAAAGTAGAGATTAGGGTCCAGACGACAAATGAGGTGGGACTGGAAAACATCATCAATGAAACCTTATCCGGTTTGGGGAACACAAACACTCATCAGTCGACCGTTGTCTCGTAGTCATCATGTAACATAAACGCAGATTAACTTTTACATTCAAAATTAAATTCATTCCAGGTATGTGTTCGCAGTTCATTCACTTCTGATGATACTAACAGGTCTTGAAAATAGCAAACAAGCAAACAAAACAGTTTCTTTGATTACAGTGGGCCAAGAAGATATCTTTGTAAATTAGAGCTTGTTTTGTTTTGTTTAGGTGGGGAGGACAATTTATTTTCTCAGTTCGTGACAGCTGACGTCCCGTGATGTATCCCATGGTGCATGCTGTAAATCTGTCTTGACCGGAGTTTATCAGGTGTGTACCTCAACCTGTAGACAATAATCTTAAAATATATTTTATTTTGAAAAAGAAATTTCTTGCTATCAAACGTGTATACAACAAAGCTTTCATTGACCTAAAGGGTCTTTTTAATCTGAATCTGTGGCTATGTTCGTGACGTTTTTATACGACTGTAAACAGTTACCAATAAATAATAAACAATATACAATATATTCCTGCTAATAACATCCTAAAGCGTGATGATGGTGCCCACACTGTACTGCATTGTCAGCGCTGTATTACTATATCTATATAACAGTCCTTCTCTTGCAAAGAAAGTTCCTCAATTTCCCACACACGGTAAATAGATGCGTTCAGTGGTGCTGCTCTTTTCATGTGCATCCTTCTCACGTGCAGCAAAAGGACGTCAGTAAGTCTGAACCGCATGTCGAGGTTTTCGTACCAGTGTAATTATTTTTCTCTTTGCACTTCCTTCTTGACATCGCACATTATTGCAGTAACTACCCCTCCAAAACACACACAAAACAAAACCCTTCTCTTCTTCAGCAGGAAAATCACTGTTATTTGATCGAATAGCTATGTAGGATTTTCTGGTTTTACTCGTGTTCACATGATGTGGTGGCTATTCCAATCAGCTTTTCTCTTGCGCCGCCTTCCCCTTGAATTGAACCCATAGTTAAATTTTTTGCTTCGTGTTTAAAGAGTTTATCAAAGACGAGCACGAAGTCTAGAGTTGGCACATACCAGCAGTTACTTGCCAAGGAAAAAAAAAATGCGCCCTGAACAGGCAAAATAATGTAGGAGTGAGTGACGGAAAAACTGCAGAAATAGCGGCAAAAAAACTGAAGCTGCGACAAAAGAAAAAAACCCACTAACAACCCCCACTTCCCAAACAAACAAATTAAATAATCCCTCGGAGTTGTGGCAAAAACAAGAGACTTGGCGATAACAAGACTGGGATTTCGACAAAGTTTTGCAGGAGTTGTGTCAAAAAGAAAAATAAAAGACGAGCGTTTCCAACACGCGGGAGTTGTGGCAAAAATCCTGGGAGTTGCGGCAGAAAGCGGAGGATAGTGGTTGAGGTCAGTCTGGCCCCTTCGTCGTTCATCGACCAGTGGAAAGTTTCTATGCCGCATAGTCGTCTCTGTTCTTGTCAGTTGACGCACGCAGGCGAAGAAAAGGCTGACGATGCCGTTATCTGCGATGCTACGGTAACCACGGTTGTGATTACATCGAACTCAGCGCCAACAGCTTTCGTGATGTCTGCTCGCTTGCTCGTTCGTGCGCGCGCACAACACACATGCATGGAGAACGACGACAGCCGACATCGCCGCTGCTCGTTGGCTGATGCCAGCAGGAGGAAAAGCGGTCAACTGAGGGGTACATCGCCCTTGCGAACGGCCCGATGATGTCATGCTGCCAAAATCAGTTGGAATATAAACCGTGACCTGCTTCGTCTGTCCTCAAAGACAAATGATCTGCGAGGTACACCCCTTACTCGTCAACAGGCTACCACGCTCATCCTCTACCATAGACAGGTCAGAGAGAGAGAGAAGGGGAAACAGGAAAAAATAGGAAAAAGAGAGAGAGAGGTAAGGAGATACAGCACAGAGAGAGAGAAAGAAGGGGAAATGGAAGGAGAAAGAATAGAAAGATATTTATAGAAAGAAAGCAGAACACGAATGAACAGGACCGATTATTTTATAGCAAGGGGTCAGGATGAAGTCAATTGGAGAAGGGAAAACAAACCCGCGCAAACGGTCGGTCGATCGGCAGTAGCATGCGAACCCACCGTCACGACTGGGAAACATTGCGAGTCTGGAAATGACGTCACTAAGGTCAAAGGTCTGTGGATAGTCACAGCAGTGACCTGACTGTTGCACGACCACGATTGGCTAAGCTCAAGAGATCACGGTGGACAACTGGGGTCGGGGGAGAAAGGGCGGCACCGTTGTTCGTTGGCGAGTGCATATTGCAGTCCATAGAGCTACAGTTGTGGTCTTTGACTTGTTTTGCTGTTGATCTGTCTTTGTATTTTACTCTGAGATCACCAAGGGAGGTAACTAATGATGTGTGTGTGTGTGAGAGAGAGAGAGTAGGGGGAGGGAGAGGATGAGCATTGCTAGATATGTAGTACAGTCACCAGGTGCATATTAACACCGTCCTTGACCCTTATCAACCTCTCTCACCGTAGCCCGTATCGTAACCAACAGCAGCACCACAGACATCCCTCCGGCACTTACCCTCTCACCTCCCCCTCCTATTGGGGGGAAACCAGCGATTACGGACGGCCGCATGTGACAACATCGATGTTTTAAAACGGACCGCTACACCCGCTGCGACAGATGTGCAACATGGCGTGGCGATACAGCACGACAAACCTACAATTGCTCGGCTAAGCACTTCAGCAGGTACAAGAGCTTTTTTTCGATTTGGTTGCTTGCGAGGGTCAACAGACCTTATAAATATTGTTTTCGTCTAATATTTCTGCTCTTTGATCGCTGATCATTTATTATCTGTGATGATACTAATCTTGCAGAAATCAATGTATGTTGGATAAGAAGACAAATTTCGATAAAAGATAGGAGAGGGTCAGGCCTTACCCCATAGCAGTTCCCATGAAATTCTTGAAGATCCATGAAAACTGAGATAGATGACGGAAGTCTGGTGTGTAGGGTTGTGTGCACAGCTACAACACCTATAAATATGAACAATTTAGTTGACTGGTAATATTTAGTGTGCCGCTTAGAGTACTGTGTGCCCCTCACCAGGTCATCTTTGTTGTGTCCTAGCCATACTCTTTTCTGTCAACAGTCTCAATCAGGATTCATAAATTAGCAAAAACTCGTTCCCATTTTTTTGCATGGCTAATTTGTGGGCTGTTTTGTCACCTAACATCTGTTGCATGTTTTTTAGGGGATGGCGTCCTCTTTGTTGTCGCCATCCAGAAATGGAAGAATAGCCCACGAGTGTTGTCCATTATTGCGCTTTTGCAGGTATCAATAAATCTTTTTTTCTATTTCTTAAATAATGCGTGGCAACGCCAGGATAGTCCAGGATAAAGACATCACGACAAGAGTTCAGTTCCTCAGCCATTATGTCCTATATTGTAGTACTAATTCGTGCTGTTGGTTGTCTAAGGCCTTCAGGAGATGGGTGCACAATCGTGATACTGGATGCTAGATAGTTAATATTTTTATAAATATTTTAGCTTATTGTTCATGCATTAGCCTCCAGTTATCGCGACTGCGCACGCGGACACTGGAGCCCAAATAATCCGCTTGTCGCAAAGAATATCAAAGACACATTGAGGGACAATGCCAAAGTAAACAACTACGTTGAAAAGAATTCTAAGACCATCTTGAAAACATGTACGATGGAATGAACTCGAACTTTCAATCTGCTTTTACGGGAAACGCTCGCAAAACCTGTGCTATTCCTCATCCATGCGGACAAGAACCTTAAAAAATGTGCCACTTGTTACGCCAAAGAAGACTCGGTCCCCTAATAGAGACAATGATAATGATGATATTGATGAGAATAACGATGAAAATGACCATTCTTTATCTACGAAAATGAAAGGATATACAACAGAGAATGACAGAGAGTTGGTGAGAGATGGTACGTGCTGACTACGTGACCACCACGTAGTGCGGTAGCAAGTCACGTACAAGACCGCGAGTGCGCGAACCGCCATCGAATCGATCCACGGTCGCAGTCCATGGCTCGCGGTACAGGACGGCGGCGTCGCGCGCTTGTTTTTGTCGCCAGCGCGCATGAGCGCCGACCTACGGCCTCAGCTACGGCGCTGGGAGGAAGAGGTGGCAACGCTGTTGTGTGTCGGCGAGGTTTGGAGGGGTGGGGGTAACTGCAGGCTTGTTTACACCCAAGGCGCCGCCGAGCCGGCCACGACTGCTGCTTGACGGTCGCTCTCGAGCTGTCTCGCTCCCTCGCCGAGATTTTGGTGCAGCAGCCTCTCCTGCAGTCAGTCACTACTCCATCCATTCCTACCGTTGCAGGGTGTACTTCCAGCACGTGCGTCAGGGGCAGTCTGCTGATGGTCATTCCTCGCTGTTGTCCAGTGCCAGACTTGCCGCAAATCCATACCAGTCGCTGCTGCTGCTGCTCCTCATCCTCATCATCCTGTTGTCACATCGGCTGGATGTTGGCCGTTGCAGACTGGATGCGACTCTCCCATGAACTTATTTAGTTTTTATTGTTACTAACGTAGATGTCGGTCTAAAGACCGACCTCTTCCATCTATCCTGCAGCTGCTAGGTTGGTCTAGTCACTCTAGTGTCAAGGACACCAAGTACGTGAGGACTAGAGGAGTTCTTGTGGAACCGTCGTCTAGGGATGCCATCCAGATACATATGCCATCTAAGTCCTTTCTTCCAACTGCGTCTCCCTTGCTTTTGTTTATGGCGACACAAATTTTGAAACAGACTCACTGTGCGCCTGTATTTTACAGCACTTCTGTGGTTGAAAGCAGCACCACCAACAACAATAACAACAACAAACCACTGAGAGTGGAAGAAAGGCTATAACAACCTACATCCATCTGTCCTGTTGGAAGGTAACGCCAACCGAAGTCTCCATCATCTACTGTCACAGTGAGTCTGCTCATCCATCTGTAAGCTGGCCACGATGTCGGGTGTGTACTTAAAGGTAAGCACCAACATGTTGATTTTACTGTTGTGTACGATGTTCTGCTGTCTGTAGAGATGTTCTTTGTCCTTTCCCTCCAGAGATACAATGTGTTGGCACTATGATTTCAATTACAATGTGTTTATGCTTCAGGAAGCGTAACGCTTGTGTAATGGAGTAATGGTTGGTTGTGTTTTATACTGTGCCAGATGCTAAGGTTATATATCATGGTAAGTGCGTGCGAGCAAACGCAGAAAGGCGAAAGACTTCATGCAGTATTTGGGAAGATGACTATTGCTGTTGTTCGTAACTGTGTAATGCTGTCATAGAGAAGCTGTCGGTAAAAAGACTGATGAACACAATTCTCTGGGAGAAATAAAGCAAAGTGATGTCATATGTTGTCTGACAAGGTTACATGCGAAACAGGAATAAAAATCGGGACAGAGGTCGGCAAGTTCGGACGCACTCGCACACGCACAGAACGCACCCGTACACCCGTACACACGTACACAAAAACACACAAACTATTTATTGAAAGACCACCAGTAAAAATGACCTACTTTGAGTAGCAGGTGTTTGTGACTATCCGAGTGTTACATCATTCAGTGAAGGTGAAGGTTATGAGAGTCTTCGGCGGGTTGTCAAGCTGATGGCGACAACAATCTGGGATCTCAGCATCTGTCACTACAGCCGCGTGTGTTCGCGAGTGAGTGGGGATGGATAGGATGGAAGAGAGAAAGAGAAAAAAAAAGAGAGATCGTCTCTCCGTCCTTTTGATTATAGTTTAATATAAATATATCCTGTGTATTGAATGTGCATGCGATCACTGATGCAAATGCATTTAAATGTATGTGTATGCATGTTATATAAATGCATGAATAGATATACACACATGTGTATGCATGTCTGTATACTTTATGGACATGCTTACATCGTTCTTTAGTACATCAATGTGATATGACGAAGGATAGAACTAAGAACCATCTTGAGCTGATGGTGCCATTGCCATTAAGCCCCAACAATCCCCAGAACCACTGAGGTGCAAGTATTTAGCTGAAGGAACTCGTAGAGGTTATTATTAGAACTACTGAACTTAATGCCTCAGATATTGAACTCCATTGATTTTTCCATTCCTGGACTTGTATCTATGATTGTTATTGGCGAAAATGTTAGAATTCTCTCTACTGTTGTCTTTGTTGTCTTCTTTCTTTGTCTTTGAATCCAAGGTTGTGTATCTGTTTTTTCGCTCGTTTTCTTGACCCCTGACCTCTAGTTGGAATGTCTGAAACACAACGACAGTTTGTGACGATGACTTTGGCGATGAAGAGAACGGAAGTTGAGAACAAGCAGCAGCCCATGCACCAGCAGAGCATTTCAGAGAGCAAATAATGAGTTTGATAAAAGGAGGATTGGCAAACACCAGAGCCGCCAGCAATGCCAGTCGATTAACTGCGCGTGCCGAGGTCCCAAAGACTAACCTTACAATCTCACAGCATGCTGACAGTGTTCTTGGTACTTGACCTTTTGACCTCTTGTCTGCAGTCCTGCCTCCTGCTTCCTCCATTGTCTTCACTGCAATAGTGGGGATTCGATCTCCGTGATTGTTATGTGTGTGCGTGCATGCGTGTATTATCATCGTCATTATATTTATTGATTGTCCCGGTCAGTCAGAGATTCTAGATGAACTGCCAAAAAATCAAAAACAACAACACAAAAACAACAACAACAACAACAACAGACATTAAAACGCATCGTAAAAATTACCAGTGTAGAAGGCGACTTTTACCTTTCCTGATAAGTCAAATACCCTTTTCTTAATGTCACTGGAGCCGAAGAGCCATAGTGTAATCTGGGTGGGAAGGGGGAGTTAATCCAGCCACATACCCAAGAAGGTCTCGAGCCAACGACCTTCTATAGCCAAAAACCCTTACCCCTCCTTCCTACACCATCTTGCAGTAAGCGATCTTTCTACCAAGTCAAGCCGACATTTTTCTGACAGTCATCCTATTCTCCGTTTCAATTCGTATAAAGAATTGTGATGAAGAGTTCGGATCGTCCCGAGGTCTGCAAGATATACGGGCACTTGCAGCCACAGTCATGCACTAAATGTCTGCTGCTGTCAACGATGATAAATCGTGAAAGGTCAGTGCCCTTTGCAGCTAATAATACCCGATAAAAAATAAAATAAACGATACTCGTGACGACAGTGCACAGATGTGCCTTTTGTGTTGTTATCGCCGGGAGCATCGATCTGAAATATCAGCCAGCGCCCCTCACACACATCGGTCAGACCACTGCCAGAGTTTCTGTCGGACAGGCAGACGAATGGAAGCATGTTGCGTTTATGTTTCAATATATTTGCGGGCATGCAAGCCTATTTGAAATTCATACGCGTGCATGTATGTTAGCGAATGTGTAGGTAGGTGTGTACGTGTATCTCTGTGTTCTAAAATAAGAAACAATAGGTCTAGTTATTTAGTTATTATTATTTTATCACGTTAAATCACATTAGTGGTTTGCTTCAGACATCAGCATAGTATGTGTCCAGTGAACGTCCAGAGAGACGAAGCTGCTGGAATGCTCATTTCCTCTGGAATATCAAAAGGCAAGAGCTCCATGAACCTGGTCGATGGAATCTCTGCGTCCCATCGGCGCCAGCTCCGTGTTGTGGAACGAAGCCCGTAAAACCCTGCTGTAACTACTGTCCCTCCTTTACACTCCCTGTGGAACCACAAGTTAGTGTCAGAATAGCCAAGCATAGCAGAACATATCATAGCATAGCACTGTCTCAAATGGAACGAGGTTCAACTCCTAACAACGCCTGCTGGTTGACCCCACGGAGGGAAAAATAGGAGTGGTAAGTTAGCCTGGGTAGACCTTCACACCTCCGCTCGCTTGGAAAATAGTCCCAAGGCTTGTGGGTAATCGTGGGAAAGATAAAGGCTAAAATAAGCCCCTACAGCAAATCGTGAGACTACCTCGGGTGGTAGGGAGGGTTTCCACAACGAGAACTCCGTCCTGTGTCCAAGGTGACCCTTCGGATAAAGGTATGGCTGTGGCCACAGATACCCTTTGGGGCCGTAGTTAACAAGGTTAAGTCTTTGCCCTAGGCCTAGAACAACATTGGAAGCTCAAGGACAAGCGTCTTGTTTCGGAATGTATAAAGCAGTGTACATGTGTTTTACCTCCGGAACCGTACTTAAAAAGCGGAGACAAAGATGCCGTGGGGTATAGAAACAAGAAGAAGTATCCACGGTGTCTGGGCATCGCATTGTTATCACGAAAATAAGACTTTTTCTTGAGTTCTCCAATTTTGGTCTGGAGAAAAGACTTATTCTTGATTAATAACTACGGCCTTTGGATGGAGATAGGCGACACTATGTGTATAAGCTCATAGAAAAGACTATGGACAATCGACGCAGAAGAAACATCATGTCAGATCGGTCGAGGACCGGGGTAACAACGACCACGCAAGTTCCAGGGAGGGGACAGCAAAAATGTGTGCTACTGGAGCCCAAGCAGATGTACTGATGCTGAGAGAAGGAACATCCATTGGTACATGAAATGTCCGGTTTTACACCAATGAAAGAACTGGCAAATGAGCGGGAACAATACCAGTGGGCCATTATAGGAGTGTCAGTGGTCTTCAGGGTATTGTGGAGAAAGGTCTCATCGAGGTAGAAATGGCCCAGTAAAGAAATGGACTAGTCGTTCCCTGAAGGATCTGCTCACCATCCTCAAGACAAGCCTTCAAGGTTTTGTCAACTACTGCGTCTATTCAACTGTCCCCCTCCCCAACGTTCCGGCAAAACAGCACAACCGTTCGTCAACGAGTAAACGAATGAATAGACGAATTAATGACCGTTTGTGGTTTTTTAAAGAACAATAACATTTTATGTGTGAGTCAGACTAGACTCTTTAGTATTTACTTAACAACCGCAGCAGCTGCTGCCCGTAATTACACCGAGCGGTAGCGCTTGAAAGCCTGATGATCTAATTATCATTGCATGCAATTATCGGGGTATGTAGCCTGATCTGTTAGAGGGCGATTTGGGTATAATTGTTCATTATATGCATGGTGAAAGACTAACAGGCACAGAGAAATAATTGTATTCTGTTTTAAAATACACACACACTCACACGTTGTCCCATGTGTGTTTGTGGCTGAAAAGAGAGAAGAGAGAAGAGAAAGAAAGAACTTGGACATCAGGCTTGGAACTGTTCTCTAAACTGGCAGAAGACATCACTCAGTCTTTTTCTAAATTTCTTTTGGAAGGCCGTTTACCCAATCTTCTTCACGAATTTTTTCCCCACACTGTAATCTGCCTTCTTCATCTCCTAACAGCATCCCATAACTCCTCAGGTTTATTGACTTCATTATCTAAAGATTTCATTTTTAATTGGACGCAGGTTTGTTCTTTCCCTCTTAACAGACGTTTATAGACTTTTCTTTCTCTACTGGAAGCTTTGCTATCTTTCTGTTTTTCTTCCTTTTTAAACTTTCTCAGTTTAACCATACATTCTGTATTCTTTAGCAAACCATTCACTAGGGTGTCTTGTGTTACACACTCCAACATCCTTCTTCAAAGTCTCGTTGAAGGTAGCTATAGGTGTGTTTATATCACTTGACACTTACCTAAAAGACTCCTAGAAATAGAGTGTAACATATCGTGGGAGGATTATAAGTGGACATATAAGTGGGAGGATTCTAATCTTTCACCGATGGTTACGTCTGTAAACCTGTGAGTAAATTCCAGTGAAGCAATAACAGTAATCTGTTGTTTTTTTTCTTGGTCTCATATGATGGTGAAAGACTGTTCTTTGTTACACCATCCATTTAAGTCAAAGAAGTTTATAATAAATCCGATAATTTCTACTAAATATATTAACTTTACACCATCAGGGTTTCTGCTCTGGCACCATGCTATCAACATGGTTCTGTCATGGGTTTTCTCTCTGTCTTAGCTGCTTTCGTTGAGAGAGAGAGAATGTATTAATGGACATCGCTGGAGAGCTTGTCCCCTCCTGCCATAATTTTTTTTTTTTTAAAAGCAAAGACAATCCTCTCTGACGTACTTTAAGGGGCGACCTACTTTATTTTTGACCGAGGACAATAAACGAATTTCACAATCCAGCTGATGACGTACGAGGGCTGTTCTTTGTACCCGAAACCCAGTTTCATCGCCTCTCATCTCCTTTACTGTTGTGACGTCTGCTAGCGCACTTTTATTCAGGTCGAACACAAAGCTGCACGTGCGAGCGAGCGCCAAGCATCTGTCTTGTGAGAAAGTGGCATACTTTTTTTGTATTGCCGCCATTTAGCTCTCGGTGTTTCTTTTTTTCTTGCTGCTGGTCACTCGGTCAACAACCTCCAGATGACTGACCTCCATGTATTTTGTTAATGAATACAGATTATTTTCTAGGTTGTATTGTCAGTTATGTGAAGCTGGCTGCTAGGTAAATTGACGGCGAGAAAATGGAGTGGGGGATGTCTTTGTTACCTAGCTATAACCGTTACTGTAAATTTGTTCAAGCTCCTACTGAGGTAAAGGTTACACGAAACGATGTGTCTGTTATTGAGCTCTATCATTTCAACCTCCTACCATCACCACAACAAATATCCATAAAACCACCATTACCGCTTCGACCATTACCAATTAAATTATTACTGTGATCGCACAAACCAGTTTTATCGTCACCACGACCATCATTACTGTTGCTGTTCCTACCCTATCATTACCATTAAATTACTGAATTTACAGCTTTTCGACCTCAAAATATTGTTCATCCTACTTCTTAGTCTCACATTGTCCTCCCCTGATGTCGTTACGAGTTGGGTATATGTTCCAGGATAAAGTTTTGGAGTTTATTTAGAATATACAGGAACGCTGAAGTTATCACCAGACTATTGAACACAGGCATCATCAGTTTCATCTATTTAAGTCTGATCCCACCACCTCATTTCAAAGCTTAAAAGAATAAATATTAACAAATATTAACCCGCAATTACAAAGAGAGAGAGAAATCTCAATAGTGCGATTCTAAAGAGTTATTGTGTGTCATGATGCCAGCCCTTGTCACATGTTGCAGTCCAAGATGATCCTGGAGAAGCTGAGCGCTACCATTTCATGCCAGAGCTGTGGCAGCCTGTGCGACTGCTGCTGGTGCTGCGAGAAGCCGAAGAAGGAGGGCAAGGTGCGGCGCCTGGACATCCAGCATCCCATCATCACTAACGAGCCTCCGCCTGCCGCGCAGCATCAGCAACAACAACAACGCCTGGACTCCTCCAGCAGCTACGCCGACAGCGTCCGCAGCTTCCGCGAGCGCGTCGACTCCGACAACCACTCCCGGACCGACTCCGTCTCCTCCGTCAGCGCCGACAGCGTCAGCGGCACGATCGGCGGGGGCGGAGGCTGCTGCAAAGCGCCACACCACACCTGTCATTGATATGAAGCCCATCGAGTTCTGGACGCCAACCGCGAGAACGTGCAGCCGCGCTCCAAGCGCCGCCTGCCGAGCGAGAGCGAGATCAGCGTGGACAACTTCCAGAAGGACCTCTACGAGTCGGAAGGCGGGCAGGAGGAGGTGTGCCTGACGGACGAGGAGAAGCTGGCGCAGTACCAGCTGGGGCAACTGCACCTGGGTCTACAGTACGAGGTCACGGCGAAGGTGTTGGTTGTAAAGGTCATCGAGGCCAAGGACCTGCCCCCGCCATATTGCCTGGACGAGAACAAGCAGGACATGGCCCACTCTAACCCCTACTGCAAAATCTCCTTGTTGCCGGACCAGAAGAACTCCCAGCAGACTACAGTACAACGGAAGACGCAGAGTCCCACCTGGAATGAGTATTTCACCTTCGAAATACCCTACAAGGAGGTGCAACTTCGCACACTGGAAATCCTGGTCAAAGACTTTGACAAGTTTTCGCGCCACTGTGTCATTGGACAGGTGCTGCTGCCCCTCGATAACATAAACTTAATTAAAGGCGGTCACATGTGGAAACCGCTGATTCCAGGTAGCAGGGTGAGTCATTTTAACACCTTCTAGACTATTTTTTGGAGTTTTTCTTTTCTAAAATATTGTTGATGCTTGCTGAAAATTTAGTAATTAGACCCAAACTGATGTTAGTAAAATATATTTGAAAGAAAATCAATATTTGATACCTCAATATTGACAGAAGAACCTAAGACAATTGCAACGTTGATAAAAGTATTAGTGATGAGGTTTTTTTTTGGTTTTGTTTTCTTATTGTGTCTGTCACAGATGAAGTCAGTGTCTAATTATATTTTAGAGACCGAAATGAGGATCTGCCTAATTGTTCCAGGCATTGTATAAAAGAGTGAGGATGTTGAACGATAGCTGCGATTTGTACTGCGTATTCCTTATAGGCATCATTAGCAATGGAGAGACGAAAGATAATGGGTCTATTTGCATAGCTCCAAACTAGTATTCGCTGAATGACAAAAACTGCTCCATTTGTGGCAATCTGGCTTCTGTTTGTGGCCCCCTAGTAATACAAGCGATTGAATGCCCTTGGGCAACTAGTAGCGAAGACCAACTTTATGTAAGATCATTGCTCTTAGAGACTGGTCTTTCTGCCCCAACAGCCCCGCATCATAAGTATATGATCCACACACTTTCTTGTGGAGACCCATCTCCGGAGATAGCAGCTCAATGTCGCACAATTCCATCTGTGGCGACTGTTACAAAGGAAACTGATGCTGGACAAGCTGCATCATTTCCATTCATCTCAAAACTTCTGCAAATTTTTTCCTTGGACCCTCACATTTCCGGTGTTCTTCCTGCTCTTTTGTTTGTTCTTTGTTTTCTTCCTTTATTTATTTTTTTAAGCATCATAAAGCTTTTAGGTCAGTAGTTTCTCTAAAAGCTAAAATGCTTGAAACCTGAGGATAATTGACTCTTCTACGACGAAATGTTGACTCGACGCTCTGCTGGCATGTGTATGCGCGCGCATGCCTGGAACAGCGGCACGGATTCTGTAGACGACAGTATCAGCTTCAGACAGCAACTCTCTCCTCCCGATGCCACGTGTGATCCTCCACACAGATAGGGTCCGTGCAGTAGCGGACCGTCATGAATCGACGGCTTCAACTCGCTCAATAAGTGACTGGACTTGGGAGACTGTCCTGTTGGGTGTGGAGGTAGTAGTGGTGGTGATGATGGATGTCCTTGCTACTCTTGGGGACTCCTTTTGTCGTGTCTTCCATCTCTCCTTCTTTCCTGATAAGGCACAGCTGGATTATACACTTTGTATGTTCTTATGTGTCGTGATGATTAGCGTGCCATTGGTATTTGGGGTTATGCTGACTCTTGTTATCAGTATACCAACTGTGAAAACAAAGTCTCTTAAACAGTTTTTGTGTTGTGGAGTGAGCTCAAATCACCCGCAGACTGGCCACGTGCTTTGACGCTGGGCCCAGCTGCATGAGTAGTCGTGTCTTACCTTTTCGTATGTACAAGGGCACATGTCTTTCAGAAAGTTAAGATAGATGTTAAACCATTGCTCATTTAGGCCAGCCACAGAGTACGAAAGCCATCTCTAATATACACTGTTGCCGAGTTGCAAAATAATCTAAGCAAAGAAAAGCAAAACAAACTGAAACCGTTGTAGCTTTAGTCTGTCCCTATAA
Organism: Pomacea canaliculata; assembly: GCF_003073045.1. Classification (NCBI taxonomy): domain Eukaryota; kingdom Metazoa; phylum Mollusca; class Gastropoda; order Architaenioglossa; family Ampullariidae; genus Pomacea; species Pomacea canaliculata. The sequence continues at coordinate 33,891,964 of NC_037590.1, read as the reverse complement.
AAATATGAGCTTACTAGTTGCAGGAATAACAACCACCTACACAGTTGATTACATGCGATTCTAATTTTGCTCGTTGACTCTTACATGCAATTGTCATTATGATGTAAACACACTTTCTAAACAGAGAAAATAAACTTGCATGTTTTATAACACTAGCGATAAATTGAAAGTCTAGAGAGAAAAAACCTAGATAAGATGCAGACACTACCCTGGCCTTTAGTTATTGAAGCCATGCATCACAAGCAAAGTTGCTTTGTCCTCTCGTTCTAGGAGCGGCTGGACTTGGGAGAGATGCTCCTGTCCTTGAACTATCTACCAAGTGCCGGTCGGCTGAACATTGATGTCATCAAAGCCAAACAACTGCTTCAGACTGACCTCGTCGGAGGTTCAGGTAAGTGATTTAAGAAAGTCGAAAGTAGAACAGAATTTATCACACTTAGTTAAGTAATAACAATGAAACAATCATGTTCGACAAAAATGAAAGACTCTTGAGAAGGAAAAGAACGTCGGTCAAACAAAGATTAATTAAACATTATTAATGATATATCAGTATCAATAAAGACAGAGAAAATGTATGTTTATGCTCGGGTATAAAAGATTTAAACGAATCCAAGCAGCTAAGTTGAGTTTTGCATGAAGAGTTAATCAGACTAATTTCTGATCAAAGAAACACGAAACAAACAAGAAAAAATTAATGGCAACAAATACGTCTTGTTCCAGTCCACTTGCTATGAACAGTTGTTAGCCTGTTACCAGTGTGAATATTCTTATAAACATCTGTTTAAAGACCTAAAGTTAACACAGCAAAATGAATCTTTGGCTTTAAAGTGACCTAACTTTACAGATTAGCTATAGTTCATATACAATTAAATAAAAAGACTTGATTAAAATTAATTGTAAAAGACAAGGAAATTCTATAGTTATGGCTTTAGTGCACTCGTGACCGGAGAAAAAGTACTGCTGCACTTTAAAATCAAACTTTTAATTTTTTCCTTTATTAATTATTATTACATCGACATCTTAATGTCAGAGATTTTAGAAACGGATGTAGAGTGGTTTTGTCTCTTTTTTTAATTGTCGAGTTCGCTCTCAAAACATGAGAGCCACTCAACATCTTATGTCATGTCTCCAAGGAGAGTCTGTTGAACTGGGTCGCAGGCTCACTGATTGCTTGATGTAATCTCCGCCCACCTGGCCGTGCCTGCTCGAGAAAAATAAATGTTATTGCAGAGTTTGCGCAGGTGTAGGTTCGTAGGTACCAAAGAAAAAGGAGAGCTAGAGCTGTAGAAAGAAATTATAAATACTAAGCAAATGAATTAATAAATTTAATTATTTTACTAAGGTAAATAATCAGCTTCATTGACAAACCTAATTATTTAAAAATTACGGTATGTAATAAATGTAGCTATTACCGTAGGTTTGCACTAAAGCGTGCACTGTTTTATTTTTGTGAAATAGTTTATTAAGCCATGTTTTTATTTTGGTAACAAACTACGATATCCAGATGGGAATACCTGATTTTGTCGTCGTAGCATGTCAAATTACTCCCACAATTTAAAATTGTTGTCTTCAAATATAAACATTTTTTTTTGTTGCAAGTGGGGTCGACGAGTACAAACTGCACTTATGATGTATTGGGTTGAACTTTTTGCTCGATGAATTCTCGACATTGCATACATGACTGATATATCATTAATCAATATTTTTCCAGTGACCGACTACTCTTTGACCCACTATTCTAATCACGTGACAAGAGTCATGGCCACACGGTGACCGTAGGCTCGCCAAATTCGTGGATCCCTCTCTCGTGTTTCCCTTGTCATCTAAATGAAAGAGAAAGAGAGAGAGAGGTAATCATCTTGAGAGTTAGGGAAAGCTTTCCTGTCTGGCAGTCACTGTCTCCTTTTCTATAGCAACGGTGACGTCAGAGGAGGTGGATCCGCCAAGTCCATAGAAGTCCTTGTCCGTTACTGGCGTCGCGACACTGTGATAACAAAAGCAGTGAGTCGTACCTTGACCCGCTCGCTTGAGGAGAAAGTGGAGGTGGGGAACAAAGAAGAGGATGAGAGAGGGATTAAAAAAAAAAAGATGGTAGTAAGGGAGAGATCGAGTTTGTAGTGCACGCGTGAGCGTATCTATTTGTGAAGATCGGACCCGCTGATTGGCTCGTTCGAATGAGCAGCGTTCATCTTATGTGACCCTGAAACTGATTTTTTTTTTTTTTGTTGTTGCTGTGTCTGGTGTCGTAAGCTCAGATATCCTCCAAGCACGTCGGTTGGTTGGTTTGGTGGGAAAGTGCTTTCACCTAAAGATGATTTCGCACTGTGAGGGGGAGTGAAAAGGGGGTGGGGAACCTGAGTACTAGGTAAAAACCACAAAGGTTAACCTTGCAAAAAAGTGTCCCGAAACGAGATCCGAACCCAGAACCTCTCACTGCAGTGGAGACAAGTGAGTGTTTTACCCACTACCTCCAAGCACGTACGTGAGAAGGTCGATAATTTAAATAGAACGAAAGCGTTAGGTAGTGCGGAGTGTTTTAAAGTCTGGATTTAAACACTGCACGTGACTGTGCATTGCGCATGGCGTCGTATTTAAATCCTACGCGTGATTTTAAATCCTGCACTTGCGCATTGTCGGGAAGACATCTGCGTGCATGGAGGCACATCTGAGCTCCTGGCTCCGGCACTTGCATCTTGCTGTGCAGCGCTGCAGACATCAGGCACTTCCCTGCATGCTTCGAGTGCTGCGTCACGCGCCTTGGGAATAGCAGCAGCTCACGGAAAATTGAAATCAAGAGAAAAAAGTTCATGCAATTGCGCGTGCCTTTGCATGGGGCCTCGTAAGTTCCAGCATTTTCTGTCTGACCTCAGAGGCGCATTTGAGAAGCTGCAGTCCTGTCCGGTTTCTAGGCAGCAAACCACCAAGCAATTTAGCGCCATGCAACGTAAAACCACTTAACACCAGACAGGTCGCTCGGCGAGGTGTCTCGGTCCTTGTAGCGTGAAGTCAAAGTGAGCCTGTGGACAAAGTGCTGAAATGTATCTTAACTTAAAGACCAACCCGAGTACAAAAATATACTCAATGCGTTCACTTAATTCATTAAAAGATAACAATGTCTCGAAATCAGAGCAGCAGCAGCAACAACAACAACAACAACAACAACAACAACAACAACAACAACAAAACAAACAAAAAACAAACACAAAAAACCCAAACCGCAACAAACAAACAAATTGTTAAATTGCATGTGATGTCTTTAAAGTAAAATTTGCATTAACGTATTTTTTGCTTGCGGCTTTTAGTGAACTCAGCAATTAGAATTTAGACCAATCCACGTCTGTTTTATTTAAATTGATTAAAACTTCAAAACTCATTTTTGTGCCAATGTAATAAAGCCAGCGCGATTAATCTATTAACTTTACAGCAACTTTGGTTTTATTTTTCACGAGTGTTAGCATTTAACAAGTTCAATAACGTTTCTGTGTCTTCCTGTCCTTCCATTGGTCTGTCTTATTCCCTCCTTTATCAGGGGAGGGAAGTTTTGTGACGATAACTGTTTTCTACAGTGAAAAGCAACAGATTTCTCTTTCGAGAACACGATGCTTGGAGCCATGTTTACTTTAGGTTTACCTCCCATGCCTCGAGACATCGTGACTAGCCGTTGCCCTGTCGTGTTCAGAGATCATACATCATTGCATGATCTGTGACGTGTCCTACCGATTTTCTCGGTGGCTTCAGGGTGCAGCAGTTAACCGTTGGACACTGGACTGTAAGTTCAGTTAGTCCCTCTTGTATATGTATTTTCTTAGCGGGTGTGCCACAGACTAGCTCGCCGTAGTACATTCAGTTGCTGACTCGGATTAAAACCACAGCAACCAACCATCTTATCGCTTTCCTTGGTGAGTTTACATCTACCTTATATAATTTTTTAAAAACCAACAGAATTTTAGACACTGTCAGTGTAATACAGATTCTGTATTGCCATCTGTAAGAAAAAAAAAAGAACAGGGTAGCTATTAAAAGGTCAGAAACTGGTTTGCGTTTGTGAAGTACTTTCTTGGTGTAGACTGTAGGTAATGATGAAACAACTCAAAAAAAAAAAAGACAAAAAAAAAAAGACCTTGTATTCAGAAAATAACTCAAAAAAGTACAAGAGAAGAAGAGGATAAAGAGATGGTGAAATTCGAGAAGGTAATCTTGAGTACACTGCGACAGCAGCATAATTTGCAGCCTCGCTGTTACCGTCCGCCGCAGGCAAAGTCGATGGGCATCAATCTGTTCTCGAAACCCCATCGTGATCTCACGAGACACTCGCTGCGTGCTTGGCACCGACACCGGATATGACGCATTTGCCCGATGGCGGAGAGCGTGATGTGGGTTAAGGTCACCGCCGATAAAAGGCGGTAATATCGGTTGGTATAACCGACATTTGGCGCATGCGTGCGTGCATCTTCACGTGCAGGTGTGTTTGTGTACGCGCACGCGCCTATGGTCTCGTGCACACGTGCGTGGATGAGTGTGTGTGCGCGTGCGTATGCGTGCATGCATGCACTCTGCGCGTAGTTTGCTGAAGTACCACCGTTCGATCGTGCTCCATTATTCATCTCAATGGCAGACAACTCACCTCGCTGCTATTATTTTGTTTCTCGCACGGCGGAGGAAAAATCTGGCTGGTGCCGGTTGTCGAGAACCCGATGAGAGTTCAGGGAGCTGGGGATAGGAGGGGGAGATAGGATGATGCCTTGCAGAGGCGTCAGCGGTTGCCAAGTGTTACCAGTCGTGTTTTTCGCCATGTCCATTAATATGTATATATCATGATCATGGACACCATACAACGGTCAACGAGTTCTTATCAAACGACTGTCCTTGATACCAGACATCGATAACTCTCTTTAAAGAATGCGGTTTGTATTTTAATCTGATTTCATTCGAATGAAACAGAAGGTGAAGGAGTGTAATCGGTGGGTCTGCAGCAGTACTGGCATCTTATTTAGGTGGGAAGAATTTATGGGTTTGGTGGGTGGGAAGAACCTTTCTGTTGCCAGACGTCTGTCCTTGACATCGGTTTCATTTGCTAAACCGTGAAGGCCATTTTGACAAAAACTTCCTCTAGTCAAAATCGAAACCGGCAAAATAAGTTTCGATTCTAGTCCAATTAAATAAATCTAGTCGTATAGCAGGAACATTACATTTAAGCACGAAGTTAGTTTTTATATTTTAAAAAAAGCCACACAAAGCCAAATAAACCAGACGCTTTTGAATGCGAAGCTGTAGTAGGTAGTTACTAAAAAAAAAAAAAAAAAAAAAACAAAACAAAACAAAACAATTTAAAACAAAGAAATATTTTTAAACTTTAAAAGCTATCAGAAGTAAAGTAGAAAAGAAACTGTTCAGACAAAAGTTACTAAGTTACTATGGAGCCAAAGTACTGCAGTAGATGGAGACAAATCTGAACAGATACTCTTAAGTTCAAAGTTATTAAATTAAAATCTGTCTAAATCTGAAATAGAAAAAGATAAGCACTCATTAACTATAAGTTTCCCAAAGCTGATTAACGCGAAAAAAAGACGAGCTTAATTCGTACCAGCTTGTCACCAGGGCATCTCCTCCGACCGGAGCAATGAGATCCACAAGTGTCAGGGGCCGAACTACGACAATGGCGAGAGCCACCACGACCTTGTTGCTCCAATCCTCTTTATTTGCCCCACGAACTGTCTGCTGCTGACACAGGTGGGAGACACATCGCTCCGTTCGGAGAAGGCTCCCGGTCACAGCGTCCACCAAGCGCTGCCAGATGTCTTAGATATCCTTTCTCACATCCTGCATCTGTTGCTTTTACAGATCCGTACATAAAAATCACGCTGGTCCACTTCGAGAAGCCCATCAAGACCAAGAAGACGACCTTCAAGAAGAACACCATCGACCCCGTTTTCAACGAATCCATCAGCTTTAACATCGCTCCACAGCAGCTGGACAACACGTCCATCGTCCTGACCGTCTGGGACCACAACTCAAAAGCAAAGACGACTTCGTGGGTCGCATAGTCATCGGGCGTTACGGCACGGGGCCGCACGAGTTCACGCACTGGAACCGCATGCTGCAGTCGCAGAGGTGCCCAGTGGCGCAGTGGCACTCCCTCCGCTCCCGCCAAGAATGCGATCAGGTATCCCCGGCCTCCATTGCCGTGCTGTAAGGAGATTGGGGCAGGATGAAGAAAAGGAAGTCCAACTACTGGATGGAGACACAGGATCGCCATCTTTGACCAGACGACGCTGCTACTACTGCTACTACTACTGCTGCTGCTGCTGCTGCTGCTTTCTCGATTCTTTGTCCAATCGCGAGACGAGACGTAGAGGCGTCGCTTATTTTTGGCGATTGGCCGAGCATCAGCTCAAGACCATGTCGATGAGAAGGGAGGAGAGAGTTTGCCATGAGGTAACGACAGTCTTCGCTCCGATGTCTTACCTGTCAAACGACAGAACAATATGGATTTGTACTGTCCTCCAATGTCCGGTCGCAGATCAGACAAGTGTATTGAATGCTGCTGAGCTACAGAATAGAAGTGCATGCCCAGACTGATGAACTGAGACATAGTAGAAAGCTTTACGAGCTCTATATAATGTCATTATCAAATTGCTAGTTTGATGTGAGACAGTTCAAAACTGTGAAATGTGTTTTGTGGACTAGTGATGACAGCTTGAGATGGTTGCAGAGGAAAAAGATGATGAAAACAGTGAAACTGATGACGAACGTGAACAATAAGCACGCATGAAAATAACATTTGAAAAGTTTTTCTGTTTAAATGTGTATCAAGTATATCTTTGAAACTTTGGAATTGGTGACCGCTGTAGAAATGACAGCGACGCATGAAGCAAAACTTGATAACGGTTGCTGAAGGAATATAATAATTGGCATATAAAAACACTGTGGCTTTTTGTAGAGAACATATTTTTAAGCATGTAAATATGCATGTATGTAACGACTGAGACATTGGTGTTATTCAGTGTTGTGTAGTGAATATAGTCAGATGTGTACAACATTCACTGTACCTTTATATGTTGTGAGGTGTCTTGTTTTTGTGAGACCTTTATAAAAGGCTCGCTGATAGTTCTACCAAGAAAAGGTATAAGTTCCTTTAGTTCTTAGTTAAATTTAAATGTATTTGTGTTCTACATTACAATTTGACTTGTACAGCTGATTGGTTATTTCTGAAATAATCTATGTTGTTGAAGGCTACCTGTCAGTTTATATTAACGTATTGTTCAGTTCAAACCTCTCCAGGCCAGTAATGTGAAGAAAATCCTTTCAATTCTTGTTACCCGCCCTTAAAAATTATTTTTTTGTTGTAGCACATATTCTTCTGTTTCCTTACTGTCTGTAGGTAGGATGCATCCATTAGCTTTCAGTCAAGCGTTCAGACGAGGACAAGGTTTGTTCAAGTTTTTGTACATCGGGACATAGCTTTTCTGATCTCTGTCGACCTTTCAATCTGTTGGATTTCAATCAAGCATATTATTTCAGATGATAGACTCTGACAGCTTTTGTCTAAGTCGTCTCTCTAGGATTTTCTAAGCGAAGCAGATGACTGTAGCCAAACAAAAACTATAGTTATATGCCATCAACAAATGAAATGTAAGATATTATCAGTCTTCTGTCTAAACTGGTAAGTTCAATAGTACGAGGTCAGGTTCACAATGCAGCATGGAAAGTTTCCACAGAAAACTTTTGATTATGGATGCAGCCAATAATTTTTTACCCTTGTATGTATGTTTGGAATTGTGATGTTCTGTATATTTTTTTACCCTGACAGATATCTGTCGTCATGATAGGCAGCTAGTGATATGCTTGTGAGTAGTTTTAGTAATGTTAGAAACGCTTTTTGTAATTGTATTTTATTTTTTTACTTCGAATGCATCGTAACAAAGCCCAACAGCAGGTTACATGGACTGACACTAACATATCTTTCTGACCATTTATAGATACTAATGAAGAGGAAAAGACACGACACAGTTTTTCTTGACATTTTATTCTGATTTTCCCTTGAAAAGATTATATTATTTGGCGTATAACTATCATGAGCGCTGTTCAAAACAATTTTTAAAATATGTTTCAGTCCCTATCAGAATGAATGAAGAACAGGCTTCGAATACAGTCTTCACTAAAGTTAGTAATTCTTTGTTGGTGCCCTCCACTTATCTGCATACAGATAGTCCCCATCCCTCACAGCGAAACTAATGAGGATTGCTGCAATGGCTTTTATACTCTGTTCACTTGTCATAAGACATTCAGGTCATAGGTTATGTACTGTCATCGACCAAAAACCTTTTGTGGCCCACATGTCTGACGGCCATAAACTCAGAGATGTTAACCTGGGCTAATTAATTTCACATCCTGACAGGTCAAAACTTCGGAGAACGTGTGCATCATTTATTTTGTAGTATCACACCAAACAAATGCAGGACCAGATAGTTATCTGTACCTAACATGTGGCTGCTTGCATAAAGGAGGATGTAACTTTTTATATAATGACATGTACGGAGATGACTTGGTTAACAACAGCAGGTTGCTTTGTGGGGAAGGGGAAATATTTAGTATAAAGTATAATTCGTGTACACACAGGGAAGTAGCTTTCTAGAAAAAGGAAGACTCTGTTCATTGTTTATTGTTTTAGCAAAAGTAGGCCTTGAGGTTTCCGGTCACAAAACATTCTTGTGATCCTGTGTCACACCTGAGCGCTATTTGCGTGACATCTTTGTGACACAGCAGTTTGTCTGTCTTCGTCAGTGTTTCTTAAGAAAACACATACTGATAAAAGCTTTTCGTAATTTGTGCCACATCTTGAAACAGGTCGCGAATGTGTGTTAGTTCAGCTAAGTTCAAACTTTCAATAGTCAGGTCATGACAAATGCTGCAGCTGACAGGTTTCTCGATAGAGTCCTTTGAGAGGCGACCTACAGTCGTGACTGACAGGGTAAGTACAGCACAGTTTATTTATTGGATGAAAGTAAGTACAGCACAGTTTATTTATTGGATGAAAGTAAGTACAGCATAGTTTATTTATTGGATTTAAGTACAGCACAGTTTATTTACTGGATTTAGGCAAAGTAGGTAAAAAAAGACTTTAATGTCCAGTATTTCTCTGCTACAACCAGTTTTAAAAATGGCAAGCAATATTTTTGGGGCACCCGGACATTTCTGAATCATAAAAGTCTTTATGCAGAAGCAAGAACCGAAAAAGAATAGTGAAATAATTATCTCATAGTTCTTGTCTTTATAACTGTATATATATATAAAACAAAACGAGGTGACAATGTTAATATTTTTGAAGACTTCATATGTGTATAAATGTGAGCCTGTGAAAACCTCTCTAAACCATGAAAACATGATACATGATACAAGAATAGGGTGTTGACAAGGAAAAGTCTTCGTAATTCTGAATTCATGCAGTAAGCAACATCGATCGATGTCGAAAAGAAGATAAACAAGACATAAATATGAGCTGACGTAAGCTTCCTTCTGCTGGATTATCTACCTTTAAAGAAATAATAATTTTTTAAAAATTGAGGTAAATCTCTCCGGGCATGTTCACATTTTAGGCAGCCACATATACCTAAAGTGCAATAAGAATAAAAAATAAATAAATAACCATCTCGAAGAAAAAGTGTTGGAGGTTGAAATGTTTGTGTGTTCAATAACCTTGTTTATTATTAGAATGTGAACTTTGTGTTGAGGTGTTCAGATGTTAAGGTAGAACCTGCAGTTGGGTGGTTATGGCCATGAACACAGCGACCTAGACTCGTGCATGATTCATCGCCAGACCCGGCCTTGCGCATGTCTTGACATTTTCTCGCCAGACTGTCTGGCAGTAGCACTTCCACTGACGCACGGGCACGTGACGTCAGTCACCCATCCTTGTCACTGTCGACCCCACCTTTTTCTTTTCATTTCCTTGTCCTGTTTATCCCCATGCTTATATGGGTTTTTTTGTGAGTTTTCCGATTGCAATCCATTTCGCAACCGCTGAATGGGCTAGGGATGAATAAAAATAATTATAGCAGCAACGACCCCGATCTGCAGAATGGTGGTGTTGAAAGAAGGTCACGTGATTAACCTAGAGACCATGAACCCCATTTCTGTGAAGGTCCTCAGGCAACTATTCTGCACAAACCTGTTTGGCATGTGAGGGCCCAAGACTGGTTTTTAAGTGGGGCACTGTAAGAACTTCCTTATTTAAGGTTTCCACTTGATATTTGCAGACTACACTTACAACATGCTGATGTCGTGGGTTCAGATCTCGTCTCAGGCACGCTTTATTTTTCTCTGAATTTGGCATTTGTCTACAGAGCCGACAATGTTGTTATATACTAGCCTCATTTTCTGGCTATATATATAGTAACATTTCATGATAAAAGCGCCTCTAGAACTGAAACAAATGGTTTGTCTTGATCAGTCGCTTTCGTGTCAATGACGATTTGTAAAAAAATAACTCCTTTTCTGGACTAATTCCTTTTTAAAATTGTTTCAACCTCTACAGAACAGAAACTAATTAATTAATCCAGCATTGTTGGGTAAACTTAAAATTTATGCGTTAATGGAACATAACAGTCACGCCAGCTAGTTGACTATCGCAATGTGTCCAAAATCTCTTGTCAGTGATTCCAGCACAAATATTTACTTTTGTTTTGTTTCATCCGGTTAATTAATTTCTGTCGCTAATTTCAGTTTTCGTAGTTTGGATTGTTGTAAAATACGCTTTCAAATGTAAATAAGCAGCTTGACCTGTGGTGAAATATTGTGTGTTGTGAAGCAAACAAACATTGGCACACACATGCACAAACACAAACATGCTAACAAGCTCTTGCCCTCATACCTCATGTGTCATACCGACAAAATAAATAAATAGCATTAAATGCACCTGGATACTTCTGTCTAATAAGATAATAGATTATACTGTGTAAAATGATTGTTACTGTACATAATAGAAGATGACACTATTTTGGTATTTTAACGACAGAATTGATGTGTATATGTATATCTTGTATACAAAACAAGCATGGCTGTTCTTGCTACACTGTTACAACTGTTGAATTTGTCATTTCTCAGTGCAGATATATAATCCTTTCACATCTAAATGAAAAGCAGTGACTGTATATTTACTGATACCTCGTGATTTCCTTCTTTACATCAAGCCTCTCAGATTTTGTAAGCTGCCAGTTGTATTTTTTTTTAAAGAGGTAGGTGGGTAGGTGGGGTGGAGAAGGAGGACTGATAACTGTTTTCTGGTGACTGCTTTCCCTGTACGCGTGTGTGTGTGGAGGTGGAGGCTGGCAAAGAGAGAGGACCTACTGATGAAAATAAACAAAAATTGATTAAGAAAATGTATCTTTCGGTCCTTAAAAATACGGAAACAAGTTTTTATTGCGATTTTGCAATTAAAGATGATGTGACCATTCCATGAATTTCACAGTCTATGCGAAAACAAACGAACCAGCAATCATTTGCCGCACATTAATTTTTTTCACACAGGGCTGAAAAAAAAATTTTACTAGTTTAATACAAAGATTAGTGCTTTTGTAGGTTTTCTGTAGCAACTTACGGAGATGTTACTGCTAAGGTTGCTACAATAAGTGCGCCTGACCCTGGCTTAGGTAGCCTTATGGTTCTGTTCACATGTTAACATAGGATGTTGTACACATATGCGTATTGTTGGATACTATTTGTGAGGCTTTGTTACTGAAGAGCCGATCGGATTATTCAGATGCCAAAATGATCTATGTCATAAGAAAGAGTCAAAATCTGTCTGTGATTTGTGCTTGAAAATATTTTGTATCTATATTTTAACACGAGATGACAACAGTCTGGCTAATAAAGAAATGCGAAGGTATCATTACGAGTTCTTCTCATTTTCATCGCGTTAAAGGTTTTCATGTAAATAAATATGAATTTCAGAAAGATTGTAAAACAGATTCTTACACATTTAAATGCTCGTTGATAATAATAACCAGCGAAGACCTCTTGCTTAGGTTTTAAATCCACTCGTCGTCAGGTTCTCAACAGAGGGAAAAAAAACCTTGATTCTTATTTTGAGACGACATATGAAAAATACTAAGTCTGCTTCAGCTATTCCTTGTGGGCCATGCTGATTACTTTAATGTGAATTAAAAAAATGAATATAAACTATTCAGAGTATACACTTTCAGGTGTACTGCTGTTCATGGAAAGGTGTCAGTCCATTAAATGTTTTATGTTGTTTATATACATGGAAATTAAGCCGAAGTCTGGAACATTCCAACCACTATCTGGGGCAGAGTAACTTAATAATCAAACAGGTAGGTCAAATCGTCAGGAGAATTTCTAAGATGATCACAAAACAGAAACTGCGTGATTTGTTGGCACTGATGTAAAGTCTATCCCCGTGACGACTTGTAAAATGAAAAAAACTGTGATGGCGATAACCTGAGAGGATTAACGGCGATGAGAGACGTTTATATTAGCAGAGGAATAAATAAAAATAAACAGGCAAGTAAACAGTCAAACACAATGCAAATGACGAAAAAAAAGTGCAGCTGGGAGCAATAGGCACCACAAACACAACAAATCCAAGAAGAAAGCGAAAATGCGGAGAGCTGGCACCGGCAAGCCTGTTGGTCGAAGTGACACCACTCAATACTTGACATCGTCTGTTCTCCTCCATTGCTCACGATTCTTTCCAGGTAGCTGGTAGGTGTAACCATGCTGAACTATGCTAAGTAAAATTTCAGATACTTGTCGAGGGACAAACTAATATTCCTTTTGACAGACTCTCTAATGCGTTGAACTATTAAAACATCTTAACAGCAGACGTATGATGATAATTCTTGCGAATGATTTTCTACAAACCTTCTTTCAGCTTTGTGTTGCATCTTCTTCGTCGACGTCTTATGATCACAGTTCCAACTCGCAGATGTAACCGCTGCCATGGATCAATCCATGAAACTATGGTACAAAGATAATGGCAGCTGGTAATGGTGATAATTACAGTGATGGCGGTACAAGTGGTTTTGATTTGGCAACAACCGTCATAATCTGACGTGAGTACCTTTGGACGTGAGGATCCGGCTACATGCGCAGGTCAGTGTGAAGATCGGTAAAAAAAATGTTTGATAGCGATAACAATGTTTGGTAATTTTTATGTAAGCAGCATCCATCAAAGGAAGCACTGATCTCCTATATCACAATTAAAACTCTAGCGCCACCTTCACTTGACACAATACTTTACAGTCCTTGAAATGCCAAAGCACCATCGTGGGGTGCTCTTGAAAATAGTCAAGTGCTGAATGATGGCTATGGCGACAAATCAGCCCAATGATTTAAAAAAAATTATTATTATCTGAGAAGCTGTTCAGAGCCTGGTTCCGAGTAAAACAGACTACACATCCCTTTAGCTTTTCGTCACCCAGACCTTAGTCACAAATAATCATAGCACAACAGCACGGCCTCCTAATGTATATATAATACCATCTATATATATATAGTTGGTTCTTGTACCAAGAAAGCTTGCAGTGTTGTCGTCCGACACTTGTGATTTGCACAGATGTCGTTAGGTGTGTCATTAGGTGTGTCTGGCGGATCTTGCCTGCAGCAGTTCGTGATGGTTGTCGATCTCTGTCCACATCGTCAGGTTTAACTAGCGGTTCCTGACCAACAAGCTCCTCGGCTAAAGTAACCAAAGTTATTAGCTTACCCACCCTCCAACACTGCAAATAAATGTTCATTGAAACCATTTTTTTCCGCTTAGTGTGGACCGAAAAGTATTCATCAAAATCGTAGAATTTCTGTTTACAGTTAAAAAAATTGTTTTCATTGTTTATTATCTTTTATTATTCATAGGTATTTTTACTTTTTGGGACGAAATGTTTGATGTTAAATTTATGCATAATTCCCGAATAGAACAACTTTGGAACAAGGTTTCATGATGTGTTAGATAAAGCGACGAGTTTAGGACCTGGGTTGATAGATTCGTGAAGAAGCTGGGATGGGTACACATGTGATCCATTTTGTTCCGTAAGTTGTGTCCTGAATATCCATTGACTCATCGGAATTATAGTTTATAGGTTCTGTTCTTGTGGTGGGTACGAGAGGGACCAGTCCTACACACATCTACGTCTAGTTGCTATGCTGTGTTTTCCAACTTTAATCTGTCGATTCAGTTAAAGCTGCTGCATTGCAAATAATGTTAATGAAATATTTTGTTAGCCGTCCAGTCACATACGGCAAGTGCATTGCTAAATCATGCGCGGTTATTTCCTTGCATTATCAACACGATTGGTAGACTAAGAAACAATAGTTTGATTGTCCAGCCTGATTGAGATCAGTGATGACGGCTGTGACGAGAAGGGTGTGCGCGGAGGTGGGGAGGTCTTTTACACCACACCAGCAACTATATAAGGCTGTATATATATCCAGGGCCACCGAGAGTCGGCACGGGCCCTGGGGCAGACGACCTCTCCAGGTCCCTTGTAATTGCAATATAAATTATTTTCTCAATGTATAATAATATATGCCTAGAGACTTGAAATTCAACATCTGCAGCTTGTGTGTTCTTTCCTCAGACCTTTCTTTAAAAAAAGAAAAGGAAAAGATGATGGAAAAAAATACACTGACCAAGACTGGTCCCTTTCACAGCCGGGGGCCCGGGTACATCACCCCTTCACACACACACACTTCTGTCAGGCCTGTACCTATATTATATATGTACAATAGTCAGCCCTGCCCTGTAAACAATTAAGTGATGCGTGCAAATAAAGAACGACGTCCGGAGAGAGATCTGAACCTACTACACCCCAGTCGTGACAGATATATATAAAACCTAGCTATAGAAAATGTAACTGCAGCAAATTCAGTTTGTTTGAAGAAAGTACGATCGTCATTGACGTGTGTCGATCACAGATCGAGGAGGACCCCCCCCCCCCAAGGTGTAACCTCCCTGAATTTAAAGGTATATGTATGATTCATCAAAAATGCGGTAGAATAGAGACGAGAGAATCTATACCTTGCAAGGCCAGGTCATGCATGGAGTAGCGAGCTATAGTGGAAGGGAAGAAGCTGGGTGGCGGTAGGTGGGGGTGTAGGTGGGCTGTAACCACCTGATCAATTCAGCCAATAGAAAATGGTCGCGGTGACTTCTTTGATGTGACGTTGACTGAGCGTTTACCGACTACACCGACGACGACGCCTTAATCTGAAATGTTCACAAGTTAAATGAAATTAACTTTTTGAGTCACAGTTCAAGGTAGTCGTATAGATTTTATTTTTCGCGTTCAGACAGAGTCTTATTTATTTATTTTTCTTTTTAGAGTCGTAAGCATTACCTAAGCGACACGGCGTGACGCCTCAACAACAAGGATAAACAAAGACACAGGTGTGACGAAGAAAAGGTGTTCCCACTTCCTGTCTCTCACCTGCAACCACGAGAGCTTTTTAAAAATGCTGCTGTAATCAGATGCAGTATAAAAATGAATGCATGTATGGGGGTAAGTATATATATACAGCACTTCGTCAGGGGTCACTATAATAGTCTCTTCTGATATGTTTTAAATATTGAATCCCAGTTTACAAACATATCTATTCCAAGGCATTCAGATCAGCGATTAATGTTTGCAAAGAGGGAGGGATAGGGGGTCTGTGCGGCTGTGAAGAGGGCCCGGCCTTGGTCAACTAATTAATTTGTTTTCTTTTCTTTAAAATAAAACGTTGGCGTAACATTCCTCACTCTGAGGATTTTATTCTGTGGAGCGGGGCACACGTTTGATCCCTTAATGTCATTTTTCTTCGTTTACTAACCAATTACATGTAAACAGCTATGTTCAAGTAGAGATGCAGATCCTAGTGCACGCTTGTCCAAATGTTAGCAGTCTTTATTACGCTACTGAATGAAATGTAGATATTGACAATCGAATTGTAAACACATTATTATATACTGGGAAAATAATTTACCATTACAATTACAAGTTGGCGGGAGAGGTCGTCTGTCCTGCATGGGCCTGGCTGGCTCTTCGCGGCTCTGTTTGTTTGTACTTTTTTTAAGGATAATTTAAGAGGACACCATAATATTAGTTGCATTTAAGAACAATACATTTTTATTTAAGCAGGGACATTAACATACCAATACAATACAGTACAACTTTATTTATATCCAAAGGAAATTAGGAAGCAGGTTTAAGAAGGCAGTTATAATTAGCAATCAAGAGCAGCATAGCACTATAGTAAAAGTCAGCAAGAACATTGTGCTTTTCATACCTGTCACACCAGACCCCCATGCAATCACAATTCAGACCCGAGTGCAATTACAATTCGTTTACACACCCCAGCATACTCCTCCCCACACACACCAGCTTGAATAACATAGAACATTTAAACAACATTTTACTTATAATATTTTAAATGAATGATGTTTTTATTATCCTCAGTGACATTTTGGAAACGTGATGTCAGACATCGAAAATGACATTCTTAAGAATGAACCCAGTATTTCAGAGCAAGATCAAGAGCGTACAGCAGCACTTTGCAGTGTAAATTCAGTGCTTTTGATGTATAGCGAAAGCCAGCAGGATCAATCTAGCCAACAAGCTGCCATGAGCGAAGAAAATAGCCAAGAGAGACAAGGAGCTTTGTCACCAGGTTATCATAAACCTCCTCACCACAAAAAAGGAAAGACAAAGAAATCTGATAGCATCTTTCCATCACATGGGCCATCATTGCAGAAACAGTCATCAAATGCCAGTCAAACCCATGAGTGGTCATTTGACATCAGTGAGCCACGGAGTCCAAAGAAGGAACTTACTGGTGTTCTAGAGCCTCAAGTGGTATCATCATCTCCATCATCCAGGCCTGGAAGCAAAAAGCAAAAAAGGATCAGAAACAAGGCCAGGAGGTCTTTCCCATGAAGAGTATGTCTGAAGGAAGTGAACCTTCTGAAACTGAAAAATCAGACAAACAGGCAGGAAAAAATGCACCATTGAAAATAGATTCTGTGCACAGCGCTGACCTAAACACAGCTAAGGGAAAAAGAGATGATCCATCTGCAGAAGGTTCTGATGGTCAAAAAGAGGAGAATCCAACAAATGGCCAGAATAACAGAGATGGACAAAGCATTGAGCAGTCCAGTTTCTTGAACATGAACAAGTCTCGTTACACGCCAACAGTCACTAACTCTATTAAAGATTCTTTGAACCAGAGGCACATCAACCAGGTAAAGGAATAATACTATACCAGTTATATCATGATTGTAACTACTACCACCTGCTTGTTAACAACTGCCATTATAATCGTCATATGGCACCTGATTACAGGGCTGGCTAATTCCATCCATCCCACAAATCATTATCAATCATGAATTAAAATATATGCTAAACTATTTTAGCCTTTTTTTAGTCAGATTCTTAAATTACAAAAACTATTTCATTAAATTATTTTGAAAAATATGGAAACTATTGGTGTAAGGAGATGTTAAGAAAAGTTGTAATGAGGCAGCAAGTTTGTATTTTGTTATAAAATATTTTTAGTAGTGACTATAGATAGATTATCTCACTCAGTTTATAATTTTTTCAGCATTTTTATTATGAGTATTTTTTCTGAATGCTCTTTTTTTCAAAAGACTGCCATTGCTGCTTATATCAGCAAGAATATACAACAGAGAGAGTGCAAGGCATATGCTAGAAATGCATCATCAAGGTGAATACATTTTTAGAATTGTTTTTACATTAAGATAGCTAAATATATAATTTTCCTGCAAACAGCTTAAATTGTTTAGACATTTCTGAGAATACAAACATATATTAATATAATATTTTGTGTCACATAAATAGCAGAAAACGTATTCTTTTTCAGTCAAGCAAGTCACGCTTGCCAGTGTGGGCGAGAACTCTTATGGCATGAATTAAAAGGAATACCTACAAGGGTAGATTCGGAACACACTGTTTGGCATCCCCAAACACACACTAAGGTCATGCCATGTGACTCTTTTGGAGAGATTTTGTTTCGTGGGTTTGGATCTCAGTCTAATAATTCCCCAGTAAGTAAACTTCTGTTTTAATAGCATGTAAAGGTTATGAATAAGAAATTATTGAGTACTTGTTGTTTTATGGGTCAATCTGGGTACACAGAATCTCAAATATCCCAAGTTTACTTTGTTTTCTATCAGTAAATATGTATTTTATAAATGTGGATAACAAGAAGAGTTCTGTTTTCAGTATGTACGAGTTGACTACATGACTGATATGGAGAAAATGGGGACTCTTTTGATGGATTACTGGCACCTCCCAGTACCAAAACTACTAATTTCTATCACTGGAGGTGCAAAACGTTTTAACCTCAAGGAACGTCTCAGTAACATACTCAAACAGGGGTTGGTGACAGCAGCTGTTAGTACAGGTGTGTTTCATTGATGGTTAATAAACAAAGAAGAGAAGCAGATGGAACAACATGTGTAAAATGACCAGAACAACATTTTGTTCAGTTTATTTTGAATCATGCTCATTTATCAATTTATTTAATTTAGTGAATGTTAAAATTTTGCATTTAATGAATAATGAATTTAATAAACACAGTGTGGAGTACATACCAGCATTTTGCTGACGTTTTGTGTAAAGCTGATGGAGACACCTCAGCAGTCTTACCTATATAACAGTCATAACTGTCAACATAGGACAATGTTTTTGAAATGACTCAGCATGCGTAGCTTGATATGGTGTCTTTTTATTGATAAATGCTTGTCACTATGTCAGTAACAGAGGTTATGTTTGGGAGAATTAGTAAAGTATTTATTTTAAATTTGATTTATTTATAAGTAGATTATGATTTAGCTATAAACATGTAAGCAGACTATGATTTAGTTATCAGCAGTAAGCCTGTAAGGGCATGCTGGAAAAAAATGGAGAGATATCTCCTCTGTTATATGATTTGTCATATGTCACATGATATGTGTATGATATAACAGATGGTTTTGTTGTCCTTAGGGGCTTGGATCATCACCGGAGGTACTGCTGCAGGTGTGATGGAACTGGTGGGTGAGGCTTTGCATGACCACCACCTCTCTACTGGAAATACAGATCGCAGCCAGTGTGTGGCACTGGGTATTGCATCCTGGGGTGTCATTGCTAACAATGTGGCACTGGATGGCGAAGGGGTATGCTTGTTGTGGCTAGTTTTCAGATATCTGTTTTCCTGACTGATTTGAGGGGACTGCTTTTTATCATTTTGCCTTGTCCATGGATCTTCATAGACCTTTGATGTCCTCTGTTGATCTGTTCTTTTTATTGCACTATTTATCCGTGTGCTGGATTGTTCTTCTATACCTGTTTCAAGTTATTTCAGCCTGTTGACATCTTTGTTTGCTAATGGTCTCTGCAGTATGTTCATCATTTCGTCGTGTTGTTTGCAGTTTTTACTTTATAAGATTAACTGCATCCACTCAACTGGAAATTTAACTTCTTAACTTATTCTGCTGATTTATTGAATTGATTTGACTTATTTGATATATTCCACTTATTGTTTTGTTAGATCTATGTATGTCAGTGATGCCGACTGACCTTCTGACAATAAATTGCTTTGTGACACCCTGTATCTTGCTCCATGAATATTTCTAGACTTCTGTCATGATCTCAGTGCCAGGATTGTGCTCTAGCTGTTCTTAAATGCGTTGCTCCTAGAAATTTATTCAAAGCAAAACTTCAAGTGAAGGTTCAGACTAACCTCTCCTCACCTCACTTTGATTTCAAGATCTTGCCCCTTTTAATGTGTCTGTACATTTGTTTGTTGCTATGCTTTGGTTTATGTTTGTGTCCTAAGTTTATTTTGTTTATATTGTGTCTGTATTTATATATTATGTTTTAGTTTATTTTTATTTCTGTACATCATGTAAGGAGGAAAATGTGCTATAAAAACCTAATTATTGTTCCTATTTGTTTACAGATTTATAATTCAAAAGATAAGCTTGTTTTTTTCAAATCCTGAATTTCTCAACTGTTTCTCTTTGATTTTTCTTAATTTATAGATTAATCTCTTTTCTTTTAACATTAGAACAGTGTGTTCAACTTTAACATCAAGGTCCTTCCAATGAGTGCACACGTGCAAGACATGTCTTGTTTATTCAATGAAAATTTATGTTCATTCTCATCATTCTTTTGAGAGAAGAGGCAACATATATATATAAAATTCTTAAAACATAATGAAGAAAATTCATTTTGTAAGAATTAAATTGTTTATAAAATGTGTTACAATTACTTTCCATTCCAACAGGACAGTGGTCTCTTCCCAGCCCAGTATGCTATGGAGGACATACAATCCCATGGCAGGAATCGAGCAGCTTTGGACCACAATCACACCCACTTCATTCTTGTTGATGATGGTACAGATGGGAAGTTTGGTGTGGAAATAGAGTTTCGAGCAAAGCTGGAGAGCTACATCTCATCCATAGTGGAGACGGGTGTAGCTAAGAACCAGAGTGAGTATGGATTTTATAATAAACCTATGTGTGTTATAATAACACTATGTGTGTTACTATCAACTTCTGCTTTTAGTGAACTGCCAACTGCAATTTTTTGTAAAATATCACAAATTGTGTGATTGTATGGATTTATGGCATTTTAGAATGTAAGTTTTAAATGAAAATTAGATTTTACCTTTTTTAAAATTTATTTTATGTACATATTAGAACATTTATTTATGAGTGAAAAGTTACAAGAAACTTCTTGATGCTCCCTTTAAAGTTTAAACAAACATGCACTTGCACAGACACCATGAGATCCACATTTAACCATCACTCATCCAACCACCACAATATGTACAATAAACCCAGACTGTTAAACTGTAAGATGCCTTTGTTCTGTGCTTAAACCATCCAATGTTTCTTTTCTGATGTTGCTTACTGTTCTTATGATCATTCATTAGCTTCCTCTGCTTTTCTCCTCTTTTATCATCATTATAAAGCTAGGCTTCCTTTTTTTCTCAGGTATTCATGTACCTTCAGTCCTGATTGTCGTAGAGGGTGGTGTCAACACATTACAGACAGTGCATGCGAGTATAAAGCGCAAAATCCCAGTAGTTGTTATTAATGGATCGGGACGAGTAGCTGACTTTATCGCTCTGGCTTATCGTCTTACCAAAACTTCTAATGAGTGAGTTTATGCTTAGAAATCTTACTGTACTGGAAGTAATAAGTGAATTGCATAAACATAAAACTACAATGCTAACAATACAGATAAAAAAAAAACAACATATACACATGGGGTAAAACAGATTGGATTTCTTATTGAAATTTTAAAAAAATTAATAGAGGTAAACTTACATGTTCACTACTTAAAATGTAGTTTTATATCAATAATTTGATTGTAAAAGCAGTTGATAAAGTTTTTTGTGCAGTGAACCAACTAAATCTGTTCTATATTAAGCTAGATTAAAATAAATTTTTTCTAGTGTTCTGATGTTTGTTTAGTGAGGACAGGACTGTATATCCTGATAAGTTTGACAAGACCATGAAACAGAAAGCCAAGGTTATGTTTGAGTGGCAGCGCAATGACACGGATGTTGATCAAAAGATCATTGGCTATATCAGACTTATCAAAGAGTGTCTCAAGGAAAGAAAGCTGGTAAGTTGTGTTTGTTTGTTTATATAAGCGCATGAACATGCATGATTGCATACTTAAGTATGCAGTAAAGAGATACAGAATTTTAACACTTTAGCAGTTCTTCAGAGAAAGAATTGACTCTATAGTTCTTTAGTATTTAAAATTTACTTTATTCTTTCATCCAAATGAGCTTAAAGACCACATTACTATAAATAGCACAAAGCTTATCCGCAAACATATTTAGAGAAAATAATGAAAAATGTATTCAAAAATATCTATTTATACTGACAAATGACCAACCTGAGTAGTCTCTATGGGCACAATGGAGGATTTATCTATGGTTGAGCAGCTGTATTACAGAGGGTACAAACTATTTTAAGTGCCTGTTACTTCTGCATACATGCATAGCATAATGTTTGCCTAAACTCCGTAAAACAAATTCTTCTGATAAGATGTGTTCTTGTATAGACAAAATACTGGAAGCTTTCCTAACAATTTGCTTATCAAAAAAAGAATCCAGATCCTTCTGCTTGACACCTATTACCTGAGATCAGATACTGACAAAACTGTTTGAATTGTTCCTGCTATGGACAGACTGTGGAACCAGCATACAAAGGAAAAAGAATATAAGACTTTCAATGAATGACTGATTAAAAACAAGATTTGTCTCAAGATTTCTGTGCTGACTAAAAAAATCTTTTCACCTTTCAAAGAAGGTACAATCTTTCCTGACAATGTTTAACAATATGTTCAGCATTTAGATCCCATTTAAGCTGGAAAGTGAAAACAGTGCCTAGGTACCTAAAGTGAAACTTCACTCTCAGAACTTTATCTACAGCAAGTTCATGACTACAAAATAGTAGTTTTTAGGCAGTCTGATGCTCTAAATAGCAAGCTTTTATGTCTGCATTATTCCAAGCTTGTTTTGTAAGATGGCTCTGCAGCTATTTTTTTAAATTAAAGTTATGGTCATGA
This sequence comes from Pomacea canaliculata, assembly GCF_003073045.1. Taxonomy (NCBI): domain Eukaryota; kingdom Metazoa; phylum Mollusca; class Gastropoda; order Architaenioglossa; family Ampullariidae; genus Pomacea; species Pomacea canaliculata. The sequence continues at coordinate 33,869,384 of NC_037590.1, read as the reverse complement.
CTTTCAAAGCTATGTTAATGATATGTTGTTTCATTGCAGCTAAATGTTTTCAACCTAGAGAAGGCTGACTCGGTGAAAGACATTGACCGTGCCATATTATATGCGCTTTTGAGAGGTGAGAACTGGCATTTCGCAGCATTCTTGTCATTCAAACAACCATTCGTACACAAGTATACAATGGGGTTTGTTATTGCTCTCTTTATAATAGGTTAGCTCATTGTTTTGGCATTTTTCTCTGTTTTGTTCAATTAAATGTCATAGTTAAAAATGAATGGTAGTTTGCTAGCAGAATAAATGGTATCTCTACTAGAAATCATTTTGTCAGAGGGATTGTTTTAAAATATACTTTGGAAGCAAAACAACTTACAGTTACTTGAGAATGAAAATATTGTTACAGCACACTAATAAATCAGTTGGTAAAAAGACAAAAAATGAAAATGATAAGGGTCATCTAATGATTGAGCAGTGATGTTTTGATATTTTTTTAAACACATGAAGATCTTTGCTGACAGCCAACAAGTCAAATGCTAACTCTCAGCTGGCTCTTGCTCTGGCTTGGAACAGATGTGACATTGCCCGACAGGAGATCTTCACTTCTGTCAACAGGCAACACTGGAAGGTGAGATGATCAATCTTGCTTTCAGTTTTTCTGTTCTTTTCATGGAAGCCTAATTATAAAACACTTGTTTTTTGTTTTGTTTCGGTATATTTGGTTGGCATGCAAACATGTGACATTTTGCTGTAATTAAGAGCGAAATTTCCTTTAAACTGATAAATTTAAATGCTTAAATGTGGATGGAAATGCTTGTGTTGCCAAGACTGCATTCAACAAGAGAGCTGTGTGTAAGTATATGCATTTTTAAGGATATAATTTGGGACATCCTCTTTCTATTATTATTATTACTATATTATTCTATATAACTTTGATATTAGCTTTGCTGTTACTTTTGTTTTTAGCTGTCAGGGTTGTTCTAGCCGAAGAGCACCCTGCATGTCAGGCACATGTTAACTCACTGTCAAGGAATCAACTTTTGATGATTAGAGAGCAGCTGTAGTCTCTTATCTCCCATGGTCATCTCATCTGTTAACGTCAGAGAAAAAAAAATTCAATTGCATTTTAATAGTTGCGTCTATGGTCTGGTATAAAACAGTCCAGTATAAGATGAAAGGCAAATCATTACACAAAAGATAATCTGGCTTCCCTTTTGCTTCTTAAATTCTTGCAGCATATTGACCTGTATCCAGCTATGTTCACTGCCCTTGTACAGAACAGAGCAGATTTTGTTCAGCTGTTTCTTGACAATGGTTTGGACCTAAAGCGCTTTCTCAACATCAAGACTCTCTGGAACCTGTACTGTGAAGTGAGATTTGTTAGATATTTTTATATCACAATATAAACTCTGTCGGAAAGAACAAAAATGCTAGTGCGTTATATTTCTGAAGGCAGAAAGTTGTCAGTAATCAGTAATACTTCTGTTTGCCTTATACATATTGATCTGTTGTATTTCTGGAAAATCCTATAAACATGCAAATATAGTGAGAAATTGCATGTGATTGAGAAGGAACTAATGATAAGATGTCCATTCTGTGCATGTTGAAATATTTCTATGTGCTCCCCAAGAAAATAGAATCTGGACAAAAGTCTAGATATTGCTCCTTGGTTGCAGTGCATTAAGGAGGAGACAGATGCTGGGGCTCAACTTCTGCGTTATCTGATCACTTACCAGAAGGTACTAAAAGGGTATAAAGAAGAGTTTTCATGTGGTGTGTGACCACAAGAGGCTTTCTTCAGGATATTTTGTTTGGCAGTAGTGTGATCATACTCATTTGTTCATTGAATTTAATGTTAATAACACATTTGGAGGGAGGTTAAGAAATAGTTTAATAAAATATAAAATATATTTCTTCTTAAGCAAAGATTTCCATTTTCTTTGTGAAAGCAAACCTGGACAGCCTTCCTATTATGTCATGACCCACCAGATTTTGAGAACTTTCCTGATCTTCTTCCATACATCGGCAAAGTTGTGGCACACTTGCTTGAGGACCAGAGATTCAATTTTTATTCTGGTAGGTTTAATCTTTTGAACATATCTTTCACTTGTAAGCATGGATTCTGTTAGTTGCAATCATGTTGCAGTGTTCAGCTTAGTATGTAGTGCAAAATTTATTTTGTTGCCTATAGTAATAGAGTGAATGCACAGGCATATACCTAAAATAACAGAAATAACTTGATTGTTTCTCAAATTTGTCTCATGTTATAGTTACCTTTCACATAAAAAAAACAATAATACTATCAGTAAGCATTGAGTTGTTAATTCCTATTTTGCAGACAAAAAATTTGTTGTTCGCGATAACAATCCCTCTCTGGAATGGAAGAAGAGAGACTTTGCAGCTATAAAGCGATTGAAAAAAGCAGGTAAGGTTTAATTGCTTTCATTTCATGCTTTTATTGTGTGGTTATTTATTTATTTTGAAAGGTGAGAGGTTATTAAAAAAATGGTTTTTGAATGGTACACTAGATCTTTCTTTAGAATCTTTCCACATATAAAAAGTAAGATGTAGGGCTGCTGTTTTCATTGAGTCTTTAACATCATCTCACAATCCCCATGGCTTAGATGCCTGAATGAAGTGTGTATTGCATTTCTGCAGGTAGTGAAACCTCTTTATTAAGACTTCTTGATTACGACCCCCTCTTATACTTACAACCCCAAAATGATTCATGGACATATTTCGCGATATAAACATAATCTCTAATATGACTACCTTCCAGCCCAACTTGTGACCGACATTTTATGATCCATTACAACTTACTGCAAAAGTTGCATGTTAAAAAAAATTAAGCACATTTTAAAATACACTGCTTCTTGCAGGCCGGTTACTCAATATTATGGTTTTCTGCAGAAATCATGTAAATAAGCATATTTTGAAAGAGACTGCTTGTTCTATGGGTTATCTGTCATTTCAACCCAAACCATAATATTATTGCTCCAGTCATAGCTACCATATCATCCCAACACTGAAAGTCAAAATCCATCCAGACTCAAATTAAGGTGAATTATACTCTTTACCAGCCATTATCAGCTAATTATGCTTCATTCTTTTGCAGAAGTCACATGTCTGTAAAAATAAAATTATTGACCAATTTCTTTATTGCAACTTTTTGAAAATCATGTTCAAAAATATAAATAGTACATTTTAAGAGAGGGTTTTTGTCTGCCAGGATACATGTCTATTGATTGATTACTCTTACCTGGAGTTCCCCTATAAATCTTCAGTACAGCTTAACAATGGCAGAATAAGCATGACCTGCTTATTCTAAATAACAAAAACTATTAAAAAACATAATAATATGGTTTTAAGAGCATTATTTCAACCTTTGGTTCCTGGATTTATGCCAGACTGGTTGATCTCCCTACGACAACCCCTCTGTTAGACCCGATTTTGGTGGATTTTAGCCAGTCTTTATAGGGAGGTTCACTGTATCAGTTTAGCCATACTCTTTAGATAGTAAAAGAAAACAATGGCTTGAAGTGGCAAAAGGAATAATCCATAACTGTGATTGTTTTGATGGTGTTGGCAAAGCTTTTATTGAGTTATAAGCTTGATATGAGAGCTAGTTCTGATGTGTATACAGAAAGATGAGCTTTTAAAGTGTGAAGAAAATTGAAAGTATCATTATCACTAATGTCTTTTTATTTAGTATGAACTTAAATGTCACTTAATAATGCTAACATTTAAGGAGACTCCTTTTATATGGTTTTAAACACAACATCTAAGCTTCATGTGCTTGTTAGTGAAATATATTCAAATATCTATATATTCACACTTATAGAAGTAGTCTCACCATAGTTTGCTTCTCAGATGTGATGGATAGGTAAATATAACTTCACTTCCACAGGAGGGAAATTTTTGCCTGTAAAGAAGCATCAGAAAACTAAAGATGAATTTGATTTTGAATCTCCGGAGAGAGAGCTGTTTCTGTGGGCCATTCTTTTCAATCGTAGTAGACTAGTTCGTCTCTTCTGGAAGCAAGGCCGTGATCATATTGGTAATTATGTTCTTTTCTTAATTTTGTGTATGCGTGCATGCCTGTGCACACATTTTTATGTGTAAAAATTAAGCACAAATATTGTAGGTGTATGCATACATGTTTGTTCTATTTTAGAAAAGTTAAGCTAGAATTTGGTGGGCTGAAAAGATTAAGTAGAGTTACCATTGAACTTAGTTGATCACATGAGTTCATAAACTAGCTGTTGATAATGAAGGCAATGAGACTGACTGATTTAGTAGAAACAAAATACAAGACAAATAAATAGGAGCTAGGTAGCAGATCCGATCTTCACACCTACCGTCTTTTTCTGCATATATGGCACCTGTTCACAAAGCTGGCAACTTTCCCCTGATGTAGCATTAGTTGCTGGCTCATTGTAAAATGTCTTCAGTATTCCACTGTCAGAATCATGCTATCAGTGAGCTAATATTTACTAGTATGCTACTGTACTAAAAATATATCAAAGCCGGTTTCATGTGTATGGAGGAGACAGTTTGTGGCTAGAATTCCCAGATATTTGATTTTGACAAAAACATGAATATGAATAGTTCTACTATCAGTGAGCAGAACTGGTGAGAATTTGCTTGGCAGGTGGTGCCCTCTTTGCCTCGGCACTGCTGAAGCAGTTGTCCAGTTTTGCTGATAATGAAGAAGAGGATGATTTAAGTGCTGAGATGGCCACCTGTGCTGGGTAAAGACATCAAAGTTTATTTTCTTTTTTGTTATGACAACCTGGGATTCATTTCTCTCACTGGTCATATATTCAGATCATGACAGTAAATCATTAGATCCTTGCTAACATTGTGTCAGTCATTCCCTTTTGCTCTCGTTTGAAGCCTTTCGCAAACACATTCATTTATAATGTTTATAAAGCTAGCACAGTTGATACAACATAAACAATAAGAGCAATAATAAGTTTATTCAAACAGCATCATGCTCTAGCTAGCAGTCAAGTACACTGTTCTTTAGACACCACATTTATATGCCAAACGTTTTCCTAGGACTGTCATATTTTATTCAATAGGAATGGTATTTTTCATGTTGCTTACAGAGCATGTGAGCAGTGGGCTGTAAGTGTGTTGTCTGAGTGCTATTCACGAGATAAACAGCTGACACACCATCTGCTTGTTCGTGAGCTGCCATCTTGGGGTCAAACAACCCTCTTCAGCATGGCTGATAGCTATGAAATGATGGAATTCTCTGGACACTCTGCATGCCAGACCAAAGTATCTTCAATCTGGAAGGGTCGTATGGCACTCTATACATCAGAGATGAAGGTTTGTCAATTCTTCCATTTTTTCCATTTCTTTATGGCATATTGTGTGAAGACAGATGCAGCAGCTTGAGGAATGAAGAGAAATAGTGAAATTGAAAATGATTCCAATAACTTAAATCCATAAGGGCATGCTGCTGCTTCCAATGCATACCAATTGCACTTCTTTCTCTCTCTTTTGGGGAGGGGGATGGTGTACCACTTAGGAACAAACATATAGTAATAATGTTCAGAAAAGATACCTGATGATTGGGAGATATTTTTGTCAGGATACTTGTAAACATTTTTGTCCATGAATTTTATCCATTTGGTCATGCTTCCACATTTTAGACAAAGAATTACTAAGTCTTGAATTTTTTAGTTGTTTTGTATATCACACATTATTTTAAGATGCTCACAGCACATTTTTACGTTGATATATGTAACTCAAGAGCATATGCATTGCAGTAATAGTGAAATCTACTCTCTAATACCTTTTCCACCTCATTGGCCATTAATTGATTCATTTTAATTCAAATGAGGAAGCTTTCTCCAGTTATAACAAGATTTGAGAGTTTCAGTGAGTTACAAATGTTCATTTCTTATCTTTTACTCAACAACTGCCATGGACAAATGAAAGATAGTTTTGATGAGTTTTAGTTTTCATGTTTGCAGATCGCTTTGTGCATTTTCTTCCCTCTGGTGGTTCCCTCCATCAAGTTCACTGCTGATTATAAGCCCAAAGAAGAAGACAAAAAGAAAGCAACGCCTGGAGATCTTACAGAGTCTCCGAGGGGTTCGACTCTGCTTAACAATACTGTGTCTCCCAGAACTCTTTCTGATGACAACCAAGATGGTAAAGGTTTTGTGCCTTCTCAGTCCAGACGTGAAAGGGTGTACACCATTGCAAGCAAATTCAACAAGGTTAATCTCTGTGACCTCAGAACTGCTGATAACATCAGCATCTTTGCAGCTATACTCTATTTCTACCAGGCTCCAGTCACCAAGTTCTTCTGCAACATAGTAAGTGGTGCTCTGTTCTGGAAGAACTTTCCTGCATTTATAGTATAGATGTGTTGTTTATAGTATAAATGGATGGATATAGATGAATGAAGGTAGGATAACGTCAGTGATAACAGGAGAAAAGATTAAAACCATATCAGTTTGAGATAAGTGCTGTATGATGCTGTTCAGAAATGTTTTTCCTGTTTTATACAGATTTCCTACTTCGTATTTATGGGACTTTTCACCTACTTTGTACTGGTTGAATTGAGACCTGTTGAGACAGATTCTCCATCCATTTTTGAGTATATTACTTGGGCGTGGCTGGGCACCATGGTTCTAGAAGAATTCAGACAAGTAAGAATCTGTGGGTTTTTTCGCTTGCCAGAGAATAAAAAAAAAGCAGCTAATCATTTCTTTGAAATGATGAAACAAAAATTAACTCTTAAAAAAAAAAAGATAACTTGACGTTAACATGCTAATGCATACGATATTCATTTAGTTTGAAAAACTAATCATAATAAATAAACAACGCTTCATTGATGACAAAAAAATTAGGATTATAGTCAACATTTTTTTTTTTTTTTTACCAGACTCCCTTATAGCACACCAAGTTTTTGCAAATTGGAAAGGAATTAGATGTATCCAACAAACTTTCCAAAAGTATTTCTCTACAGAGAGTTCTCTGGTCTTTAAATGCATTGATTTCTTTATCACTTTTCTATATCCTCCGTTTTGTCTTTATTTGCCATCTGCACAAGTTAAGGGAGGCTATTTAGTTTGGAAATGTGAAGCAAAACATTTGTGGGGTTGCATCCCTTGCTAAACCCATTACTACTGGCATGTGATATGGCATGTTAAGTTTGTTATAACTGATAAGCAAGATGAAAAATCAGAATATACCTGATGCTGCTCCTAATACATTATCACTATTTCTGATTTTCAGATGATGAGCAAGGATCATGGGTCAGTAATATACAAAATAAAGAACTGGTTTGGAAACGTGTGGAACAAGTTTGATCTTCTCATATATGTCTTGTTTATGGTGTCGATCATTTTGCGATACCAACTGGATTCTGAATTTGTGTGGGCACGCATTGTTTACAGCATTACAATGGCTCTGTTCTACCTGCGCTTTATGCAGTTCTTCTATGCTGAGAAAAATATAGGCCCCAAAGTCATCATTATACGGAAAATGGTGAGATTTATGAAATAACATAATCATTATGGAGTGTATTTAAAATGGCATAACACTCTTAAGTACTTAAAGAAGAAACATGATGGCAGAATATATGATAGTGAATGATAAGCAGCTTTTAGCTGTCTTTCAACTTTTATCACCAAAGGTTGTCCATACTTGTCTTTGAAACATTTTGATGGGATCAGTTTTCTGATAGTATTGAAAACTTTTATTTTGAGTAATGATGTGTAAAATATAATAATGTTATGTATCAATGACGTGTTTTTCTTTTTTTTTTTTTTTTTCTTTGCAGTTGACAGACCTGTCATTTTTTGTTGCCATCTTGGTGGTATTCATGTTGAGTTTTGGTACTGCATACCAAGCTAACTTGTTTCCCCATTCAGTACCGAGCTGGACTATCCTTGGCAATGTGTTTTATTTTCCCTACTTCCAGATGCATGGAGAAAATTTTCTGGATGAAATGCAAGGTCTGCTTGAATTTTGATAGTTTAGAACATGACAGTTCATGTTCAACATGTAGGTTGTGACAGCTCACATACCAAATTGATGAGGAAGACAGCATTTTGATTTTAGGGTGTTTAAGTACAAGTTGTAAATAATACTTTCATATATGTTGCACTGCCATACAGCCAGAATATAGTGACATCTATCACCATTTGACAAAATTAATTGTGTTTGTTACTACTGAATGATAAATTTATATAAAGAGATTTAATTAGTGATCTATTTGCTTGTCTTATTGTTTAATGTAAAATCAGTAGTTATGCTGCATTCTGTTGACCATCAGGTGAACCAACACCAAACTGCTCAAAAAATCAATCAGTATGGGGGAATAATCTAGCTGATCGGTGTCCAGAGAATAACAAAGTGGTGCCTGTATTGTTGGGTGTGTACTTGATGCTTATCAACATCCTTCTGGTCAACCTTCTTATTGCCATGTTCAGGTACTATTGCTTAACATTGTGTGCATGCATCATTCAGCTACCCACCCGCTCACTCATATCCAGAAATATTTTCATATATGTGCACACTCACACACTCACACATATATATATATGTATGTTACTGTGTTAAAGATAAAGTACGTCAGTGAATGAGTGCCAACCATTTTATGTAGAAAGTGTCTACCTTGAGAGATCCTAGTATGTAGCTGACATGTTTCAAGACAATACACAGAGTTTAGCAGATACATTAGGGCATTCTTTGGGATTTGACAGCCTTCTCTTAGTATGGTGGGCCTGCAACTAATGCAGTTTTCACTCATTCCATTTGAACCATGTGCTTTTTATAGACACATATAAATTAGAAGAGCTTTTACACAATTATGGATGAGCCTTGCAGGTCTTGCATGGTGACACCATGTTTTAGGTATTTAAAAGAAAAATAACCGGTGCGGGAGCCAATTACAACACTCTGTAAGTTAAGGGACTATACTATAGGTTGTAAAATGTATTCTGTTTACCCTTATGGCCACTGAAATTTCTGCTTATCATTATAATTTGACACTGATAATGATTTAAGAAGGAAAACATATACAAAAGCATGTAAAACCTAGAGCAGTTCTATGGTGCATTTTCATTACTTTTATGCTGTAATGTCATCTTTTATACTGGTATGCTGTTAATATTACTAGCACTTATTTGCATGATAATGTTGCAGCTACACATTTCAAAATGTACAAGACAACTCTTTGAAAGTCTGGCGCTACTATCGGCTGTCTCTGGTGTTTGAGTATGCTGATCGTCCAACTCTAGTGTCACCTCTCATTTTCATAAACCATGTTTTCGATTTTTGAGGTGGCTGTGCTACAAGGCAACAAAGGACTGCATTAATCGACATGATCCATTACGTAAGTGATGCCTGTGTGTCTGAGTACTGTGCCGCTGTCTTCTGTGATTAGATTATTTTTTTTTTTTAAGAAGGAACGATATTTATAAATACAGTATTATTTCAGCAGGCATGAATGCTGTATGTTTATTTCAGCTGCACATTTATTTATTTTTGTGTATTATGCTGCATGTATGCCCATTGTGAGACAAAGTCTTCTGATTCTTCATAAATGCATTGAGCCTTCTGAAATATTGACAAATGACAGAGGTGAAGGTGTCCCCTGAAGACCACAATCGCCTGTCTGTGTTTGAACGAATGGCCATGGAGAATTATTTGACTCATTCCAAGCAGATGTCTAAGGGGTCACTTGACAACCAAGTGGCCACAACAGCTGAAAGGTCAGTACAAGAACAGGCTGTTTGCCAGTAACTGGAAAAATTCTGCAATTTAGTTCAGTGACTAAATTATGAAATGTAGCTGGATAAAATGTATCACTAAGAATTTTTAAAGTCTACTTTGCATTGTTGGACTGGTTTTTGATGATTTAAATATTTTGCATTTATAAAGTTTTGATTCATTTCATTATGATGGGGGAGAAGAGCTATGAAACAGTCGCTATTACAGCAGAAAATGTTTTGAGACTGAGCATTATGGTTTAACTTTATGATGTGCAAAAGTAAGTTAGCTATAAAAGTGATCAAAACTCATAATACTGCACTTTTATCCTTTTTAAACTGCATGCCTTGTGGCCATTAAGTGATGTATTTATACAGTCCCCCATGAAAGTAGAAAGTCAGCAGATAATGTGAGGCTCCTCACTTAACTAAGACAAAGACCATGGAGTTCCCAAATATGCTACAGCTGACAGTTTAACATCTAATAAATATTTGTTAAAACATTTTTAGTTATGCTTGGTCGTCAAATTTATAGGATTGAAAGCATAATGGAGGAGCTGGAAATTATCAAGGACACAATTCAGCAGCAAGAAGGCCAGAGGGCACAGTTTGCTGGGATGCCAGCAGAGAGCCCATCAAAAGAAGCAGATATCATGGAGCGTGTTTCTCCATCTGCACCAGACAGGTGTGTTGATACGATGCCTTTTGTTGCAGTTTCTGTATCAGTAACAGACCTGGGATTCAGACTTCTTATTTTACAGACATGCAAACACATGCAGACTTTTTTACATTTAGATATTTGTGAAAATTTGTCTGCTCTATGTCATTAATTTTGAACAACTACTTTTTTTAGTAATTTATGTGTATATTTGTCTCTATGTATTCTATTCAGAATGAGACCTGCTGGAAGTTTGCACCCTCTTAATCTCCTTTTGCTAATAGATATCTATACTTTTCTTTTTAAAATAATGGATGACTTAGAACAAAACAAAAAAATCAAAGTACACATATGAAAGCTGATGCTTGGTTCTGTTGTATAGCAAACAAGTATCGCGGGAGGAAATAGAGAGGCTTTCAAAGTGCGTGGAGGAGTTGTCAGCCAGATCATCTGCAACCTCTGTTCAGCTTGCGGATCTGATTAATCTGCTGCAGACCTCAATCCAGCAACAACAGCAGATCCCATCACGAGTCAAGAGCTGGACCTCACCTAAACACATGCAAGAAACCAGAGTTATTGACGAAGACGAGGACACACTCCAGTGAATAAAAAAATCACTCATACCTGTGCTGAGATGACCACATCTAATTGACTTCTTTATCGCTTTGTTATTGCTTGATGGGTTTTTGTTAATATGATTTATTTTATGATTTACAACCTTTATGTTGGCAATTCATGGGCAGCAAATCTGAACTGGTTGTTTGCCCATTTTTTCCTCTGAAAATTTTGATTGCATTTTTGGGCAAACACAAGATTTTATACATGGAACAGGGTTTTTTAAAAAAAGTTTTTCTTCTTTTGTGATTCAAAGTGCTGATCATGGATCAATGGACATAGTGAGGATTGTAGCAGACAAGACCGACACCTGCTGGAAAATATGTCATATTAAAGATTTCATTGTTGTTATATATTTAATAGTGTGTGCTACAAATCTATTAGTTCATTGTGTTTAAGCTTTAGCTTTTTTTAATTACAAATTTATGTCCTTTTATTTATTTCTTTTAAAACTAGTTTAAAAGCACAGAAACATCATGAAAATCACAAATCCAATACACTTGATATTTAAAATTGTATTTTATATTGTATTGTTTTCCCACATAGTATTTCTCAAAGAAAGAGCCACTCTCTTTGATCACTCATTTAAAAATGGCATGAACACCTTACAGGACTCATTTTGATACTCACTTTGTGTGTTTTCAGGGAGACTGATCTACAGAGATTGTGATGTTACAAGTAAACATTTCTAGGCACTGCTTATATTTTTGTTCATTAAAATTTTACGTTCAATGAAGGGGGAAGAGGAAAGCCAAGTGGTTAGAACTCTGGCCAGAGAAATGCTTGCAAGTCCTTGGTACCTCTATGCTGCAGTAAATATCCTTAGTTTGTTGAATTAGATTCCTGACTCTGTAGAGGGTTGGGGAAAAAAGGGCAGTGATGGAGGGATGGTGACCACAAAAAGAGCTGACCCCAAAGCAAGTACAGTCTCTAACATCTCGCTCCCCTATGACCAAAAAGTTATGATTTTTTTAAAAAAAAATTATAACCACACGGCTTATATTGTCATCCTAGGATTGTGTCTCATGCTAAATTTCTCACCATTTCATGCTTAAAAAGTGTTTTTAAATCATGCAGTGATACAACATTCTATACTGTTTCATTCACTGAATTTCCTGCGATCTCACCTTTTCATTGTAAGAGAAAGACCATCGTTAAGTCTGAATATGTCTGCAAGATTATGTACTTATATTGTATGATTTGACTTTTAAAATCATGTTTCACATATTACTGCAATTGTCTTCGCAGTGGTGCAGACCAATAGGAAATGTACTGAAAAAAAACAACCAAGAAGATCTGAAGACTGTGATAAAACACTCACTTTTGAGATGTGGCATAAGATTTTTGTGTGGCTATTCTTTCTCAATTGAAATTGCATCTTGAAGGTATCCCTCCAGCAGCTACATTCCAGTGGAGGAGTTCGTTTACTTCAACTTTTGTTTTCCATTTAGTCTATAATGTAACAAGCTCTTTTTCTGTGGGTCAGATTTTGTGGTCAAAATATTCCATTGCATTTGTGATCACATGAACTCATTTATTTGTTCATTTATTCCTTACAGAACGTATGTTGTTACACTGTAAAGTTATTTCATGGTAAATGTTTTAGCAGTCATTTTGTACACAAATGACAGAATGAGATCTTGACTTTCAGACAGCTGATCAGATTTTCACACTATATTGTGTTGTTGGGTGAGAATGAGATGTTACTTTACCAGAACTGAAATTTATTTTTAAAGATGAAAACAAAAACCTCAGGCCTTTTGTAATGAACTCTTGAAAAAAAGGTAAAATTTACATTGAACATTGTAACTCATTTTTACCAGATCATAAAACTGGGAAATTGAGTCAAGGGTATATGTGACATCGATCTAGGAGCAGGAAAAATATGCAGTGCCATAAAGTATGGCACTAGGTGACAAACTCTTTTTGGATCAGGTGAGAAATTGGTGAAGAAACTGGATAGAAATATAGATGTTCCAGCAAAATGAGTTTGTTTGCTGTTTAGCAGCTGCCTCACATGTCTGTTTGCCATAGAACAGCAGCTGAATTGATGGGTGATTTGCTTAAGTGAAACAGGTTTGATGCAGCCTTTGCTAATGAGGCTTTAGCTTACTGAACCCAGTAAAAGCAGAATTCAACACAATCTCCACTTCTTCTGTCAAGTGAAAAGCATGTGCCTTTAATATTCCTGTTTGCTCAAATGTGTCTGGTATTGTGTAGTATTCAAGATTCCAGTGTCACCTTCTGCAGCAACAGACTTTTGTGTCTACATGCTTGATGCTATATTTATTTCCTCTTTGAACATTTTTTTGGGTCATAATTTACGTTTTTTTTAAAAATACTAATGGATATTGCTTTTAATCAAGCACTCTCAGTGCATTTGTTTACATTTTTCTATTTCATTTTTTACATGACTATCATCTACATATTTGTAAACATTGACATATATGTACTAGAATATACATGATGTTAAACCCATCCGCTTGTAAATTCAGGTGATTAATTTTATGTGTTCTTTTGCTGTGCAACAATCTTAGACATTAGAGAGATTAAGATTTAAACCAAATTCAGTGGGAACTCCCTTTTTTTCATGGAGCCCATTTCAGGCATTGTATACATTGCGTAGCTATTCTATAAAATGCCAGTTTTCAACATTGCCCATAACATAAATACACAATTGTTATTCAGTCTCTGAAAATGTACTCAAAAACTTTTTACAGTGCATGAAAAGAAGTTTTTATTTTGGTATGTCATCTATGCAACTGTCCTTGTGCAGATTTTCTTACCAGATGGTACCAAAAATGATATGACTGAGATACAAACTCTTCTGTAACATTAATTTATAAAAAAAAAATCTACTTAAACATGTAGTAGTATAGAGGGCATATAGTAGTTATTCTGTGATTACAGAAAGTGCACAAAAAGGTGCGTCTTCTTTGATGAAAGGTAAAATAATCACTTGGCAGATGCTATTTTGGGAACATGGATATTATTTTACACAAAAGTTGCAATTTCATAAATCACCTCATAATGGCCAAAAATTTGCACACACAAGATTTCTGACATTCACTGCAAAAAGCAACGTGACCATCAGTAATGGCAACCATGCCGCACCCTGACAAGTTAATGGTCACCACTATTCTCACCTAAACTACTCTTTCCACAACCTCCAAGGCCTCATTCATGAAGCATGTTAGCCAGTCTGCGTTGCAGCATGTTACCCTAGCTGGGTAGATCAGCTAACCAAAGATGGCAGCTCCAACCTCATTCATCGACATGGGATAGGCCCATCCAAATTGTTTTACCAGCAGGTATGTTAACAGAGATATCCCCTTTGGCTAATGTTCACCTAGGTTATGTATGGATGATGACTGCAACTTAACAGCAAACGGTGAATTTGTTTCTTAACCTTGTTTACAAACTGGACAGATGATATAATAATAAAAAATTGTTTAGTAAATACTGTTTGAATTAATAATCCAAGAGAGCAGAAAAAAAATTGGCATTTCTTTCCCAAATAAAAAATTAACTTGAAAGGTTAAATTTCATCTAACCAGGTACAGATTGAAAAACAATACATTTAAAATCATCTTTCAGTCATAATATATCCCCTGCTGTTCTGCGTTTCTTAAAATATACATATATAAATCACATATACCAAGACTTATGCATATCTACAATAAATGCACAACGATTAACGCAAAGTCCATCAACATGTCATAAAAACTATTTTGAACACAGACACTGAAAAGAACTTTTAAAGAATGCCTCTGCTGCCAGGAGATAAGATGTAGAAGGTACTAATGGCATCAAGGAAAGGTATGATTTTGTTATACACCTAAATTTTGGTGAAAAGGCACAGTTCTTTTTGGAAATCCTAGTTGCATATATGCTGCAGATAATCATCATCACTAATGAAACAAAATAATGAAATTGGAAAATCACTCTCAGTAGATACTTGATACAAGATACTGTAACAATTTCTTCAAGGCTCCTTTATCAGTCCTTAAACTAAAATTAAAATGAAGAACATGATGTCTCCAGCTTTTCTAAATTCTTGCATTACAAATTCTATTGAAGAGATATATATCTTTAAAAATGATCACATTGAATCAACATCATTATACCAATATTACTGTAAAAAATGTTATCTCCATCAGCAATGATCAGACAATTATATCCCAAAATAAAGGATTTACTTTACAGAAAACTTGTCTAAATGGAAATAAGACAATAACAAAGCAAACCCATAGTAATCGTTCTGTAAATCCCCAAAAAAAGGAATATATAAGGTCATGAAAAGTACACCAACAAATGGGAAATAACTAAAAAGACGACTCCTGAGAATTGTCGGATGTGTGCAAAAATTGAAGAACTAAAGCAATTTTCAAGCAAGTTTATTTATGAATGTTTTTGCTTTTAGAAGCATGAAAATGTGGAGCCAGTCTAACCCTAAGAAGGCGGTTCACAGACAACCTTTAGTCGCCTCCCCTTGGACTAAACTGTCATGACAGGAACAAGGCATTATTATAAAAATATGTAAACAAAATGTAAACACAAGATCCATACACATCCTCATCAGAGAATAAGACAATTATATAAACATTTTTAAGTACAAGGCATCCCCATGGAAAAAAGAATCCTTCATTCTGTAAATGAAACAAGATTCTAAATTTTGTGAAAAATGGAATGCATAAAACTATTGAAAATGGCACTAACTACAACAGCAGGGATTAATAACTTTAAAAAAAAAAACTCTTCATGTTGCCAGATGTATGCAATGATTAAAGAACTAAAGTAATTTTTAAGCAAGTTCATTTTTGAATGTTTTTGCTTTTTGAAGCATGAAAAAGCACTGCAATCTCCTAATCCAAAGGTGGTTCACTGGCATTCTTTAGTAGCCTCCCTTTGACTGCATCTGATGCACTATTCTTAAAGCAGGATAACACTTTAGCAATATATGGACATCAACATATTCCAGCTTTATCAAAAGATTATTATTGTAGAAAAAACTGGATGACAGAAGTCCACCTAGAGACGTTTTTACCCCAACCGAGCAGCTACAAAAGCTTTGGGTGAATTAGCATGTCAAGACTTGTGAAAAATTTAACAAAGCTACAGAACAAAATATTAAAGAGCAAAATGGCAATTTATCAAATACAAAAATAAGTATCAACAATTAAATTTCCAATAACAGTTACTTTAAAAATGTGTTAAACACCCCAACATATTTCAATGCAATCCCTCTTAATCTTTGCAGTCAAAAAAGCTTTACTGGTTGTTAAGGTTATCCAGTTGGAATGCCCATCCCCATTGGCAAGGCATTTGGTAGAATGGGATTGGTGGAATGTCAATAGCCACACCCTGAGTGCCCGTGCTGGTAAATGTGAAGGCGCCATTGTACCCAAGCAAAGAGATTTTGGTTTTGGAAGAGACACTTGGTGCTCCCAACATCATGGTTGAGGTAGAAGGCCACTTCAATATGATTGCATATACTACCGTACTTGCATTGGCTTTCTTTGCTGTGTACCTGCAACAGATTAAACACCTGATGACTGTGATTGTATTGCCATGCTAAATAATCTTACTTTGGATGGCAGTCAGGGGTTCATAGGCATTTGAAGTGAAAATAAGTAATAAGGAACATATTTCTCCCTTCATTAGAACATTTAATTTACCCAAAGTTAAATTGTAAGATTTAACTATCAAACTAACCTGTCACATAGAAGTTTATCGAGTTTTGGGTATATATAAAGCTTTTATAAAGTCTTTACATATAGCTACAATGAACTCTGTAACTAACACTTCCCTACACAGAGCTCTAACAAATGTGAATATCTGCTTATGTTACCAAATATTAAAATATAACTTTCTAATGTTCATGCTGTAAAAGTGAGATAATTCACAAATAAAAAAAATAGTTGGCATGAATGCAGAATCCGTTTAACAGCATTTTTTTGTTTTTTTGTTTTGACCTAGCTATTCCAAGAAGACAGAACCTGATTACCACATGAAAGGCATCTTATCAGGATAATTACACATACCAAAGGGAAATATGCTGATGGTGACTCTTTAGGACTGAATTAAGTCACTGGGTATCCCTTTAAAATAGAATCTGATATTTTATAAATCTTTAATGATAGCAGCAATAAGCTACTTTTTTTGCCCGTTCTAGAAAGGCAACAAGAATACGGCTAAGTTTTAAAAAAAATCTCTATGAAGAAAGACATACCAAACATTAGAATTGACTGTGTCATTCTGATATTTCCAAGGCTGTGTACCAAAAATTGCATCTCCATTTACCCCCAGCCACTCTCCCATCTGAGTGAGACGCTCTTCATAGATAGGGGATATCATTCCATCTTTAGTGGGTCCCACATTAACCAGAATGTTTCCACCAAGACTGCAAGATGACAGAAAATAAATTTAATGAACATGACAATAATAAGTCACCAACACAACTGTCCAAAAATAGACTTTAAAACATATTGTTCTAACAACTAAGTAAGGTTAGAAGACTTTATTTTTTAATGCATTCATAATGCAAGGATGAGATAGAGATTATTGCTCTGTATGCATGGTAGAGCTTTGCATGTGTAGTTTCTATCAATTTTTTATTAGGGGAAGGAGGGTTGCGATGGGAAATTTGGGAACTTCCTGTCAAATTCACTTCCTTCATAATCTCAGGGATATATGTGGAAATAAATTTAACTATTTATCTTTTTTTTAAACAGCATAAAAAATAATGGCACATCATGCATATACAAGAGAGCTACCTTGTAGGCACAGACTGTATGAACAGAAGAGTTAGAATGTGTTAGTTCCAAAAGAAAACACTTCAATCACTTATTAATATAAAACACTACCACCAATGCATCTAGGCTTATGATATTAAGCAAAAAAAGTTTGTGTAGGACTGGTCCCTGTGAAAGATCTTGGAAACATTAAAACACAATATACTGTTTTCATGTCTATCATCCATGTTAGATTTATAGCTTCATCTAGCAGAAACTTTGTACCTCACCTGACTGTCTTCACAAGAAGAGCAATAAATTCATCCATAGAATAAATGTCTGACAGCCTGGCATTGCGGCGATACCCCCAGGAGTACTTGTCCAGAGTCATGCTGTTTTCCCATTTGTGGGGGATCAAATGACCTTAAAAAAGATTAGGCAAATGTCAGTGTGTACAAGTTATAAGTATTGTAGGTAGATCTACATTCTTGAAGATTAGAAAAAAGAACACATTCTCTGTGCTGTACAAAAAGTAAGATGCCAACATTTAGGTGCAAAAGCAGAGACTAAGTTTACAACTTAATAATCATTATTATTATCTAAGTGATAAAACACAGTTTATCTCTGAATGCTAATGCAAAGGAAGGTGTGTATTAGTAAGAAATGGCAAAGGCTTCCAATGCCACTTTTTAGTAGTGCTAATGTTTATAGTCATTTTTTTTTAAATCTAGGACAAAAAATTTGTTCCCAAAATAACAAGTTTCACTTGAAATTTGAGAGGATTTACCTGGGACAAACCTGTCATCACAGTTCCAGAAGCCACCATGATGGCAACGGATGTTACTTCCCCAGCGGTCATTCACCACAACCGTGTCCTTCACTGGACTGTTAATTAAAATACATATACATGTAGACATCTGACCAGTGACATAATACAGATCCCATGTAAAATAAATTACCATTGCCTCAACCACAATAAGAACCGCACCATACAAACATGTAACAAGCACAAATACCCTTAGGCGACATGCTGGCAGCTAGGTGGTAGTATTTCAAGCTTTTTACAGTCTTTTCGCTCTGATATGTTGTCATCAACTATTCCTTAAAAATGGACAAAATATCATCAAAGGTACCTGTCATTGTAAAGCCAAGCCAGAAAATGGGTGGCATTCCAGTAGGTATCCTCAACCATCCAGTCACCATCAGACCATACAATCTCTGGTTTGTAGGTGTTTACCAGCTCATAAAGCTCTGGCATTGTTTTAGTCTGTCCATCAAATGCAAATAAGAATAAGTGCATATTTTGACTTTTATTATAAATCAGATTATGTAGGTTACTTTCAAACTATTTTTTAAAAAAGATCCTAGGTGTGAACTTCAACTAACAGAAATAATTTGTAAAGCAGCACTAACGTAACATACTAGTAAAACTTATATTTTTAACATCTAACTGATGGACTTCTAAATCCAAAGAAATATAGCATGATGATCATCATAGTATTATGTCAATAATAGTATTTTGCTTTTAACTTACCTATAATACTGTTACAGGTAAAAATAAAGGTCACTTATAGGGACAAAATATCCTAGCCCAACAGGCATGCTTTTAGGACATTTGATATCTTTAATATAGGCAAGAATAGTTCTCAAAATAAATCACAATTAATGGAAATGTAGAAACGAGTCACGATGTTTCCCAAGGGAGATAACTGCAGATCACAAATCCAAGATTCACATGGCAAATGTACTATCCAGTTTTTGTGAGATTAAAAAGAATTTAAACATCGTTATAGCTAATAGTGAAAGCTCAAACATCTCAAAGATAATGCAAAGCCAACTGAACATAGCTGCAGTGTGTAAAGTCTTGAAGCGAATGATGTAACCCAAAAATGTTTGTGCTTTATTTTATTAATTAAAAACAAAATAAGACAATAACAAAAGAAACTTACAAAAACAAAATTCTGAGTTGTGAAATTATTTCTTTGGTCTTCTTCAAAGAGGGGATTGAACCATTCAAACAATGAATGGTACACTCCAAAGTGGATGTCAGTTTTTTCTCTGATCGCAGCTGCAAGCTCACCTGGTGATCATTCGAAGCAGCATATAAAAGATGTTTGTTTACACATAAACACATGGAGAGGTAAACAAGAATAAACTAATCTGGTCAGAATTACAACTCTAAATCACAGTAAAGAGGAAAATCCATATGGTTAACATTTTATAGGGGAGTGGGGGAGAGGGTGGAACCGAAGGTGATGAACAATTTTGGAAATTCTTTGATGCTGTTCATTATATGGAGCAGACAGGGAGTTGAAAGGGAGGAGTCATTTGTATAAATTCCCCCAGATGATTGATGGTTGTTCCTAATAAGTTAAATTTGTTTCATTACATAGTTGAGCAGAATTATCATGTACTATCCCACTGAAAAGAAATGGAGAGGAACTGAACAGACTGCAGTGGGGTGTGGAGCTGCCTTTATTGAACTGGGTGATATGTTAAAATTCAGCACTAAGTCATCAAAAATAAATCCATCAAAAGAATTGCCAAGTGCTATCAGAAAGCTTTATATTTCTAAAATGATTAAAAGTTATAAGTAAAAAAAAGTGTAAATTTTGAATGACGTATCTATACTTCCATCCTGGTTATGAAGTGTTTAGGCATCTGGCTTTACCTTGTACATTTTTGATGCATACTTTCTTGATGACAGCTACCCCTTCATTCTTTCCCTTAAAGTTTTGTCTGTATATCTACATTCACTATTATTTTTAATTTTAATGAACTTTGAACCTCAAAACCTCCAGATTTAATATCCATGTAATTTGTTGCTTCTGATCAACTATAGAAATATAAAAAAAATATTTTAAAATTTATATGATACAAGCACTAAATGCTCATGCATGTACAAATAAATGTATGCAATCTCACCCTCACACCAATATGATACTTATGATTTAAATTTAATCCTAATGTCCGTACCAACAAGATCCCGGTTGGGTCCAACATCCATTGCATTCCAGTTCCACGAGTACTTTGATGGCCAGTTGGTAAACCCTTCATGGTGCTTTGTCACCAGAACGACATACCTGAATGACAATATTGTTATTAGTATTGTAATTCTTTCTGGTATTGGTTACAATGAGCCTAAAATATGCAGAATTTAAACAATGTCAATGATGATGCCAAATAAAGTGAAGCCACTAAGGTAACTTAATTTTACAGAAACGTTTTGTAACTTAACATGAAAGTAAATATTATCACAGTATTCTTCGTAAAATTAAAAAAAGGATGCGAAAACAGAAATGAATTATTATTGAAACAGTCTCAATGGGATTCTGCAAGCCTTAACAACAGATGCAGGCTTTAAAAGTAAACTGATTACGTGATAACATTTTGGTCAATAGTGACCTCGCCAGCGATGACTTGAAGATGTCTGCCCATCGATAGGGATCGAAAAATTCAGCTGTAAACTGTGGGGCAAAATCGCCATAGGTGAAATCTGGTTTGTAGTTCTGCTCCATAAACATTACGGCCGATGGCGTTTTGGATCCCTGCCACTCGTACCAAAACCATTCGTTAATGAAGCTGGGTACAGAGAAAACACCCCAGTGCAGGAAGATTCCAATTTTGCTCTCATCGTACCAGGGTGGCAGCGGCCTGGAGTCCAAAGAGTTCCAGTTGGGTTCATACCTGACCGCTGACGAACATGTCAGGAAGGAAGAACCTAACACGAAAATAAAGACACCCGAATATGCTCCACGCATGACAATTAATGTCTCAACTTCAAATCAGATTTGCTCTTAATCTGGTTTTGTTTTTCCTTGTTCCGCAACCTGTATCACGCGCTTTTCACCGAAAACCACAAGTTTGTGCTCAAAACGATAGGTTGCTTGGTCATGTGACTAAGTGCAGGGTCAAGTCATGTGACAAACATCGACTAAGAGTGATCCATCGGCAGCAAATACTTTCCTGAGAAATTTTATTTAAGTTTACCCTTTTTTTGACATGCAGGTTAACATATATAAAAATGACATTTATTAAAATATGTGACAGGTGTGTGCTTTGATTCCATGGTAATCACGATGCAGCACACATCGAAACTACTTCTCATTGGCTGATTTTAAGAAACCTTGAACCTTAGGTCACTAAGATTTTTAGTGGATGTCGAGGTACTGTTTGTGCATTTACAGTAATAAAGATGGATAGATATCAACATCTGTCATTCTGCATCCTATGAGCTCCGGAAGATCAGCTCCATTCGCCATACTCTGTCCACCTCAATGACCAAAATTCTGATCTGTTATGCATTTGCTCTGTTTAGACTACTGCAAATCTCTTCTTGCTGGCTGTCCACAGTTCCTCATTGACAAGCTTCAGAAAGTTCAGAACTCAGCTGCCCGACTCGCATATCTGAATGTTCTCCCTCTGTGCTGCTAAGCAGTCGAGCTCTCTTCCACATCACATTCGCCATTCGGACTCCAAGGCTAGATTCAACCGCTCTCTGAAAACATCTTTTCATGAAGTACTATCCTGAATTACTATTCTTAACTCACTAGCAATACAGTCATGCTAACTGTAATGTAACAACACCATCTTACACTGTTTATATCTCTTCATCCATTCCTTGATCTTCAACATTGTACCTCATCTTTGTGTTGTTCAGTGTCCCTATATGTACCTAACTGTCCACTGGCTGTTATCTTTCATTTACCATTAATGGTCTGGGCAGAGAGTGCAATCTATCTTGGTCGTGATGCAGCACACTATAAGTTCACATTATTATAATGTAGTAAAAACTATTTTGAAAATAAAGCACTGAAAGTAGTTTTAAACAATGTTCTGCTGCCAGGGGACAAGTTGTAGACTGTAAAAATGGTATTAAGGAAAGATGTAACTTTGTTCTGCAGCTAAATTTTGGCGAAAAGGCACACAGCTCTTTTGGGATATGTTAGTTGTATATATGCTGCAGATAACCAGCATTACAAATGAAACAAAATACTGAAATTTGAAAATCTCAGTAGATCAAGATACTGAGTACCAGATACTTCAAGGTTCCTTTATCAGTCCTTCAATTAAAATCAAAATAAACACAATATCAACAGCTTCTCTTAATCTTTGAGTTAAAGTTTATTTGAACAATATATATTCCACACACATATATATATATTCAGGACTGATATGGATTTGAAATAATCTTTCAACATGATTATATCAAAACAACAACATTATGACTATTTTCTACAGGTATCTGACAACTTTATTTTTTTTAAAAAGCAAACTTGAAATGCTTTTTGTCTAGTAGTGAGGATGTAACTAGTTTATCAACTTGAAGTCCCAGTATATGCATAACTGCACACAACATTTGCAGATTGTTTTAAATGAGATATGCTACCATTTAAAAGATATCTAAAATGATTTAATCATTGTCATTAGTTGACTGGGCATATTCTTTTACTATCTTGCTTTTCCTTGTTTTCCAGGTGGGATTTCCATGAGCTAATAACAACACATGAACATTTGGAATAAAAAACAATTCTTCAAATCTAAACTGTCATGACAGGAACAAGGCGTTATTATAAAAATATGTAAATATAATATAAACACAAGATCCACACACATCCTCATCAGAGAATAAGACAATTATATAAACATTTTTAAGTACAAGGCATCCCCATAGCAAAAAGAGCCCACAGTAATCCTTCATTCTGTAAATGAAATAAGATTTTAAATTTTGTGAAAAATGGAATGCATAAAATTATGGAAAATGGCACCATGTACAACAGCAAGGAGAAATAACTTTTTAAAAAAACGACTCTTGATGGTTGCCAGATGTATGCAATGATTAAAGATCTAAAGCAATTTTTAAGCAAGTTCATTTTTGAATGTTTTTGCTTTTTGAATCACGAAAAAGCACAGCCAATCTCCTAATCCAAAGGTGGTTCCCTGGCATCCTTTAGTAGCCTCCCCTTGACTTCATCTAAAGCACTATTCTCACAAAAAGCGGGATAACACTTTTAGCAATATATGGACATCAATATATTCCAGCTTAATCAAAAGATTATTATTGTAGAAAAAAACTGGATGACAAAGTCCACCTAGAGAGGTTTTTTCTCAACTGAGCACCTACAAAAGCTTTGGGGGAATTAGAATGTCAAGATTTGTGAAAAATTCAACAAAGCTACAGAACAAAATATTAAAGAGCAAAATGACACTTTATCAAATACAAAAATTGGTATCAAACAATTAAACTTCCAATAACAGTTACTTTAAAAATGTGTTAAATGCCTCAACATATTTCAATGCAATCCCTCTTAATCTTTGCAGTCAAAAAAGCTTTACTGGTTGTTAAGGTTATCCAGTTGGAATGCCCATCCCCACTGGCAAGGCATTTGGTTGAATGGGATTGGTGGAATGTCAACAGCCACACCCTGAGTGCCTGTGCTAGTAAATGTGAAGGCGCCATTGTACCCAAGCAAAGAGATTTTGGTTTTGGAAGAGACACTTGGTGCTCCCAACATCATGGTTGAGGTAGAAGGCCACTTCAATATGATTGCATATACTACCGTACTTGCATTGGTTTTCTTTGCTGTGTACCTGCAACAGATTAAACACCTGACAACTGTGATTGTATTGCTATGCTAAATAATCTTATTTTGGATGGTGGTCAGGGGCTGGTAGGCATTTGAAGTGAAAATAGGTCATAAGGAAATAATTCGTTTTATCTTATTTCCAAAGTTTAACCTGATACTTAAAGTTTATTAGTTTTTGTTGTTGTTGTTGTTTATATAAAGCCTTTATAAAGTCTTTACATATATTCATAATGAACTCAGTAACTGACACAGCCCTACACAAAACCCAAACAACTGTGAATATCTGCTTGCGTTACCAATATTTTTTAAAAAGTTGAGACTGATGCAAAATTCACTCAATAGGATTTTTGTACTGATAAGGCCAAGAAGACAACTTGATTACCATACCAAAGGCAACTTACCAAGACAATTACACACAATAAATGGGAACATGGCAACGAAAATAACTCTCTTGTTCTTTAGACAACAACAGTCCAAAGGATTTCCCTATACCACAAGACCCTTTTTCAACCATCTGGCCCAGAGACTATTCCTGCTGGAATCACTGCTAGTTTTGTACAAGCAGTGCAGCAACCTTTAAACTCCTGTCATTTTAAAGCTTTTTCTTAAATGGATTGTAAAGTGCCTTGAGTCTGGCAGATGTTGGAGAAACACGCTATACAAATGTACTCATTATTATTAGTGACTCTTTCAGACTGAGTTAAGTGTGTCACTTTGAAACAGAAACTCATACATTTCTTTTTTTCTGTTTCTGCCAATTCTAGAAAAAATCTCAGTAAAGACCTACCAAACATTGGAATTGACTGTGTCATTCTGATACTTCCAAGGCTGTGTACCAAAAATTGCATCTCCATTTACCCCCAGCCACTCTCCCATTTGAAGCAGACGCTCTTCAAAGATAGGGGATATTATTCCATCTTTAGTGGGTCCAACATTAACCAGGAGGTTCCCACCAAGACTGCAAGATGATAGTAAATATGTACAATTACATATATTTAATGAAAATGACAATAGTGAATCACCAACACAAATGTACAAAAATAAACTTTAAAATATACTTTGTACTAGCAACTAAGTAAAGTTAGAAGAATTTACATAGTTGTAAAGCATATTCATATGGCTATACCAACACATAAGACATAGCTGTGGCAACATTCATATTAAATCTATTGCTTTATCTAGCAGAAACTTTGTACCTCACCTGATTGTCTTAACTAGAAGAGCTATGAAGTCATTTATGGAATAAATGTCAGACAGTTTGGCATTGCGGCGATAGCCCCAGGAGGACCTGTCCAGCGTCATGCAGTTTTCCCATTTGTGAGGCATCAAATGACCTTAGGTTAGCAAAATGTCAGTTTGTAGAAGCTATATATATAGACATCTAAATTCTTAAAGATTAGAAAAAGAATATGTTCTCTGTGCTGTACAAAAAGAACGGTGTCAACATTTAGGTGCAAAAGCAGGGACTAAATTTGCTACTGCAAGATCTAGATGATAATAACGCACACATTTTATCAGTATGCTCTTGCAAAGAAAACGATGCATTGCCAGAAATTGGCAAAGGTTTAGTTATTGCTGATGCAGTAATGCTATTGTTAACATAGCCAATTTTTTTTTTAAGGAAAAGTATACCTGGGACATATGAATCATCACAGTTCCAGAAGCCACCATGGTGGCAGCGGATGTTACTTCCCCAGCGGTCATTCACCACAACTGTGTCCTTCACTGGGCTGTTCATTAAAATACATAAACATGCAGGCATCATATCTGACCAGTGACATAATACAGATCCCATGCAAAACAAATTACCAGTGTCTCAATCACAATAAGAACGGCACCATACAAACATGTAACAAACACAAATACCCTTAGGTGACATGCTGGCAGGTAGGTGGCAGTGTTTTAATCTTTTCTACAGTTTCTTTCTCTAATATGTTGTCATCAATTATTCCTAAAAAAATGGACAAAATATCATCAAATGATACCTGTCATTGTAAAGCCAAGCCAGAAACTGGGTGGCATTCCAGTAGGTATCCTCAACCATCCAGTCGCCATCAGACCATACAATCTCTGGTTTGTAGGTGTTTACCAGCTCATAAAGCTCTGGCATTGTTTTAGCCTGTCCATCAAATGCAAATAAGAATAAGTGCATATTTTGACTTTTATTATAAATCAGATTATGTAGGTTATTTTCAAACTATTTTCAAACTATTTTTTTAAAAGATACTAGGTGTGAACTTCAACTAACAGAAATTATTTGTAAAGCAGCACTAACGTAAAATACTAGTAAAACTTATGTTTTTAACTAGCTGATGGACTTCTAAATCCAAAGAAATATAGCATGTTTTGCTTTTGACTAACCTATAATATAGGTAATAATAATGGTCATTTATAATGCACAATATCCTAGCCCAACAGGCTACCTTTTAGGGGAATACATCTATAATATTTGCAAGAAAAGTTCTCAAAATAAATCACAGTTAATGGAATTATAGAAACTGAGGTGCATGCTGTTCACCAAAGCGATTTCACTGTAGATCATAAATCCAAGATTCACATGACAAATGTACTATCCAGTTTTCATGAGATCAAAAACAATAAATAAAATAAAACATCATTACATTTAACAGTGAAGTGAATGATGTAAACATAAAATGTTAGCATTTGATTTTAATAATTGAAAAAAAAAATAATGAAGCTTACAAACACAAAGTTTTGAGTAGTGAAATTATTTCTTTGATCTTCTTCAAAGAGGGGATTGAACCATTCAAACAATGAATGGTACACACCAAAGTGGATGTCAGTTTTTTCTCTGATCGCAGCTGCAAGCTCACCTGATAATCATTCAAAGCAGCACATAATAAATTTTCTTTGCAATACAAGTCTGCATGCACAAGTCCACATACACACATGAAGATTAAAGCAATGATAAACTAATCTGATCAATCTTACAACTCTGAATCACAGTGAACAAGAAAATCCACAGGCTCAAATTTTATGTGGGAGGAGGGAAAAACAGCAGTGGAGAGTGCATTTAGACTATGCAGAGCTTTGAAAATTAACAAGTCCTGTTTCCAGTCAAATGGTGATTTATACTGCATTAATTTGTTTTCTGGGGACAAATAAATCAAGGTTGTCTGCTGTTTGGAATGAGATCAAGCTGACAGAAGGTGATGCACTGAGATGGAAGGAAATAGTTTTTTTTGCATGGTCTATATCCTCTGGAAAGATAAAGTGCTACAAGACCATTTATTCTTCCTGATATGGAGCTTTTTAAAAGTTTTTAAAGGAGTTTATACAGGATTGTTCAGTACTAAGAGTTGTTGAATATGTGATTTGTATGAATGTGGTAAAAATCTTTGGAAATTCTTTATCTTTCAGCTCTGTCAACCTCAATGGGTTCTATCAGTCCTTCATTGAGTCTCATCACTTTTTCTTTCATCTCTTGGTTCCACAGCCTATCCTTAGGAAACAGGAACAGTCTTGCCTCCCTTGTTAATATCTCTTCTCAGATCACCAGAATCATGCAGAGGGACTTGGCAGCCTTATGTCATAAGCAAATCCTTAGGAAGGCATCCCGTATTCTATTTCTGTTCATGTATTGGCATGTGAGTTTTCACTCTTGCGGTCTGGCTGTATGCCTGTATGCAGAACCAATTGTCACTACAATTTATTTATTCCATGTGCCATTTACTTGATCAACTCTACTGCCCATGATCTTGTACTATAGCCAGAGGTGACCAAAGGTCACCAATTGTATCTACTGAGAAACTGTTTCAACTTGTACATGTATGTATTATCTAGTATGAGCACTATCTTGAATCACCCGTTGTGGATAGATAAAGTTTAATTGTATCATGTGAAGCAGACAGAGGGAGAGAGGGAGGAGTTATTTGTATAGATTCACTCTAGATGATCAATGGTTGTTCCTGATGTTGACTTATTTCATTATGTGATTGAACAGAATTATTGGTATTATCCCATGGAAGAGAATGGATTGGAACTGAGTAGACTGAACAGAGGGGTGTGGAGCTGTGTACCGTTTATAAACTGCCTTTAATGAACCAGGTGATATGTTACAATTCAGTGCTAAATCATCTATAACAAATCAATTAAAAGCATTGCCAAGTCCTACCACAAAGCCTTTTAAGATATGAAATGAATATTTAAAAAATGATTAAAAGTGGTTAATAACTAAAAAGTCTAAATTTTTTTATGAAGCATCTACTTCCATCCTGGTGTTCATGCAACTGCATAATGTCTAGATTCCGTACTTTTTGTTAATTTTAGTTCAAATGAAGTTCAAACCTCATAACCTCCAAATGACACACATATATATAAAATCTGTTGCTTCTAATCAATTACACAACCATGATTTTAAAAAAAGTAATGGTTTACTTGAAATTTATATGATGCAAGCACTAAATGCTCATGCATGAGTAGATAAATGCATGCGATTTCAGCCTCAGACCTATATGATACTTATGATTTACCTTTAGTCATAAATTAAGTCCTAATGCCCATACCGACAAGATCCCGGTTGGGTCCGACGTCCATTGCATTCCAGTTCCACGAGTACTTTGATGGCCAGTTGGTAAACCCTTCATGGTGCTTTGTCACCAGAACAACATACCTGAATGACAATATTATTAGTAGCATTGTAATTATTTTGGATTATAGCTACTGTGAGCCTAAAAATATGCAGAATTAATACAATATTAATGATGTAGCCTATTTTACTTAAATAAAGTTAAGTAACTTAATACTCACTTAAGTAACTTAACATAATTAAATTATTATCACTGGATTTTTTGTGAAATTATGAAAAGTGAAGGGAGAAAAGGCTTTAAAAAAATACATATAAAGAATCACTGAGATTTCGAGACGATCATGTGCTAGAAAGGGCAAGGTGGCAGATCGACTGACATTATCTGCACTGAAGTGGCCTAGTTACATACTAACAACATTTTATGTTTCCATACTGACCTCGCCAGCGATGACTTGAAGATGTCTGCCCATCGATAGGGATCGAAAAATTCAGCTGTAAACTGTGGGGCAAAATCGCATAGGTAAAATTTGGTTTGTAATTCTGCTCCATAAACATTACGGCCGATGGAGCTTTGGATCCCTGCCAGTCGTACCAAAACCATTCGTTAAGGAAGCTGGGTACAGAGAAAACACCCCAGTGCAGGAAGATTCCAATTTTGCTCTCATCGTACCACGGTGGCAGCGGCCTGGAGTCCAAAGAGTTCCAGTTGGGTTCATACCTGACCGCTGACGAACATGTCAGGAAGGAAGAACCTAACACGAAAATAAAGACACCCGAATATGCTCCAGGCATGACAACTGTTGTCGCTACTTCGAGCCTGACTGATTTCGCTCTTCCTGTGTCACGCGCTTATAACTCAACAAGATACGTTGCTTGATCATGTGACAATGCAGGTCAAGTCATTTGACAACCATCGACCAAGACTGATCCATCGGTAACAAATATACGTCCTTGAGAAAATGTATTTCAGTTTACCTTTTTTCGACAGGTTAACTTATATAAAAAAAATATAACATTTATTAAAATATGTGACAGGTGTACGCGTTGTGTCCATGATCATCACGATGCAGGGTTACCTGTCACTGGCTGATTTGACCTAAAAGATGGAATCTTAGATCACATACGGTCGATTCGAATAAATAATCGATATTATTCGTGTGTTTACAGTTCGAGGGATTGTCAAAATGGAATTTGATCAGCCGTGATATTTTAGTGCTTGGACACGCCTTCCTTCTTGATACTTGTGAGGCCAGCAGGGAGTTATACATTTTTTTTTCTCCAAACTGTGGTCAGTCAAGCGTGATGGAATGAGGTCGACCCATGTGTCGACTACAAAAAATGTTAGCTTGATGGCTTCACACCGCAGACTTGTTTATACAAGTATTTCACGTTAATGGCTACTTGTTTCATCGGTGATCGATTTGTTGTTTGGGTTTGGGATGATTTGACTTTTCGGTCTTGGGACGAACTGATTTTTGTTGTGGGGCGAAAGCAAAACCGGAAGTGGCCTAACGTGTTTGCTGGGTGAAGGTCGTAACATGCTGGGTGAAGGTCGTATGCATGCATAATTCACCGAAATAGCGAATACACGTCCATGCTCTCACACGTTCGGACAAACGTTGTGCTTTTGCTCAACCCTTAGCCAGAACTACACACACAAACACACTCTACCTTTTTTGATGTCATATATACAGTATACTCCTAGGGGATTTTTGAATCAGTAATAAGGGAAAGTACATAGAAGAATAGATTTTTCTCTCAAGTGATCAAGCTTTTTTTCTCTAGCTCAAAAAGCTTCCAGGTTATGAATTTTTAAAATATTTTATTTCCAGGTAATTTTATGCTAAAAACTAAAGTGAATAAAATGTTGATTTGGAAAGGTCAGTGTAACAAGCCACTGACTATTATAAGTACTTAGCACCTAAATATGATCTTCAGGTTGCACTACCTAAAAATGAACTGCTCTGGCTTTTTCATGTTACCCATGTACTAAAATATATTAATAATATCACTTCAGACTTGGGATTTCAAGCAAATGTCACTGCTCTGAACCTTAACAGTTATTTACATAAGCATTGAAAAAAAATTTCCTGGTGTCTTTTCAAGAAACTGGATGACTGCAGAATTTCATGATAAAATGTTCACAACATTTGTTGTTCATGTATTGCTAGTTGTAGAAGATGGCCAGCTGTTGGCCCAGCCTCCTAAAGATGAATAGCATCAGCTCAGTCTCAAGAACATCTTGCTGGACTTCGATGGGATGGATTTTTAGGTGGTTTGCAGTCCCAGATAACCTCAAGATAAGTTTGTGATGACTGATCGGATCCAAAAGAATGAGATAATGGTAGTGCATGAAATTTCTTGAGAATGCATCTTCTGAATCAATCTTTTGCATTGTGATGAGACCTGCCATGTGCTGCCTCTTTCCGTATTGCATTGACACACCTGGCAGGAAGTCTTGCCTTTTTCGACTGTTGCTTTCACTGGTTTCCAAGCAGCTTCTGTTGCAACTTCATCTGCAAAAGTTTCTCCAATTACATTGAATGGTGTGGCATTTCTGAACTTTCTTGCCATGATGTGGCCTTTGTTGCTGATATGGCATTAAGGAACTACATGATGCTACAACATACTACTACATATTACTTTTTCATGTTGCCTGTTAAAGGCATGGAGTATATGATTTGTCTTTCTTGCTTCATTCATAATCTGTGGCTGCTCACCACTTTTCTCAGCAAGCCAGTTTACAGTTTTGTAGTTGTGCCACAGCATAAGTGAGAAAGCCTGTTGAATAGGACTTTGTATGTAGAAATACTAGAAGGGAATCAAAGTATTTTTTTTCATTTTTGCCTTTCCTAATGCAAATGCCAGATTATAGAAAAACTGCTAAAAATAGCCATGTGATGGAATGAGGGGAAAAAAAACAACTCATCTTGTGAAATGGATTTGGGTGAAAGGATTCCTCAAACTCTGAACACACAAAGCCGGAGCTAATGGCAACAGTCCAGCAGCTCACTTTAGGCCACAGTATGCTTGTACTTTAATAACTGCATGCATACCCATACGTGGGCAACCTGGACGATAATCAGGGTTTTTAAGTGTAATTTCAAGTCGAAAGGATAAGACTGAGAAAACATTTTAGAATAAGTGGATTTAAATATACATTTTTCCTTAACGGTAAGCTGAAAATGTGCTTTACAAAATTACTTTTTTAATTACTTTAATTATCCACGGACGTATATTTAGTTCGTGGTTTATCTGCAATCATTTGGAGTTTTTATTTTATTTATATTTTATTTTCCAGGCGCCCTTACAAAGATTCA
Organism: Pomacea canaliculata; assembly: GCF_003073045.1. Lineage (NCBI taxonomy): Eukaryota > Metazoa > Mollusca > Gastropoda > Architaenioglossa > Ampullariidae > Pomacea > Pomacea canaliculata. The sequence continues at coordinate 33,837,190 of NC_037590.1, read as the reverse complement.
TATTTCCATAGCGCAAAAGATCGAGATGCATGATTCTGTGGCCTGAATAAAATCCCCATCAACATATAATTATTGATTTTATTACGTCCTAAGTTTTTTGTCACCATATTTTAATAATAATGATGATGATGATGATAATAAAACATTTATATGGCGTCTTTTGCCAGACTCGTAACGCTTTACGTACAAAAGATCTCTAATTTTCAGATCTGTTTTATAGTTACCGTAGTTTTGTTCAACCATTCGCGTGATGAAAAAATGTGAATCATTAGACGCAGTTTCGCAGAAACCATCACCATAGTAACTAGTCGTCTGTACAGCGGCAGGTCGCTTAGCAATGATGTGGCTTTACTTGCTGTGCCATAGACCACGACGTCATTGCTTTCCCTGGAGCCATAGATGTGTAGATCGTGCTGTGACTCACATGGCAACCTCCAAAGCTGTAAAATTACCGAAATATTCAATACGGCCAACAATTTTGGAAAATACATTTTCCGGCATGCACCAATAAGAACTTAGTTCAAGTTTTTATATTAAGCCACGTTATTGCGATACAAACATCCAATAATAAAAAAAACCTGCCATCTACCGTGTAGTTCTGTTACTAGGACAACAGCGTTACGCGGCAACGCTTACGCCAGTTTTGGGATGGATCTTTTGTATAAAAGGCCCCCGTTTAGCCCAAGCGCTACCTTCATTTTGCTGACCGTCCAGAGATTTGAGCAAGCTCGGCAGATCCTGGCGATTGCGATGACCAAGTCAGCGACGACCATGTCAGCTCCAGGCAGCTCTACAGGACGGGGACAGAGGATGCGTCTTCGGCTGACAATGTCCCAGTTGGTGAAAGCCATCAAGAAGCTCAGCAATCAACGCGGCTACTCGCTCACCTCCATCCGCAACCGCTTGTGCCGCGACGTTGGCAAATACTCCATAGACCAGATCAACTCGGCGCTTCAACGAGCCATCCAAGCCGGACGGGTAAAGGAGATCACGGAAGACCGCTTCAGTCTGATTCGCCACATCAACCAGCTGTCCTCGCAAGCCTCCTCCTATGCGGAGTCGCAGGCTTCCACGAGCAGAGAGTGCAGGATGAGAAGAGGTCGTCAAACTTCTGGTTCACGCAAGACCACGTCTAATCAGAGAAACATACCAGGATTCCGCCTTCGGCTCGTAGAGGATAAGCCCTCCAGACGTAGAAGGCGCGTGCTACCGTCTGGTCGTGCGGCTAGCACGAAAAAACGACAGCGACGGCAGCAGAAGCAACAGCAACAGCAGAAGCAGCAGCAGCCCAAGCAGCAGAACCGGCGACGGCGCTCCATGCGTAATGAGGCGGCCAGCGCCCGCAACGGCTTCTCTGACAGCGTGCCTCCTTCAAACCAACCATCTCGTCATGCGGCTCGGAGCAAGAACCGACGGCAACAGCAGCCCAAGCGTCCGCAGCAGTGCCAGCGACAGCGCTGCATGTGTTATGAGGAGGCGGCCGCCAGCTGCGATGAATGCTCATCTGAGGGCGAAGTGAATGATCATGACAGTGATGTGTCCGGTGCCGACGATTGTCGTGATGAGGAACAATGATTTTATGGAGCTGATTGAACTGTGAAAGATTTCAGCCAAACTAAAATCGTGTGACCTGATTTGACCTTTCAGGTTTTGGTGAGGTTTATTAAAATTATATTTACCGCGAGCATATGTGTTTCCGTTAATGGTATGGCTGCGTTTCCGTTAATGGTATGGCTCAAACTGTTAAAAATTAAATTTAATTTTAGGAATTCAAAATAGATATGTTTAAAAGTTTAAACTTTAAATACTTAAATAGAAAATAAACTAAACTTATTTGTTAAAGAAAAAAAAACTTTCTCAGCTTTTGGGAGTACACATCTCTTGTCAATTACTGGCAGCATTGATCAAATCAAATAAAATCAAATCAAATCAAAATCAAATCAAAACAAACTTTATTGTCCGTCGAGGATACCCAAGACAGAAATTTTTCTTTTGCTCACAAGGGCAGGCATACATACTCATACAGACACACACAGTTAGGAGTAAAGATACATTGTCATGGTAGGTTGGATCTCCATCAAATGGTCAATAAAATTCCAATACATTATATTTCTTGTATGTATTAATAAAAAAAATGTGTTGGCATTGCAGAATGCAACGAAAATGTCTGAACTGCATTTTCTTCATCCTCACTAGTACTAGTTTCTATGTCAACAACAGGCACTGTAATACGGTTATTAAGGATGTGTACTAGCAACCTTGAACTTCTCATGATTTCGCTTCGCCCATTTCACCTCCCGAGAGAATTCCCCCAGTTGTTGTTCACCCTTGTGTATATTCATCCCAGGGCAAATGTTTCCAATGCGTTACGGTGCATCGCAGATGTGACTCACAATCACGACTGATTTGTCCTGATGCTCCTAAGTTATATTAGGAGATTTCAATCACTGTGACCTAACATCGGTTCTTCAGACCTACGACCAGTATGTGACATGTCCTACTACCCTGAGTCAGACCACACTCGACCTTGTTTACGGAACTGTACCACGTGCGTACAGATCTCTACCCCTGCCCAGTCTGGGTGCGTCCTATTATCTGAGTGTGCATCTGGTACCCGTTTATAAACCTGTGTTCAGACAGATGCGCCGAACAATTCATTACACTAAATGCTGGACGACTGCAGACAGTTTTGCAAGCTTACAACAGTGCTTAGTGGTGCTTGATCCTGGTTCGCTTAAGATTTGCTTAAATTGCTTTAAAGCAAATTGCTTTAAAGAAGCTTTTAAACGTTGAGGATAATTTTCTTTTTGATTAAAACCTCTATCACTCCGAATAACACCTCACCTACAAGCAAGTTCTATACTCTTTTCTTTTTTTGTCTTTTTTTCATTCCTAGCGAGAACAGCCGAAGGCATGAGTCTAAAGGTTGTTCTGAGGGCAGCTGTTGTCAGCTCTCAATGTAAATGTAAAGTAGGTAGTCGTGTATATAAAAATAATGAAGACCTTGCATAGTTGGGTCGGTGTACATGAATAGAGTTTTCACAGCTGGAGGTCCCACGACAGGTAAGGATGGTCACCTGACAGAAAAAAATGCAGAACGAAATTTGAACGTTTTTGTGTTGCTGACGCCGTGTGAACGATCACATTTCACGTAGCAGACGTAAAGTCTTGTGTAAACAGTGCCCAGCACTCGAATGCAATGTAGTTCTCTTGGGAGGAGAACCAGTGAGGACAACTTGTTCAGGTCATAATTCCGAGGGAGCCATTTGTGTTCTGGAATATTAAATGGAAGATCGACTAAATCGTTGTGCATGCTCTGCTGTAAATCACGCACACTTAAAACTGACTTCTGACAAAGCAAACGGGAATGTTGAAGTCATATAAATTAACTGATTTATGCCAGAAATTTTCTCTCTCTCTGTGATAGATATAGGCACACGCTGTGGGGAAATAAAATCCTATTTTACTGAGTTTATAGTTGACAATTGCCATTCCGTACACAGTGCCGCAGCAACAATAGTTCGCACATTTCAGATTTTAACAGTTTATTTATTCACTTGGTGTAAGTATGAGGAAGTACAGATCTGTCAACTCACGTTAATTGTCTCCATTATAATTGTTTATCATTAGAAGGAGAGATAAAGACTATATATTACAGAGTTAAAAAAATAAAACGATCGTAACTATTGATGCTATCAAAAGCAGTACCGTATGTTTATTTGACATTTTAATCTTCTATCTTTTGAAACGCAGTGGATTACTGGTATGGATCGTGCCTTTTCTGGTTCGACACTTCGAAAGCCACGGCAGGGGAACTTCATGCGAGACCGCAGTGCACAGCTGTGTGTGTGCCTGTTGCTAGGCAACACAACTTTCCGCATGTCGCACATTGATATTCAGAAGCCTCGTTTTCGTTTTCAAGGGTGGAGCAGACGGCGCGAAACAATCGGCAAAGTTTTGAGCTCGAAGCCGCTGAGACACGCGTTTCTCTGTAGCGAAGAGAAAACGATATAGAAACCCTGACAGTGTGAGGAATACGTGCAAAGAGTAAGGACAACAATGACATATTTTAACGGGGAAGCTATGATTGATGTCAACATTGGATTCTCTTACTTTCAGAACTTCGCTTGGTGAACAGCAATCCTTCGAGCTTCTACTGTGTACAAGTGTATGTGAGTGTTGCGAACTGCGTCTATCTGCAGTTACTAAAAGTGTATTTTTTTCGTGTGTGCCTGTTTCCTGCTGAGATTTACTTCAAGAGAAGACTGATGAAATGAACTAAATGGATAAATACATTCCAGGAGTACGTAATGTTTCTACTTTGCGTGTCGTCTTTTACTTCTGCAGTTGACGGTAAGACATTGAGCCACTCGCATTCGGGTGTTTATAGAATAAGCGACAGACTCTCATAGATTACCATATTTCAACTCTGTGAGTTCAGAACATTTCCACGAATCATGTAGCGTCACAGATAGAGAAATGAATTAACGGTTATTATTCAACAAACTTTATATGGATAGAATTTGCAAGGTGGTGGGGTTAAATTGGGGTAAACTGGAGAAGCCGTTTATGAATTGACCATATATTATATATATTATAAAGTACTGCATTGCGAAGGTACGTGCGAATACAGCTATATATAGTCTGTTCAACAGATGAAAGATTCAGATTATTTTGTATACTTTGATAATACACTACATGTTATCGACTAACGTGACACGTACGTACACACACAAAATAACGTACGTGCGTGCTCGATCTCTCGCTCACATATACACTTACCCTCTCAATTTTTCCTCGCTCTTTTTCTCTCACGTACACACGCGTTTACAGGGATAATTTGGCCACACTTTCAAACAGCTAGCCTATCTCACGCTGACGTACAGACGCACGTACAAACAGGCGCATAGGGCAAGGGTAGATCGACCAGTTGGAGAAAAAAAAAAAAAGTGTGCTGTAAATAAAATTGGATCTAGTGTACCTACGAAGTGGAGATGTGCTGGATATTTTTGTTGTCATTTTTTCGCAGCACTGTTCAACTGTGGAACAGACTGTAACAGCAGCTGTTCCCCTTTCATACTAACTCGAGCACATGCAAGACATGTCCCGAAGGGGCCTATAGTAAGTATAGTATTTTCGATGAAGTGTCTTAATTATCCTCATTTATTATTTTTAACTGCAATAATTTCACAGTCGTCAAGAATGCCTCCCCCCTTCCCTCTCTCAAACACATGCTAGATGGAGCTGAATGGCCATAACTATAGATGCAGCTTTGATTAATAGGAAATTAAGTTTCTGTATTTTCTTCTTTTCTTTAGAAATCTTAGTCAAGAAACAAAATTAAGCATTGTAAATTAAAATAAATTAAAATATTTAAAATAAGACTTAAGACATTTGACAAATGTTGTTTTGTTTGACATTCTGTTGGCTTTCTAGCCAGCTTTCCCAGTTGGCACTGTGCCATATCCTTGTTCTATTTTTGCTGTTTGATCACCTGGATAGTGATCTTGCTGATTTGATTTTAGTGAGCTTTTTCATTCATAAATTTATTTTTCATCTTGTGTTCCTGCAGCTTTCCTGAAAACTGCAGGTCTTTCTTTCTTAATTAAGTGTAACTCAGACTGTTTACAAAAAAACTCTTTCAAGTATTAAATTACTGTCCTGTAACTGCAAAAAATTATTATTTTTTTAATTAAAGTTGCTTTAATAACAGTTTATTATGATCTTGTAGTAGGTCATTTACCTTTCTTATAATTAGGCGCAATTCTTTTGTTTTGAATGTTTTTGATGGATCATAAATGGAATTATCAGTGTTTCTTGCTCAATTTCAGGAAGAGAGACAAAACAGAGAAAAAAGTGAAAGAAGAAATAAAATCTATTATTCGTCAGATCACTGCAACAGTCACATTTCTGCCACTTCTGGAATCTCTCTGTAAGTTTTTCATTCATGCTGTTTCTGTGATTAAGTTTAGCTAAAACCTATGCTTAGCTGATCACATGATTTGTCATTAACATTGACCAGGGCTTCTGCTAAGGCTAAATTCTTCTTCAGATTTTTAAGGGGTCCCTGTTCTTCGCCCAAATTTGAAGGGGACCCCATTGATGAAAATTGAAGGGGTCCTCCGAACTTTTAATGCATACTGTATGCAATTTTTTGCGTAAGCAGAAGCCCTGATTGACTACTTTTTGTGCTAAAATTTTGTAAAATCAGTATTGCTTTACAGAAAAGCATAATCACTAACATGCTTTATCCTTCAGCTTTCTTTTTAACCACTCATTGTCCATTTTTTGCATTCTAAGCCAAAATATATATTTTAAATGTACATATTAAAACAGAAATGCTTATGTAATGTGATATGAGTGTGTGGTGGGGAGATCTTTGATCGTGACTCGTACAATTGCATCAACCCAACAGTGACAGACATGACGTGGTTTTATTTTGTAATGGAATTGTACTAACATTTTGTTGCTTTTATCCATCACTTTAACTAATAAGGATTTTTTAGTTCTTCTGGCTAATTGTTGAGTGTTGAAGATTGAATACTGCTGTGTAATGTGATGTGTCAATGTTATTCAACAGAGTTATAAGCAGTGTTTCCCTGCCAATCTCTTGACTTGGTTTTGCTTTTTTTCTGTTCAGGTACCTTTGACATTTTGGTTTATACAGACAAAGATGCCGAAGCACCATCTGCATGGGGTGAATCTGGTCCCCACTTTATCATAAATTCTGAAGAGGTGAGCCTCCATTCTTTCTCCACCACTATTCACAAAGTTGATGCTATGGTTGCCTTTAAAAAAACAGACTGAAGGAGGACCTTCTTTAAAGTGTTAAATGACTAATGTCAGAAGTGAAAAAATGTGTGCTTGAAAGGAGCACTACTTTGCTGCGACATCATGATCCTGTCATGATCCTGTAAAAGACTAACTGTTAAGTACTTTGGCATTGACTGGCCTGTTACCTTCTGGTCAAAATATGCGACTCATTTGTTATAAAGAAATGCAGATCGCAGAGCAGATTTTAATAATGCAAAAGTGCATTTGCAGAAGCCTTTAACAAGTAAATTTGTATTTGAGTAGATTTCTTGCTTTCACATTTCTTACAGCTAAAGATCAAATAATTTTGCTTTAGTTATTATTATTTATAAATAAAAGGTAATGTGTTGCAAAGTGGATTTTTGTATATTTCTACAAGGATTTACGTGTATATTAATTATTACACTATTTTGCCACTGATAGTTGCATTTAATTTATTATTTTACCATTCTTTTATTTGCAAAGATTACTTTAGTCATCAATTTTTTTTTCTCTTATTTACTTTTAATGTTCGTTTTCAATCAATTTACTTGGTATATAAACAACATTAATGGTTCAAGTTAAAGTCAAACTAGCTCATGAAAGTCACTAAAACATCATTCTGCATTGCAGTAAATTGTATATACTAAGCAATCACCACTTTTAGTTTATATTCAAAGAAGTTCTATGCTCTTTATCAGTGTGGTTATTTGAAGCTGTGCTCAGGTAGCAGAAAGGATAATAAGAAAAAGCTTGTATATCAGTGACACTTAAGATTGTATGAACGCATGTTGTAATTTTAAACTTATTATTGCGCATTTACTTGTTGGACTCTGTGATCAGAACAGAACAAATGGCTGGAAGAAAAAAAGAACAAATTTCTCGATGAAAATAAAATTTTCTTGCACGTTTTCTATAAAGATTTCATTAAAGTAAATGGATTTTTCTTTTGTCATTTGCATAAGATGGTAACATTATTAACTTACCATTTTTGGTATTTACAGCCTAGCTTAGCCTAGCATCTTGTCTTACTTTTTATTTCTTTTGTCATTCTATATTGTTGAACAATTAGTATTGTTTAATTTTACCATTTTTGCACTTTTTTCTCTGCTGCCTTTTGCTTTGAGTTTTCCATAAATTTCATTGGAAAACTTACTTATACAGTCACACATTATCCCTGATTGGTGGTTTTTTTTAAAATAATTTTTTACTGTCCTCAATGTGTTCCTAAATTTATTATTGTCGGTTCATGACGTGTTTGTATTTTTGGGTGTTTGATGCTTGAGAGTTGCAAAGGGGGACAGAATTTGTCACATTAAAGCCAACAGGTGTGACATCAAATTAACATTTATTGCCATGGCTGACAGAAACTGTCATTTTGTCAGATATTCCTACTACAAATACCCCTTTGATGGGATAAGAAAAACACAAGTGATCTTGTAAACTACATTTTACTGTGTGAAAGGATTTCTGTAACTCTGCACACAGAAAGCAGGAGTTAATGGTGACAGTAAGCTTGTACTTTAATAACAGCATGCATACTCAAAAGCAACCTGGACCCTGATGAAGATTTTTAAGTGTAATTTCAAGTCTAAAGAAAAGACGAACATTTTAGAATAAGTGGGCTTTTATATATATATATTCCTTAATAGTAGGCTGAACGTGCTCTACAAAAGCAATGCAAATACACAAAAGATACAAAATTTACAGAAACCAAAAGCATCAGCAAACATATATAAAGACAATAGCCTTCAATACAAGATAGAAAAACCTGCAGACAGCAGCAAAAGGACTGGCAGACAATGTGCTTTGAACCTAAGTTATAGTGCACACCAACTCAAAGATTTTAAGTGTATGTGTTAACGTATCTTTTAATGCCGACTGTGGAGCACATAGCCAATGTGCGCTTGTGGCAAAGACGAGTGTCACAGCGGTTGCATAAACATTATAGAAAATTGATGGAGTAAGGGGGTTGGGGCGTTAAGTCTATATTGCTGATATACAGATTCAAAATCTAAGCAGTGCAGAGATGTCTGTACAGACCACTACTTGACAAAGTGGTTCATAAAATAAAAGCAAGAGAAGTAGCGCAACAGAAATGAAGATATAAACAGTAGACACCAGAGGATGAAGAGACGGAGAACAGCCATTCCGCCAGTCGCGCGACTCCTGATGCCAAAGTACAGATCTGTGGCCTGAATAAAATCCCCATCAACATCTAATTGTTGATTTATTACGTCCTAAGTTTTATGTCACCATATGTTAATAATAATTTTAAAAAAAATTTACATGGCGTCTTTTGCCAGACTCATTCGCTTTACGTACAACAGATCTTAATTTTTAGATCTGTTTCATAGTTACTATATTTTTCAACAGTTGATTAAAAAAAATAATAATAAAAAAAAATAATGTGTATCCGTGAATCCTTTGTTTCGCAGTTTCGCTGATACCATCACCATAGTAACTAGTCGTCTGTACAGCGGCAGGTCGCTTGGCAATGACTTACTTGATGTTGTCATAGACCACGACGTCATTGCTTTCCCTGGAGCCGTGTATGTGTAGCTCGTTCTGCAACTCACATGGCAACCTCCAAATCTGTAAAATTACCGAAATATTCAATACGGCCAACAATTCTGGAAAAATATTGTCCGGCATGCACCAATGAGGGCTAAGTTCGAGTTTTTATATCAAGCCTCAGCGTATTGCCATATAAATAAGCAATTTTAAAAAAAACACCCCCATCTACCTTGTAGTTCTGTTACTAGGACAACAGCGTTACGCGGCAACGCTTACGCCAGTTTTGGGATGGATCTTTTGTATAAAAGGCCTGCGTTTAGCATGCTTGCTACCTTCATTTTGCTGACCGTCCACTGACTGCAACAAGCTCGGCAGATCCTGGCGATTGCGATGACCAAGTCAGCGACGACCATGTCGGCTCCAGGCAGCTCTACAGGACGGGGACAGAGGATGCGTCTTCGGCTGACAGTTTCCCAGGTGGTGAAAGCCATCAAGAAGCTCAGCAATCAACGCGGCTACACGCTCACCTCCATCCGCAAAAGCTTGTGCCGCGACGTTGGCAAGTTCTCCAATGACCAGATCAACTGGATGCTGCAACGAGCCATCCAAGCCGGACGGGTAAAGGAGATCATCGAAGACCGCTTCCGTCTGCCTCGCCACAGCCATCCGGCCTCGCACGTCTCGTCCCATGCGGCGACGCAGGCCTCCGCGAGCAGAGAGAGCAGGAGCCGTCCATCTGGTTCACACACTACGTCCGGGTCTAAACGGAGTCAAAAACCAAAATTCATCCTCCAGGTCATCCCGGATAAGCGTGTCAAACGAAACAGGCGTGTGCTACCGACAACCCAACCGTCTCGTCGCAACAACAGCAGACAGCGAGGGCAACAGAAGAAGGAGCAGCCTAAGCACAAGCATCTGCGGCAGTACCGGCGACGGCATTGCATGCATAAGGAGGCGGCCGCCGCCAGCGACGAGTCGTCAGCTGAGAACGACGAGAACGACTGCAACGTCGGCGCAGGTGACGGCGACGCCGACGATGCCAACGCCCCGCACAGTGAGGAGATGTCTGGTGCTGACGGCAGGGAGCAGATGGAAACACCGAGTGACATTGCCATTGCACCAGTGGCCGGACGTGAAGCCATTTAAGAATCCTCATGATGAGAGAAAAATTCGGCTTAAATCTTTCCCGATAATAAAATCATGTGATCTGATTTTGTTTTCTCACTGTTTGTTTGTTTTTTTTAATTTGAAGTTGCTGGGCATGTTTATTCGGCTTATTATTCGTTATTTTTCATTGAATAATTTGAGCAATAATAATTAATAATAATAAATAATAAAATAAATTAAATAATAAAATAAATAATAATTTTATCCCATCTGGTTCAGCAGCTTATTGTTCTTTAATTTTCTCACTTTCTCTCTCTCTCATCACGAATATCCTTGGCAGACGATTTTTTTTCCAGTTAACTGCTAAAACGAGGCATGATTCAAGAAAGCTTCCGACTTAGTCACATTCTTTGTTACGGCTCGCCGAGACTAACAGCGGATCACTTCATACGTCAGAATGAACCCACATAAAAGGTCGAGCTTATATAATTTGGGGTGAAGGTCACGTGTCTGTATGATCGTGTGTGTGCATATTATTATGACTGTTCATCGAGTGCATTACTTTTAATCGCTATAGGCAGTATAAGATATAACATATACTACTTTCTAATGTCTTCAAAGCAGGTCATTATTTTTACCATCACTGCCACTGCCAACGCCACCACCACCATGCACCTATTTGAATGAATCAATTATAGGTCCGTGGCTTTATAGACGCTTTGACAGTTTTGTAGGTAGTTTTATAGTAGGTGGGATTTTTTTTCTTCTAAAAGGCTGATAAGAAATTAATTAGATATGAGAAACTGAAGCTAGTATGAGCGACGAGTCACACTGTCCTTTGGACGGAAATTCGTAGTTTCTTGTCCATAAAAAAAAAAAAATGCTCGCAGGACCAAAATTAAAAAAAAAAATACATGTATGTGTTAATTGCCTGTTGCAAGGATGAACTAGCTGACCAAAATATGCAGCCTCGGTTACTAAAACCCCAGCAATTATACAGTTAATAATCGTATGCGACGCGATGTATGTCATATATAGAAGCATAGCTGACCTAAAAGATCAACACTTCTGTCAGATAACGACATCTATATCTCTGTTTATACATTCGATCGTCCATCAATGTAAACGCCTACATCTACTCGAAACACATAACGTTCAATCATGAATCGTTAGTGAATTGTTGATGTACCACCTTTAATGGTTGCAGCTCGATCACGTTCATATAACGTGGTTGCAGCGAGTTTGCTGTTTGCTTCACATGACGCAATATATAAGCAATAGATATAAGCTGTCGCTACCATGACGCACCAAGCTGTTTTGCTTGGCCACTAAGCATGCATTGTATCAAAGATAGTTAAATACTATTCAGTAAAAAGTATTCAATATTTTTAAGTGTTGTTGATCGAGTAATGGAGCATGCGTTGGACTGTGTTTGTTCTGCTCACGTGCTCCATCGTCATGTTTTCCAGACGGTAACAAAGATTACGTAACGACACCTGGATTGTTTAGCCCCAGGTAAAAAAAAAAAGTGTCCGTATTGATCAATCGTTTCGTACTCTGAGTCATCAAACACTTAAAAAAATGTTGTCAAATTGAAAATGTTGCCGAATCAGCAGTGACTTCTCAATACCAGGCCAGCAGGGTGACCTTAGAGAAAAAACGTTCATGTGATAACATATCGTCAGAAACAATTGTTCCTCGTATCTGTAACGGTGCCTGACATTTTGACTTAAAGTACTTGTTGTGAAGCTATATATAGTTGTGAACAGTCTCGTCAGAAAGCGTTATCACTAAGTATTCCTGTGTTTGTTTTTTGTCTATCACCGTCACTTTGCTGTTTAGCCGTTTCCCTCTCTCGCAAAAGACAGCACTCGTAAAGGGCATTTTTTTACGCTCATTACGACCCGTAGCAGCAACAGTAACATTTACATATAATGACCAACGCATACCAACGCGAACAAGTGTAAATTCTGGTAACCGCAGATTGCACTTCGCTAGAACTTTCTTACACCAGATTTGATATAGAAAGTTTTTCATAAACTTAACTTAGAAAGGAAAAAATACAAGTTGTCAACATTTTCTATCTTCTATTGTTGATCTCATTAATTAAGATTTTTTTATCTTGAATGTCCAGCCTCACTGGAAAGGAATCTTATTAAAGGGGATGGATGGGATGGTGATAAACACTGGGACCCCAAGCTGGTGAAGTTGAAGGGAGACCTTGACACAGCTGATCAAAGCAAGTGATAAAGTCGAGAGGTAGGACTCAATTTTTTTATATTTAATGTGTTATGGCTGATCAAGTGAAGATGGGAATGAGAGAGCGAAGCATGTGTCCGTCAGCAATCTGTGCCTGTCTCTGAAATAAAATAAATTCTTTTTTATTTTTCTTTGAAAGGACACTAGATCATCACACAACAATCCCAGATGTGTAGACCTCAAGCTAATAAACTCCTTTGTTTAAGCGCAATCTTTGTCGAATCAAACATAGAAATAGTATAAAACATAAATAACAAGAAAGGGGAAACTAAATCAAGAATCGAGCCTACCACTTGACGACATAAGATTGATCCCATGTGGTAATTGAGTTACATTCCATTACAAGAGAATTGCTGCCGACTGTGCTGCTAACTAAAATTAATCGTTTACACTAGAGTCTGTTTCGTTGACCTCTCTTGAACTTTGTGCATTATTTTCAGTCCGTCTTGATGCAGTAATAATAATAAAAAATCTGTTACAGAGCAAAATATCTGAGAATACTTAAAACACGCAGCTGCACAGGTAAAATTTCTTATTATGCGAAAGAATTACGAAATAAGTTAGAACATAACGTTAAATTCGATGAGATGGAAATGGCTATACATGCCTTGAAAAAAAAATCTCCAAAACAAGACAAAAACCAAAAAACTTCCCAACAGACGGCGTTTTCATTTACGTCTCTACATACTGACTAACTGGAGGGGCCGTTGCCTGACTTGACCGTCTTGAGTGGTCAGCGATCGAGAAAGGGTGTGAAAGGGCGCGCACTGACTCAACTCTATGTGGTCAACGAACTGCCCCTTAAAATCGGTGACCCAGTAAAACAAAGATACAACAGTTTGAACTCCCCCCTACACACACACACGCAAGGCAGGTCGAACAAAGTGGTGCAAGGTGAAACCAGACATGCATAATGCTTATCGCGAGATTGAGTGGAACGGGACGGTATAAAAAGCGAGGAGTGACACCAGACACCAGACACCCCAGAAGAGCCGGTCAGAGGTAGCCATGTATTCCTCATGGTCAGTCGTCTTCTCGTTGCTGGGCTCTCTCTGTCTGCCGACAGTTTTGGCGGTGAGGTACGATCCCAACTGGGCTTCTCTGGACTCCAGACCGCTGCCCGCCTGGTATGACGACAGCAAGATTGGCATCTTCCTGCACTGGGGTGTCTTCTCTGTACCCAGCTACCAGAGCGAATGGTTCTGGTGGTCGTGGCAAGGCTCCAAGAGCCAAGCGGCTGTCGACTTCATGACCAAGAACTACAAACCTGACTTCACCTACGCTGACTTTGCTGCTGACTTCACCGCCGAATTTTACGATCCCTCTCGTTGGGCTGACATCTTCAAGGCTTCGGGTGCAAAGTAAGAGTTATCTTATCCCTAAATATGCTCTGTCTTTAGAGCTTTTCAGTTATTAGGTATTTTCTTTACCACCTCTCTGTTCTCTCTAGCCCTGATTGTAAATAAATGGAAAAATGGCGATGACTCTTTTTTTATTCTTTTACGCAACAATCGCTCCCTCCCACCACACATACACACTTCATCAGTTCCTTTTTTGTTTGTTTCTTTGTGTTTGTTTTTGAGACTACTGGGGAAAAGTGTACCTGTATATGCATTTTCTCTTTTAAACACCAAACACATATGACTAAAGCTTGTATTAGAGAAGAATGTGCCATTTCTTGTTAGGATGAGGAAGGGGAGGACTTGTAGATGATGGGTGTGTATGTGTGGGGTGGGTGGGAAATAAACTGCCACATAATAAATATCTGCAGGTGAGAAACCTTTTTTTATACGAATATATATATTATTTCAACAGCTTCGATATTTTTTTCAAAATAAAGAATATCATTTTACATTGCAGATACGTCGTTCTAACGTCCAAGCACCATGAAGGGTTTACTAACTGGCCATCAAAATACTCGTGGAACTGGAATGCAATGGACGTTGGACCCAACCGGGACCTCGTTGGTAAGAACGACTGCATGTATTACTAAACTCGTGAGACTAATCTGCAGTATAATGCATTTTGTTTTCTTATATTTGATAATATGATTACAAGTTAATTTCCTCATACTTGAGCACATAGCTGCTTCTGTTTTGAGGTGAAAGGGCACCAAATGGTAACATGCACAAAGCTGTAGCCATTAATCCAGAAATTTAAATTAAAGCGGAATTTAAATTTTTTCAGTGTCGTAATAGAGCTTAACATCCGATTTTATTTCAAAGTAAACCGTCTGTTCTAAATGTCTATTTTAACCATTTTTTCCTCTATCGGAAAATTTATTTTCCTACGCTGTATATTTATAACAAGGTGATCTTGCCAACGCCATCAGATCAAAGACTGATATCCATTTTGGCGTTTACCACTCCCTTTTTGAATGGTTCAACCCACTGTACCTTCAGGATGTCAAGAACAACTACACAACTCAGGACTTTGTTGCCGTAAGTCGTTGTTAAGCCAAACTTAGTTTTGTTAACTGTTAGCTTTTTATATCATTAATGCGATATAACGGCCAAATATACACAATACAATACACACAATGCAACTTTAATAAAATATTTTACTTTTAACCTCTTAAAAAGTTTATTTATCTACTCTTTCCCTCCCATAATCGTTGCTAAGTGTTAGCATTCGTTTGTTTTTTTTACAAGGGATTTGTGGGGAAGGGGTCACGTACGCGTTTGCTATGTTGGCACTCGCACAACTCCACTGGGAAAAGGTCGACTGGTAACAGAGCTAATGTTGTGTAAAGAGGAAGGGATAGTTTAAGTATTTTTTATAGGTTTCGCAATCATGCGGGGCGTAAAATGTGACACATGTTATCTGCGAACCCTTCAGCATGTCATTCACCAAAGACCTAATAATGCCGCGGGATGCAAGGCCGTTAGTGCCTCTCAAGACCAGCGAAAAGAATGACTGGGCGAGTTTTGTAGAAGTAAGATAAGACTCGAGGAAGGTAAATACACAACGGCTTTTATAATCCAGTAAGTGGTCAGATGTCACAAGCTCACCTTCTGAAACTTCTCCTGTTGCCTGCAGACCAAGACATTGCCAGAGCTGTACGAACTGGTGAACACTTACAAGCCTGACGTCGTGTGGTCTGACGGCGACTGGATGGTCGATGACACCTACTGGAACGCCACACACTTTCTTGCTTGGCTGTACAACGACAGGTAGCTATCAATGATAACCCCTTTGTTGTGGTTAAGAATTTTTTTAGTCGACTGAGTCATCTTCTACAGTCATTCCTTAATACTGAAAAGAAATGTATTGGAATTGATTGAAATCTTCCAGAAGTAAAATGTCTCCGGTCACTATGGATATTGTCTCTTTTAGCATATCGAGTTGGATATTTTATGGGTTTCAAACACACATATGTTTTAAACTATTGTTTAATAAGGCTTCCTTGTCAACAGCCCCGTGAAAGACACAGTCGTTGTGAACGACCGATGGGGAAAAAATATTCGGTGTCATCATGGAGGATTCTGGAACTGTGACGACAGATTTGTCCCAGGTAAATCATCTCAAATGTTAAGTCGTTTACTCCGTCTTTTATTAAGCTAAAAAAGCAATTTACTTACACTTGTTTTGTTTTAGTGGGGATAGCGGTCGACCTTCCGTTCAAGCGCTTTGCCACACCGAAACTGGGTGGAGCTTTAAATTTAGTCACCTGACTTTACAAGCCCCGGGTTTCGTTTTAACATAAACAACCATTGAAAAATTAAAAGCGGCCCGTTCACGGCAAACTCCACGCCCTACGCTCTGTTGAGCTGTCTGTAATTATAAACAGCTCTGAAAAAAAAAATTGGGCTAACCGTAAAGTGACCGTTGATAGGGATGGACCATATCTTTTTCCATTCCTTCATATGTCCACAATCTATGTATCTATTCATCTTCATGCATCATGTTGCACATAAGGCCTCAACCAGAGTCCGCCACCGATGTCGATCGGCTGAAACCCGCCCACTCCAAGTGACCCTAACCGTATGTCCAGCCCTTTCCTTTCATCTCATTTCCACCGTTCTTCTCCAAGTTTCCTTTGGGTGGCCTCGTTTTCTTCAGTTCTTCGGTGGAATTATTCGTTGGTGATGGTATTTGGCCAAAACATGTTAAGTATGCGCCTGAGGCATCTGTTTTGGAAGACGTCAAGTCTGTTCCTGATGGTTTTTCTGCACTTTCTTTTTATCTTTTACATTTGATTGTTGTTTATTATTATTATTTTTTTTTTGTAACATATGGACCCGGTAAGGGTGAAGTCCCCTCTTATAGCTCTTAAAATGAAGGTTTAACTTTGAAAATTTTTTGTGTGCTCTGTATTCCAAATTATGAAATTTAACGCTATAGGAGGTGACTGTCTTAATTTGACCCGTTTTAGGCAAACTTGTCAACCATAAATGGGAAAACTCGATGACTCTTGACAAGTACTCGTGGGGTTTCCGACGGGATGCTCAGCTTTCAGACATTTACAGCATGGATGAGTTTATTGCCCTTTTGGTCAGGACGATCAGGTAAAGGATACAAGGATAAATGACACAACCACCACCAACATTTATCATTTGTTTTATTTTTGTTTAAAACCTTTGTTTTTTAAGCTTTAAGTCAGATATTAGTGTGAATTGTCAGTTATCTCAAGCTTAGAGAGACGTACATTCATACTCTGAAGGTTTTCGTGTTAATGCTACACGTTCCAAATAAAAAAAAAAAACCGTTTCAGGTCTGCTGTTGCGACTTTCATCTGAACCATTATCCTGTTTACTACATATTTGTCATCTTTACCATGAAATACTTTTTTTCCAAAGTTGTAGGTAATTTTGCGAGTTCTGTATGTACGCTGACCTGTGTGTCCTTGCAGTCTGGGCGGTAACCTCCTGGTGAATGTCGGCCCCACGAAGTACGGCGTTATCTCCCCTATCTACGAGGAACGACTCACTCAGATGGGACGATGGCTTCAGGTCAACGGAGAAGCCATCTATGGCACTCGGCCTTGGAAATACCAGAATGATACTGCCAACTCGGACGTATGGTATGTCTTAACGATTGATTCTATGGAATTTCTTTAGCTGAATCTATCTTTAAAAATTGATTGATTTAAGAAGTAAAATTAATCTGTTACTCGGAAACGTTTTATTACATTGTGTAACAGTGTGTTTTCTCAAGTAGTGAACTTTAGCCCAAGAAGTTTCACTGTATAAACCCGCTTTCAAAATGTCACCATACGTTATACCCCTTTCAAATCTTATAGTACGGCATTTAGGTCTTAACATAACTTCAAGGTGACGTTATACAAGTAGCCATCGATGTTATATATTATATTGTGGAAATGCTGTTGCAGGTACACGTCAAAACTCACGTTAATTGTCTCCATTAATTGTTTATCATTAGAAGGAGAGATAAAGAATATAATTACATAGTTAAAAAATGAAACGATCGTAACTATAGATGCTATCAAAAGCAGTACCGTATGTTGATTTGAAATTTTAATCTTCTATCTTTTGAAACGCAGTGGTTTACTGGTAAGGATCGTGCCTTTTCTGGTTCGACACATCGAAAGCCACGGCAGGGGAACTTCATGCGAGACCGCAGTGCACAGCTGTGTGTGTGTGCATGTTGCTAGGCAACACAACTTTCCGCATGTCGCACATTGATATTCAGAAGCCTCGTTTTCGCTTTCAAGGGTGAAGAGACGGCGCGAAACAATCGGCAAAGTTATGAGCTCGAAGCCGCTGAGACACGTTTCACTGTAGCGAAGAGAAAACGATATAGAAACCCTGACAGTGTGAGGAATACGTGCAAAGACTAAGGACAACAATGACATATTTTACTTTCAGAACTTCGCGTGGTGAACAGCAAGCCTTCTGCTTCCCCTATAGTAGATCTACTGTATACAAGTGTATGTGAGTGTTGCGAACTGCGTCTATCTGCAGAGTTACTAAAAGTGTAATTTTTTCGTGTGTGCCTGTTTCCTGCTGAGATTTACTCCAAGAGAAGACTGATGAAATGAACTAAATGGATAAATACATTCCAGGAGTACTGTTTCTACTTTGCGTGTCGTCTTTTACTTTTGCAGTTGACGGTAAGACATTATATATATATCGAGCCACTCGCATTCGGGTGTTTATAGAATTAGCGACGGACTCTCATAGATTACCATATTTCAACTCTGTGAGTTCAGAACATTTCCACGAATCATGTAGCGTCACAGATAGAGAAATGAATTAACGGTTATTATTCAACAAACTTTATATGGATAGAATTTGCAAGGTGGTGGGGTTAAATTGGGGTAAACTGGAGAAGCCGTTTATGAATTGACCATATATTATATATATTATAAAGTACTGCATTGCGAAGGTACGTGCGAATACAGCTATATATAGTCTGTTCAACAGATGAAAGATTCAGATTATTTTGTATACTTTGATAATACACTACATGTTATCGACTAACGTGACACGTACGTAACACACAAAATAACGTACGTGCGTGCTCGATCTCTCGCTCACATATACACTTACCCTCTCAATTTTTCCTCGCTCTTTTTCTCTCACGTACACACGCGTTTACAGGGATAATTTGGCCACACTTTCAAACAGCTAGCCTATCTCACGCTGACGTACAGACGCACGTACAAACAGGCGCATAGGGCAGGGTAGATCGACCAGTTGGAGAAAAAAAAAATAAGTGTGCTGTAAATAAAATTGGATCTAGTGTACCTACGAAGTGGAGATCTGTGCTGGATATTTTTGTTGTCATTTTTTCGCAGCACTGTGCAACTGTGGAACTAACTCAAGCACATGCCAGACATGTCCCGAAGGGGCCTATAGTAAGTATAGTATTTTCGATGAAGTGTCTTAATTATCCTCGTTTATTATTTTTAACTGCAATAATTTCACAGTCGTCAAGAATGCCTCCCCCCTTCTCTCTCTCTCTCTCTCGCACACACATGCTAGATGGAGCTGAATGGCCATAACTATAGATGCAGCTTTGATTAATCGGAAATTAAGTTTCAGTATTTTCTTCTTTTCTTTAGAAATCTTAGTCAAGAAACAAAATGAAGCATTGTAAATTAAAATAAATTAAAATATTTAAAATAAGACTTAAGACATTTGACAAATGTTGTTTTGTTTGACATTCTGTTGGCTTTCTAGCCAGCTTTCCCAGTTGGCACTGTGCCATATCCTTGTTCTATTTTTGCTGTTTGATCACCTGGATAGTGATCATGCTGATTTGATTTTAGTGAGCTTTTTCATTCATAAATTTATTTTTCATCTTGTGTTCCTGCAGATTTTTCTTGAAAACTGCAGGTCTTTCTTTCTTAATTGAGTGTAACTCAGACTGTTTACAAACAAACTCTTTCAAGTATTAAATTACTGTCCTGTAACTGCAAAAAATTATTATTTTTTTAATTAAAGTTGCTTTATTAACAGTTTATTATGATCTTGTTGTAGGTCATTTACCTTTCTTATAATTAGGCACAATTCTTTTGTTTTGAATGTTTTTGATGGATCATAAATGGAATAATCAGTGTTTCTTGCTCAATTTCAGACAAAACAGAGAAAAAAGTTAAAGAAGAAATAAAATCTATTATTCATCAGATCACTGCAACAGTCACATTTCTGCCACTTCTGGAATCTCTCTGTAAGTTTTTCATTCATGCTGTTTCTGTGATTAAGTTTAGCTAAAATCTATGCTTAGCTGATCACATGATTTGTCAGAGCCATTAACATTGACTACTTTTTGTGTTAAAATTTTGTAAAATCAGTATTGCTTTACATAAAAGCATAATCACTGACATGCTTTATCCTTCAGCTTTCTTTTTAACCACTCATTGTCCATTTTTTGCATTCTAAGCCAAAATATATATATATTTTAAATGTACGTAGTAAAACAGAAGTGCTTATGTAATGTGATATGAGTGTGTGGTGGGGAGATCTTTGATCGTGACTTGTACAATTGCATCAACCCAACAGTGACAGACATGATGTGGTTTTATTTTGTAATGGAATCATACTAACATTTTGTTGCTTTTATCCATCACTTTAACTAATAAGGATTTTTTAGTTCTTCTGGCTAATTGTTGAGTGTTGAAGATTGAATACTGCTGTGTAATGTGATGTGTCAATGTTATTCAACAGAGTTATAAGCAGTGTTTCCCTGCCAATCTCTTGACTTGGTTTTGCTTTTTTTCTGTTCAGGTACCTTGACATTTTGGTTTATACAGACAAAGATGCCGAAGCACCATCTGCATGGGTGAATCTGGTCCCCACTTTATCATATAATTTCTGAAGAGGTGAGCCTCCGTTCTTTCTCCACCACTATTCACAAAGTTGATGCTATGGTTGCCTTTAGAAAAACAGACTGAAGGAGGACCTTCTTTAAAGTGTTAAATGACTAATGTCAGAAGTGAAAAAATGTGTGCTTGAAAGGAGCACTACTTTGCTGCGACATCATGATCCTGTCATGATCCTGTAAAAGACTAACTGTTAAGTACTTTGGCATTGACTGGCCTGTTACCTTATGGTCAAAATATGCGACTCATTTGTTATAAAGAAATGCAGATCGCAGAGCAGATTTTAATAATGCAAAAGTGCATTTGCAGAAGCCTTTAACAAGTAAATTTGTATTTGAGTAGATTTCTTGCTTTCACATTTTTTACAGCTAAAGATCAAATAATTTTGCTTTAGTTATTTTTATTTTTTTTTCTCAAGTTTTTATTTTCTCCATCAATAATGTATCTTATAATATGAAACACAAAACATTACACAAAAGTTGCTTTGTATCAGAAATTCACAGGCAAAAATTGACCTATAAATGTTATAAAACAAAAAACAAGAAAAAAAAACAAAAAACAAAAAAAAAAAAAAGGTACTGCAAAAATGTGTTTAGGACTGAACACTGTGCATCTATACAGCATTCAAAAAGAAGGGTGAGCATGCACACACAAAAGAGCATAGACAGAGACTGAGAAACATGTAAAAGGAGTAAACTGTATCAAACTGTTCTGCAGCCCACAGAGATAAGCACTCCCGTTTGAAGTATCAACCAGTAGGAGAGATTAAATGTTTCCCCAAGAAAGCATAATGCCAATACTGTCCAATAACATGTGGCAACCACATGATTACAACTGGCAAAATTTGGGCAGTACTCATAGGTTTCATTCACAATTTGACCATTTCCCAAACTCAGAAAATATCCATATAAAAAATATTCACACAAGAAAAACTCTGGAAATGGCATATTAAATGACCCATCTTAGTTACCACCAAAAATAACTTAAACAAAATGTTAGTCACTGAAAGTTTGACATGAAATATTTTTTTCATTCCAAAAGTTTGCATATGTAGCATCACTACTAAACAGACTTCTTAGTCCTGTTTGCCCCCACTGGAGCATAGGACTGCAAACAAATCAATAAACAGTACCCACATAAATAACATATCAATAAAAACAATTAGAAGTTGCACAGTAATTGACGTGATAATTGGTAGAACATGGAGGAAATAATGTCTGTTTAACATTTAATTATTTTTCTCTGAACCTCCCAGATGTTTGTTTGTTGAGAGAAAATAGGACTTTTAAAACTAAATGCAGAACAAATTAAATATATTTTACTTTTCTTGTTTTACCCAGTCCTTTAGTTATTATTATTTATAAATAAAAGGTAATGTGTTGCAAAGTGGATTTTTGTATATTTCTACAAGGATTTACGTGTATATTAATTATTACACTATTTTGCCACTGATAGTTGCATTTAATTTATTATTTTTCCATTCTTTTATTGCAAAGATTACTTCAGTCATCTATTTTTTTTTCTCTTATTTACTTTTAATGTTCATTTTCAATCCATTTACTTGGTATATAAACAACATTGATGGTTCAAGTTAAAGTCAAACTAGCTCATGAAAGTCACTGAAACATCATTCTGCATTGCAGTAAATTGTATATACTAAGCAATCACCACTTTTAGTTTATATTCAAAGAAGTTCTATGCTCTTTATCAGTGTGGTTATTTGAAGCTGTGCTCAGGTAGCAGAAAGGATAATAGGAAAAAGCTTGTACATCAATGACACTTAAGATTGTATGAACATATGTTGTAATATTAAACTTATTATTGCGCATTTACTTGTTGGACTCTGTGATCAGAACAGAACAAATGGCTGGGAGAAAAAAAGAACAAATTTCTCGATGAAAATAAAATTTTCTTGCACGTTTTCTATAAAGATTTCATTAAAGTAAATGGATTTTTCTTTTGTCATTTGCATAAGATGGTAACATTATTAACTTATCATTTTTGGTATTTACAGCCTAGCTTAGCCTAGCATCTTGTCTTACTTTTTATTTCTTTTGTCATTCTATATTGTTGAACAATTAGTATTGTTTAATTTTACCATTTTTGCACTTTTTTCTCTGCTGCCTTTTGCTTTGAGTTTTCCATAAATTTCATTGGAAAACCTACTTATACAGTCACACATTATCCCTGATTGGTGGGGTTTTTTAAAATAATTTTTTACTGTCCTCAATGTGTTCCTAAATTTATTATTGTCGGTTCATGATGTGTTTGTATTGTTGGGTGTTAGATGCTTGAGAGTTGCAAAGGGGAGAGAATTTGTCACATTAAAGCCAACAGGTGTGACATCAAATTAACATTTATTGCCATGGCTGACAGAAACTGTCATTTTGTCAGATATTCCTACTACAAATACCCCTTTGATGGGATAAGAAAAACACAAGTGATCTTGTAAACTACATTTTACTGTGTGAAAGGATTTCTGTAACTCTGCACACAGAAAGCAGGAGTTAATGGTGACAGTAAGCTTGTACTTTAATAACAGCATGCATACTCAAAAGCAACCTGGACCCTGATGAAGATTTTTAGGTGTAATTTCAAGTCTAAAGAAAAGACGAACATTTTAGAATAAGTGGGCTTTTATATATATATATTACTTAATAGTAGGCTGAACGTGCTCTACAAAAGCAATGCAAATACACAAAAGATACAAAATTTACAGAAACCAAAAGCATCAGCAAACATATAATAAGACAATAGCCTTCAATACAAGAGAGAAAAACCTGCAGACAATGCTTGCAGAAAAGGAAGGTCCAAGGATGTGCTTTGAACCTAAGTTATAGTGCACACCAACTCAAAGATTTTAAGTGTATGTGTTAACGTATCTTTTAATGCCGACTGTGGAGCACATCGCCAGGTGGTTAATGCGTTCAAAGAGATCTACGCCACACGCGGGACATCCATCGCAACATTTTACGACCACATGACCAAATCAGGCACTGAGTATTGCCTGCACCACATCAAATCGACGCTGCATCGAGCCATAAAAGCAGGCCAAATAACACAGATAAGCGATAGGAGATTTAGACTCCTTCACCTCACCAGCCAACCGGCTCAGAAGCCTCTTCCGATGCACAAGCAGAGAGACAAGGAACCGACGGCCTGGCGATCCCCAAGCAGAAACCGACGACGACGGCCTGGCGATCCCCAAGCAAAAACCGACGACGGCCTGGAAAGCACCATCTTTCTATATTTCTATATTTTTCTATATTTGATGATGATGTAGTTTATAGCGCGCTAGTGTCCGCATCACAAAGATGCGCTCAATGCGCGGTGATCCCAGCAGCCACCAAACTGCAGGTCAAATGAAAACTTCAAAAAAGTTTAAACAAGTGAGTCTTAAGATTTTTCTTGAAAGATGCAATACTATCAGACTCCTTGGTCGAGAGGGGAAGCGAGTTCCACAAAAGCGGGGCTACATTGGAGAAGGATCTGAAACCCGCAGTCTTCTTGTTAGCATTCCCTGACTGAACACTCGGTCGTTCAAGTCTGAAGTGGGCTGCTGAACGAAGGTTCCGCTGGGGTTGGTAACAGCGAATGAGTTCTTGCAGTAGGACTCAGTTACTGATAGATGGAAGAATAGCTAAGATAAAAGATTTGTCGGAATTTAATTGACATTATTTGGTCAGGCCTTGATGCTCAATGATCATATTATAAGTTTAATGATGATCAGGGGCAAGTAATGTTTTATTAGATGTGTTATGACTGATCAAGAGAAGATGAGAATGAGGGAGAGAAGCATGTGTCCTTTAGCACCAATCAGAGTGCCTGTCTCTGAAATAATTTTTTTTTTTCTTTGGAAGGACACTAGATCATCAAACAACAATCCTAGATGTGTACACCTCAAGCTAATAAACTCCTTTGTTTAAGCATAACCTCTGTCAAAACAAGCATAAAAATAGTATAAAACAGAAATAACAAGAAAGAGGAAACTAAATCAAGAATCGAACACACCACTTGACGAAGTAAGATTGACCTCATGTGGAAATTGAGTTACACTCCATTACAAGAACATTGTGGCCGACTGTGCTGCTGAACTAAAATCATCGTTTTCACTCATCGCACTACACTGACTCCTGATACCAAAGTACAGATCTGTGGCCTGAATAAAATCCCCATCAACATCTAATTGTTGATTTATTACGTCCTAAGTTTTATGTTACCATATGTTAATAATAATTTTTTAAAAAATTTACATGGCGTCTTTTGCCAGACTCATACGCTTTACGTACAACAGATCTTAATTTTTAGATCTGTTTCATAGTTACCATATTTTTCTTCAGTTCGCTTGATTAAAAAAAATATATATATAATAATAATGTGAATCCGTGAATCCTTTGTTTCGCAGTTTCGCTGATACCATCACCATAGTAACTAGTCGTCTGTACAGCGGCAGGTCGGTTGGCAATAATGTGGCTTTACTTACTTGTTGCCATAGTCCACGACGTCATTGCTTTCCCTGGAGCCGTGAATGTGTAGCTCGTGCTGCAACTCACATGGCAACCTCCAAAGCTGTAAAATTACCGAAATATTCAATACGGCCAACAATTTTGGAAAATACATTTTCCGGCATGCACCAATAAGGACTTAGTTCAAGTTTTTATATTAAACCACGTTATTGCGATCCTGCGATTGCGATGACCGAGTCAACGACGACCATGCCCACATCAGGCAGCTCATCAAGTAGTTCTTCAGGCAGCTATTCAAGCAGCACATCAGGACGGAGACGGAGATTGTCTTTGGATAACAAATCTCCAGGTGGTTAATGCGTTCAAAGAGATCTACGCCACACGCGGGACATCCATCGCAACATTTTACGACCACATGACCAAATCAGGCACTGAGTATTGCCTGCACCACATCAAATCGACGCTGCATCGAGCCATAAAAGCAGGCCAAATAACACAGATAAGCGATAGGAGATTTAGACTCCTTCACCTCACCAGCCAACCGGCCTCAGAAGCCTCTTCCGATGCACAAGCAGAGAGACAAGGAACCGACGGCCTGGCGATCCCCCAAGCAGAAACCGACGACGACGGCCTGGCGATCCCCCAAGCAAAAACCGACGACGGCCTGGAAAGCACCATCTTTCTATATTTCTATATTTTTCTATATTTGATGATGATGTAGTTTATAGCGCGCTAGTATCCGCATCACAAAGATGCGCTCAATGCGCGGTGATCCCAGCAGCCACCAAACTGCAGGTCAAATGAAAACTTCAAAAAAGTTTAAACAAGTGAGTCTTAAGATTTTTCTTGAAAGATGCAATACTATCAGACTCCTTGGTCGAGAGGGGAAGCGAGTTCCACAAAAGCGGGGCTACATTGGAGAAGGATCTAAAACCCGCAGTCTTCTTGTTAGCATTCCCTGACTGAACACTCGGTCGTTCAAGTCTGAAGTGGGCTGCTGAACGAAGGTTCCGCTGGGGTTGGTAACAGCGAATGAGTTCTTGCAGATAGACAGGCGCAAGGTCGTGAAGACAGCCATAGGTTAAGGTTAACAATTTGTGCTCAATTCGCTTCTCCACAGGAAGCCAATGTAGGTCACGAAGTACAGGAGTAATGTAGTCAGTTGTTTTCTTTCCTGTAACTATCCTCGCAGCCGTATTTTGCACTCGCTGTAGCCTCGACAACTCGCTCTTTGAAATCCCCCAGAGGCAGCTGTTGGCATAGTCTAATGTAGAACCGATGAGAGACACAGCAACTGCATTTGCAGTCTTCTTATTAAGACTGGGTCGGAGTCGTCCAAGAGTGCGGATATGGAAATAACATGCCTTGACTACAAAACTGACATGATCAGACATAGAAGATTGTCGACATAGAGTCCAAGGTTCCGTACGGAGCTGGAGAGGGGGATTCTAGCTTGACCCACTTGGATGGAGTCTAGAGAGACTTTACTAAGGCTAAGCTTGGAACCACATAGCATCGCCTCTGTCTTCTCATCATTAAGCTTGAGTTTATTCCTCAACATCCATGACTTGACCTCTAAGCAACAATCTTCTACAGCACAAACTGCCTCACGCACCGACTCACTGTCAGTACTAAATGAAAAATAGAGTTCAGTGTCATCTGCAAACATCTTACGGTTCACATTATGCTTCTCAATGAGAGGACCAAGTTGAGATGTGTAAATAGAAAATAGAACCGGGCCCAAAACAGAGCCCTGCGGGACACCGCACAGCCATGGAACTGTCACTGAAGAAGCTTGATTGACCATCACCCTTTGTGTGCGATCACTGAGGTAGGAATGGAACCACTGCAAGGCGGAACCACCAATGCCCACCTCCATCTGGAGACGAGTTAGTAGAGTGGAGTGATCAATGACATCGAAGGCCTCACTCAGATCAAGGAGGACCACAAGAGTCACTTTCCCTGCATCCGCACTGCACAGAAGATTATTCATAAGACGCAGAAGGGCTGTCTCACAGCTGTGCTTGGGTCTATACGCCGACTGGAATTTATCCAATAAGCTGTAGCGGTCCAGGTGGAATGTCAACTGATGAGCAACGACACGCTCCACAAGTTTTGAAACAAAAGGCAAATTCGACACAGGTCGATAGTTTTTACACGAGCTCGGGTCCAAGTTGTGCTTCTTTAAGATAGGCTTGATCACAGCTGTTTTAAATTGTCTGGGTACAGAGGCAGAGAAAAGGCTAGCATTGACTATGCGAACTATTACAGGAAGCAGAATGTCAAGGTGCTGGAGAAGAACACTAGTGGGGATAGGATCATCCACAGACGTGGTTGGGCGACAACGCCGAACTAATTTCAATAATTCATCTTCTGTCACTGGTTGAAAGTAGAGAGGGGCGTGCCACAAAACAAGTCACTGGTGTGCTCCACAGTATCAACCGAGTCACTGAAGCTGTCCATGATGGTCTTTATCTTGTCTTCAAAGTAAGCACTTAATGTACTGGCAGCGGTCTGATCATCCATCTCTGGAAGAACAGGCTGAGTCATATCTTTACCCAGGAGACTATTCACAACTGCGAACATCTTGCGGGAATCAGAAACTGCAGAGCTTAGAATATTCATAACATACCGCGACCTAGCTTTGACACTGATGGCTGAACACTGGCTCCTTGTATGGCGATAAATCTGACGATCCACCTCCAGTCTACTCTTGCGCCATTTGCGCTCCGCCTGACGCCTGAACTTCTTGGCTTGGCGTACCTCTGGAGTAAACCACGCGGTATCAGGACGCTCAGTAATGCACCTCTTTTTCACAGGCGCAAACTTGTCAAGAAGAGCAGTCAGGGTGCTGTTGTACAGATCCACAAGCTCATCCACATTGTCAGGATTCTATGTAGTTGGCACGATGTTTGAGAGAATTGGGTGTGGAACTTCCAACACAAATTCGTCAAAATCCTTTTTTTTTGGATGTTAAGAATATTTTTTTCTAGCTAGTCTACTCCTCTGGTCTTTTTCTAACGTCGTCCGTTTTTCGTCACTTTTTTTGTCGTCACCTTTTTGTCGTCACCCTTATTTTGACATCACAATCTATGACGTCACACCTCCAGCCCACCACACACCCAAACCTGCAGAACTCAAAATAACTATGTAAATACACATGACATTCTCCGACCGCCCAAATGTCATGGGTGTTACATCTATATTTCTACATTACAAGAAGAACTGAACTTTTAAAAATTCTGCAATTCTGCAGGACAATTTATTTTTCAATGCAAACCGGAGTAAATTAAAAATTTTTGCTTCTTTTACTTTTTTACTCTGTGTGTTTTCGCGTAAATGTTGGTGTAACCGGACTGACCGACATCACTCGCACCCGACTCAGCCAACCTTGGAGTCCACAAATTCCGCCGGACCTTCTCGTGTGTTCTTTCTCTCTTGCTGCTGTGTCACGACTACACACGTGGACAGTACACAAACCTCGCTCGCGTTCACACGGCGGAGACATGCATACGACGCACTAGCACACGAGTACTTTTGCCAGACTCATACGCTTTACGTACAACAGATCTTAATTTTTAGATCTGTTTCATAGTTACCATATTTTTCAACAGTTCGCTTGATTAAAAAAAAAAATAAAATAAAAAAAAAAATAATGTGAATCCGTGAATCCACCCATCCCCTTTAATATGATTCCTTGCCAGTGGGGCTGGACATTCAAGCTGGAAAATCTTAATCAATGAGATCAACAGCAGAAAATAAAAAGTAATATATTTGTCTCATTATGCTTTTTTTTTCCCCCAAGACTTTACAACGAATCGTATGCAATATTTTGCATTGCAAAAAGTGAAAAGTACTATTGTCACTGAATCTGCATTTATCTCCGGACATACGACTGGCTTTTTTGAATAAATGTGTCATTTGATGTAAACATCTCATATTTGTGTTGTTGATGAGGTGATTGAGGAGGGTTCATGTTTTCTTTGTGTGTAATGGCGGTGGTAGTGGGTTAGATGAATAACGAGATGGATTTTGCCGATGACAAGAAGTGTAGGAATATTTACTGAGGAGATTTCTCACTCAACATCGCGTCACAACTACAAAGTGTAATGCCACGCCACTGCGAAGTGAAGACCAATACTTTTTTTAAGCAACTGTTCAGAAACCTGAATTGCACAGAGGTCATGGTGTCCTCAGACCTCTAATTAGAGGACGATATAATTATTGTCACCACACCGTGTAGTGTTCTCGCTCACTCCCTTTCGAACACTCTTCCGGGACCAGACAATTACGCTTTCTTTCCCACAAATAAACAAAATGATTAGAGAGTCTACTTATGTTTACTAAATAAAACAAAATAATAATAATAATAAAAAGTCCTAACTGCGATCTATTTCCTAAAGGTAGTAACAGTCAATAACGCAATGGCTGGCCGTTGATACGTTGAGATAACATAAACACAGACTGTAAAGTATTCTTCAGTTCCTCTATACTATTCCTTTAGATACACAGTCTCGGCAATGGTTTTTCCTTTAAACAACACAATATCTTCTACTCACAATTAAACGTCCATTTTCACGTCTTATCGCCCTTTGCTCTCTACCCAATCTATCCTCGCTTGCTGCTCTCCCCTCTCCATATAGCTGTCCGGTGGCGCAACGGTTAGCGCCTGTCACCAATACAGTGAAGGTTGGCTGCCCAGAGTTCATTTCTCGTCTCGGGCACGCTGTTCTTTGTCTGCACGTGGCATCTGTTTACAGGGCTGGCTGCCTTGCCGTAATATAGTCTCAGTTGCTGGCACTACGTACAACACTGATTCTCCCCCTTCTCTCCCGTCAGCTGATATATTTATTTTATGCGAAGGTCTCAGTGAAGGGAAAAACTTCGGGAACCTTCGGAGGCGTGACGTCGGTGACATTGGCAGTCCGCGCTAAGAGGAACCCTTCGTTTCAATCTTTACCAGCTGTGAAACTTGTATGGGGCTACGTTGGACAACCTTTAATACTATGAAGGGCTGCATAAAGTTAACTGCGTGGTCAGACAGATCGCCTCTCTGCTTTATGTATAAGAAAAGTATTTAGATGGTGCACACCACCAGGCATACTTTTTCTCTTTCACAATCTCTTTCCGTCCCCAGTCTCTCCCTCTCTCGCTTGATCGCTATCTGGCCCACAAAATATGTCAGTAGACAGAGTTGTTCATGCGTTATATGTTGTTCATACGTTATAACTAAATAGTCGATTGCTGATACGGCATAACGAACGAATAGCTCCCTCCCTCTCTTTTGCTCGCTCACGGTGCACGTGACATGGGGAAAATACGGGTAGGTGGTTATTATTCAAAGGGTCAAGGGGCTTTTAGCAGCTCACGTGTTCTAGTGATAGGTTTTGGTGGGCAGTTCTGTCACGTGGTAGGGTCAGGAGATGTGTGAGTAGTGGGGCGTTATTATGACTGAGTAGCCAGTCTCTTCTGTCTCGTCTTACTACCGCCACTCAAAATTTGTTTTCAATGGAGCCCTTTGCTGTAAAACTATTTTACCGACAAGAAAAATAAAAATTTATGATGCGCATCAAAATCAAGATCATCCTTGATACAGCATAACACAACTTTCTTTCTTTCATGGATGATCCCTTTTTGATATGACATGAAGTGCTTTTCCATGTCCAGAGATGAATGGCTGGCATTTAAGTTTTCCATTGATAGTCATCCCTCTGTAATAAGGAGACGCATGAACGGAACACCACTTTGCCTTGGATTAGTAAGAGCTGACTTAGCTCTCAGAGTGAATACTAACCTGGTGGACAAGAGATTCTTGGTCTGACATGTCAACACATTGTAAAGTCATCAGCGCGGCGAGAGATCGACCTTGACACAGCTGACCAGACCAAGTGATAAAGTCGAGAAGTAGGACTCAGTTACTGATAGATGGAAGAATAGCTAAGATAAAAGATTTGTCGGAATTTAATTGACATTATTTGGTCAGGCCTTGATGCTCAATGATCATATTATAAGTTTAATGATGATCAGGGGCAAGTAATGTTTTCTTAGATGTGTTATGACTGATCAAGAGAAGATGAGAATGAGGGAGAGAAGCATGTGTCCTTTAGCACCAATCAGAGTGCCTGTCTCTGAAATAATTTTTTTTTTCTTTGGAAGGACACTAGATCATCAAACAACAATCCTAGATGTGTACACCTCAAGCTAATAAACTCCTTTGTTTAAGCATAACCTCTGTCAAAACAAGCATAAAAATAGTATAAAACAGAAATAACAAGAAAGAGGAAACTAAATCAAGAATCGAACACACCACTTGACGAAGTAAGATTGACCTCATTGAGTTACACTCCATTACAAGAACATTGTGGCCGACTGTGCTGCTGAAATAAAATCATCGTTTTCACTCATCGCACTACACTACAATCTATTTCGTTGACCTTTCTTGAACTTTGTGCATTATTTCAGTCCATCTTGATAATAAATACCTGAGAATACTTTAAACCCGCAGCTGCTCGAGTAAAACTGCAGTTATTATTGGAAAGAATTACGAAATAAGTAAGAACATAACTTTAAATTCGATGAGACGGAAATGGTATACATGTTTTGAAAAAGAAATCCCCAAAACAAAACAAAACCAAAAATCTTCCCAACAGACTAAGTTTTCGTTTCTGTGTATGCTAAGTGGAGGGGACGTTGCCTGACTTGACAGTTTTGAGTGGTCAGCGATCGAGAAAGGGTGTGAAAGGGCGCGCACTGACTCTATCAGCTCTGTTATGTGGTCAAAGGCAACGAACTGCCCTTAAAATCGGTGACCCAGAAAAACATAGGTGACAACAGTTCAGACCACCCCTCCCCCGTCGCCCTCCACACACACACACACACGAACACACCCACAGGTAATGCAGGTCGAACAAAGTTGTACAAGGTGAAACCAGACGTGGATAATGGGAATCACGAGGTTGAGACGAAAGGCACGGCATAAAAAGCGAGGATTGACACCAGACATCAGACACCAGACACCCCAAAAGAGCCGGTCAGAGGTAGCCATGTATTCCTCATGGTCAGTCGTCTTCTCGTTGCTGGGCTCTCTCTGTCTGTCGACAGTTTTGGCGGTGAGGTACGATCCCAACTGGGCTTCTCTGGACTCCAGACCGCTGCCCGCCTGGTATGACGACAGCAAGATTGGCATCTTCCTGCACTGGGGTGTCTTCTCTGTACCCAGCTACCTGGACGAATGGTTCTGGTGGCAGTGGCAAGGCTCCAAAAACACAAGGGCCGTCGACTTTATGACCAAGAACTACAAACCTGACTTCACCTACGGTGACTTTGCTGCTGACTTCACCGCCGAATTTTACGATCCCTCCCGTTGGGCTAACATCTTCAAGGCTTCGGGTGCAAAGTAAGAGTTAACATCTTATCTACAAATATGAAGTGTGTCTAGAGCTTTTTAGTTATTACTAGAGAATTTCAACGTATTTTCTTTAGCACCTCCCCATTCTCTCTTTTTTTAGTCTTTTTTTACGCAGTAATCGGCCCGCCCCTTACCCCTTACGAACACTTCATCAGTTTCGTTTTTGTTTCTTTGTTTGTGTTTGTTTTTGGGACTACTGGGGAAAAGTGTACGTGTTTATATATTTCCTCTTTTACACATCAAACACATGTAACTAAAGCTTGTATTAGAGAAGAACGTGCAATTTCCTTGTTGGGATGGCATTGTGGGGGGAGGCTCGCCTTGTACATGATGTATGCGTGTGTGTAAGAAACTGCCACCTAATAAATATCAGCAGGTAAGAAACATTTTATTTTTATTTTATTTTTATTTATTTATTTATTTTTTTGTTGATACGAATATGTATTCTGTTGACAGCTTCGACATTTTTTAAAAATCAAAAATAACATCATTTTACTTTGCAGATACGTCGTTCTAACGTCCAAGCACCATGAAGGGTTTACTAACTGGCCATCAAAATACTCGTGGAACTGGAATGCAATGGACGTTGGACCCAACAGGGACCTTGTTGGTAAGAGCGACTGCATGTCTTACTAAAGTCATCAGACTAACCTGTAGTCTAATGCCTTTTTTAAAAATATTTGATAATAGGATTTACAAGATAAATTCCCCATACTGGAGAAAAGAGCTGCTTCTGTTTTGATGTGAAAGGGCTCCAAATGGTAACATGCACAAAGCTGTAGCCATTAATCCAGAAATTTAAATTAAAGCTGAATTTAAATTTTGTTCAGTCTCCTAATAGAGCTTAACAGCCGATTTCATTTCAAACTCATCTGTCTGTTCTAAATGTCTATTTTAACCATTTTTTCCTCTATCGGAAAATTAATTTCTCATACTATGTATTTATAACAAGGCGAGCTTGCCAACGCCATCAGATCAAAGACTGATATCCATTTTGGCGTTTACCACTCCCTTTTTGAATGGTTCAACCCACTGTACCTTCAGGATGTCAAGAACAACTACACAACTCAGGACTTTGTTGCCGTAAGTCGTTGCTAAGCCAAACTTAGTTTTGTTAACTGTTAGTTTTTAATCATGCATGCGATATAACGGCCAAAAATACACAATACAACACAATGCAACTTTAATAAAATATTTTACTTTTAACTTCTTAAAAAGTTTATTTATCTACTCTTTCTCTCCCATAATCGTTGCTAAATGTTATCATTTGTATTTTTAACAAGGGATTTGTGGGGAAGGGGTCACGTACGCGGATTTTATAATCCAGTAAGTGGTCAGATGTCTCAAGTTCACCATCTGAAACTTCTCCTGTTGCCTGCAGACCAAGACATTGCCAGAGCTGTACGAACTGGTGAACACTTACAAACCTGACGTCGTGTGGTCTGACGGCGACTGGATGGTCGATGACACCTACTGGAACGCCACACACTTTCTTGCTTGGCTGTACAACGACAGGTGGGTATCAGTAATAACCAGGGTTGTCCATGGGACATATTTTTCTATCCCGTCCCATCCCATCCCATGGCAATTTATGCCTGTCCCATCCCGTCCCATCCCACGGGATGTTTCCCATGGGATTCCCATGGTATTAACAATCCTATGGACAACACTGAAAACCACTTTTCGGCTTTTGTTCTATAATTCCTGCTACTTCACATACAATAGATGATTCAGAGGAAAGATTTAAATCCTTGATGAATGAAATAACAGTAAATTTATTTTGCAATATCAAGTATCGACTACCATGGGAAATACAAATGTGTGCTGTCCCATCCCATCCCATCCCATGGGACGTTTCCCATGGGATTCCCATGGGATTCCCATTCCTATGGACAACACTGGTAATAACCCCTTCGTTGTGGTTAAGAATTTTTAGACTCGACAGAGTCATCTTCTACACTCTACAGTCATTCCTTAATACTGAAAAGAAATGTATTGAAATTGATTGAAATCTTCCAGAAGTAAAATGTCTCCGGTCACTATGGATATTGTCTCTTTTAGCATATCGAGTTGGATATTTTATGGGTTTCAAACACATATATGTTTTAAACTATTGTTTAATAAGGCTTCCTTGTCAACAGCCCCGTGAAAGACACAGTCGTTGTGAACGACCGATGGGGAAAGAACATTCGCTGTCATCATGGAGGATTCTGGAACTGCGACGACAGATTTGTCCCAGGTAAATCATCTCAAGTGTTAGGTCGTTTACACAGTCTTTTATTAAGCTAAAAAAGCAATTAACTTACACTTGTTTTATGTTAGGGGGATAGCGGTCGACCTTCCGTTCAAGCGCTTTGCACACAACTGGGTGGAGCTTTAAATTTAGTCACCTGACTTTACAAGCCCCGGGTTTCGTTTTAACATAAACAGCCATTGAAAAATTAAAAGCGGCTCGTTAACGGCAAACTCCACGCCCTACGCTCTGTTGAGCTGTCTGTAATTATAAACAGCTCTGAAAAAAAAAAATTGGGCTAACCGGAAAGTGACCGTTGATAGGGATGGATCATATCTTTTTCCATTCCTTCATCTGTCCACAATCTATGTATCTATTCATCTTCGTGCATCATGTTGCACATAAGGCCTCAACCAGAGTCCGCCACCGATGTCGATCGGCTGAAACCCGCCCACTCCAAGTGACCCTAACCGTATGTCCAGCCTTTTCTTTCATCTCATTTCCACCGTTCTTCTCCAAGTTTCCTTTGGGCGGCCTTGTTTTCTTCAGTTCTTCGGTGGAATTATTCGTTGGTGATGGTATTTGGCCAAAACATGTTAAGTATGCGCCTGAGGCATCTGTTTTGGAAGACGTCAAGTCTGTTACTGATGGTTTTTCTGCACTTTCTTTTTATCTTTTACATTTGATTGTTGTTTATCATTATTATTATTATTTTTTTTTTTGGTAACATATGGACCCGGTAAGGATGAAGTCCCCTCTTATAGCTCTTAAAATTAAGGTTTAACTTTGAAAACTGTTTTTGTGTTGTGTATTCGAAATTATGAAATTTACCGCTATAGGAGGTGACTGTCTTAATTTGACCCGTTTTAGGCAAACTTGTCAACCATAAATGGGAAAACTCGATGACTCTTGACAAGTACTCGTGGGGTTTCCGACGGGATGCTCAGCTTTCAGACATTTACAGCATGGATGAGTTCATTGCTCTTTTGGTCAGGACGATCAGGTAAAGGATACAAGGATAAATGACACAACCACCAACATTTATCATTTGTTTTATTTTCGTTAAAACCTTTGTTTTTTAAGCTTTAAGTCAGATATTAGTGTGAATTGTCACCTATCTCAAGCTTAGGGAGACTATATTTATACTTTGAAGGTTTTCGTGTTAATGCTACACGTTCCAAATGAAAAGAAAAACCCGTTTCAGGTCTGCTGTTGCGACTTTCATCTGAACCATTATCCTGTTTACTACATATTTGTCATCTTTACCATGAAATGCTATTTTTCCAAAGTTGTAGGTAATTTTGCGAGTTCTGTATGTACGCTGACCTGTGTGTCCTTGCAGTCTGGGCGGTAACCTCCTGGTGAATGTCGGCCCCACGAAGTACGGCGTTATCTCCCCTATCTACGAGGAACGACTCACTCAGATGGGACGATGGCTTGAGGTCAACGGAGAAGCCATCTATGGCACTCGGCCTTGGAAATATCAGAATGATACCGCCAACTCTGACGTATGGTATGTCTTAACGATTGATTCAATGGAATTTCTTTAGCTGAATCTATCTTAAGAAATTGATTGATTTAATAAGTAAAATTAATCTGTTACTCGGAAACGTTTTCTTACATTTCGTAACAGTGTGTTTTCTCAAGTAGTGAACTTTAGCCCAAGAAGTTTCACTGTATAAACCCGCTTTCAAAATGTCAGTTATACCCCTTTCAAATCTTATAGTACGGCATTTAGGTCTTAACATAACTTCAGGGTGACGTTATACAAGTTTAGTTGTCATCAAAGTGTTATATATTATATTGTGGAAATGCTGTTGCAGGTACACGTCAAAGAAAGACAACAACGGCACCGTGGTGTATGCTATTGCCTTGAAGTGGCCGACAGGTTCCACCCTGAAACTGGGGGCACCCAGCGTCACCCCTCAGACCCGAATCTCGCTCGTCGGCTACAGTGGCTCTCCCTTCAGCTTCACCAGCCTGGGGTCCCAGGGCGTGTCTATCACCATCCCACCCATCCCCTTTAATAAGATTCCTTGCCAGTGGGGCTGGACATTCAAGCTGGAAAATCTTAATCAGTGAGATCAACAGCAGAATATAAAAAGTAGTACATTTTTGTCTTATTGTTGTTTCTTGTGCAAAGCCTTTATAACGAATCGGACGCAATTTTTTTGCAACGTTAACTTTGAAAAGTACTTTTGTCACTGAATCTCGGAACATACGGCTGGTTGTTTTGAATAAATGTTTCAATTGATGCAAACGTCTCATATTTGTGTTGCTGATGAGGTGCGTGAGGAGGATGCATGTTTTCTTTGTGTGCAATGGCGGTGGTAGTGGGTTAGATGAATATTGTCACGCATATATATACACCATGCATATTGTCGGTGACAAGAAGTGTAGGAATATTTACTGAGATTTCTCAAGCAACATCGCGTCACAACCACAAAGTGTAATGCCACGCCATATGCAAATAAACGGATTGACATATGAATCCTCGATTTAGAAGAATGAAAGCGTACAAAATAAATAAAATAATAAAAAATGCATAAAAATTTACAGTTAAAATGAAAAGGGCAGAAATACGGCAGTAAGGTATTGACACTATTACTGAGAGTAAAATATCGCCTTACGAACGATAAAATGGCGGCTAGTTGGCTTCAAGCAAAGCCAACCAGTCTAGCCATTGGATTAAGATCAATGAAGCTCTCTCAATTTCCGCTCCCTTTCTCAGATTTCAAGACAGACGCTCAGTGTTTTTTATCTCTTAAAACGGTTTCTTCGCTCCATCATTTGGTCTCGTCCACGAGCGCACCAAGCGCTGACAGCCTGACGAGAGTGGGGGTCATCATTCAGGTAACATACGGTACACTTATTAATAAAATATAACTGAACATCGAAGTCTTCAATGGTTGCGTATCCCTTAGCATATACGAGCAGACTACTCACCAAAATGAAATTACATTTTAATTCACATTTATTGCCATGATGCTCAGCTGACATCAAAACACATCATTTAAATTATGTAACATGCATATGCACACAAAATAGGATTCTTGACAAAATAAAAAAAAACTATGCAGCATTAATAATTATGACAATAATTTGGTTCATAAACTGCAATATACTTAACTGCAGTGGGTAACTTTAGACTCAATGAGACTTTCATGCACCCAATAGGTCAACTGATAGGTCTGGCAATGCAGAAGGCAAGGACCAGTGACCGGGTCAGTTAAGTGCCAAAGAAAAATGGATAGCTCCGTGTGATGGCATTAAGGACCATCTAGGAGACTGTTTAGGAGTTCTGATATATTTTCAAGCTTAACTCTCTTCCCACAAGTCATGTGAACTGTTGCTATGAGTATAAATGACATGTTTGACCTACTTGGTACAGCAGCTTGTGACAAATTTTTTCTGTAGACTTGAAGGAAACTACCCATTAAAATGCTTTGAATTATGTTCTCGAAGTAAACAAGTTGCCGACGTTTTCCACTTTAAATGTAGTCCAGATCAACAAAAATGAAACATTAAAACAGATCATGCAACAAAAAGTCAACAAATCTCTCAACTGTAATATGATGCAAAAATGCAGCATAAATCCTTGGCCACAGTCTGTTTACCACATAACACAATAAATAGGAATCATACTATACACAGTCAATATTTTTTCATATAATTTTAGTGACTCAACATAATATGCAAATTAAGCTGACTAAACAAAATCAGAGACAAACATTGGGAATAATACAACGTAAACTGGAGATATTTTGAATATTTAAAGTAATTCACTGTCAAATGGAAATCTCTCTTAAATTTTGTTTGAAAGGAAAGAAAAAGCCTTGGTAAATGGATTAGCTTTCCGAACAGTCTCAACATTTTAGTTTGGAAATGTTGTGCAATGTGGTTCACAGGCATCCTGCATGTTAGACAAAGTATAAGTACATACATACAGAACTACTATAGTCCACCATGGACGAATTGGGTGATGTAGCTTAGCTTAGGTGTTTGGGGTATGTACTGACTGGTCATTCTAGGTCAGTAGCAGATATGAGAAACAGCAAGACAATAGTCACTTCTCATCAGGTTACAAGGACACTGATACACTAGTGAGCACATACAGACATGTGCAAGGCAGGTGTGACATCAGATTAATGTTAGCTGCTGTATATGTACATATCTGAACAATCAAGCATAGTGCCCTTGTGAGGCCTGTGCACAGCTGAAGCTGGAGTAAGGGCATGTCAAAAGAATGTAATATACTATTTAAAAAAAGCAACTGCAGCAGGCACAAAAAACAAAACACGAACATGGCTGTACATAAAGGAATAACCCAGTCATAGTTTTTTAATGGAACTGGTTAAGTAAAATCTTAAGAAGTATCACAGTATCACGGTACTACGGCCAGTCCTGTCTACAAAAGCCACCTCCATCTGCTGCAGACATCTGAGCTCGGTGGTCCTCACTGTTTCAATGACAGGCTGCTGTAAGCTGAATATACGACACAAAGGGGATTAACTTTGTGTGTTTAAAAATAAACAATAATCTGCATCTAACCCACCATCAAAACAGAATCATGTTCGTACTATTTACAACACCAGTGAACCAAATAAAAATCTCTTTTGAGAACGAAACACACCACAACTTAGTTGCTTGAGTCAAAAATGTACACACAACAATGTCCTTTTGCATTATCCTAAAACTTTGAAGTGAAAGAAATAGATATCCCAATAAAGCTATAGTTGTGAACCTGCAATTAAAAAAAAACGCCTCCTTCACGTAAAACAACCCCCCTCCCCCTTAAGAAGAAAACAAGCTATATTCAGTGTAACATAAAATGTAATCCATTACATTTTTGTCTTAAGCTCACAAGCTTGTATCACAAGTGTGTTCAAAGAGGAGAGTACAAAAATATTGATTAGCTGCACAAATATATCTTTACTCAAATAAAAAGGAATTATTGAAGTTACAGTCACATTTGTACACACAAACACCACGATAACCAGAGAGAAACATATTCAAATGAACAATACATGATAGCACTTAGCCACTACTGAGCAGAAGTAAAAAAAAAAAATGCATAAGTCCAAACAGGATGTATCTGATATATATGTATTACAGTATAATACACCAACAGCTTTGATTATTATGACTAGATGCTGGTAACAAATAAATGTCATTTGTTTAAGATAAAATGCAGCAATCTATGTGACTGGTTTGCTCCTAATATGTGCTGCCCAGAAGACATCAAATCATAACACAGCATTTTAACTAAATACTGTGGACGCAGCAAAGAAAGCTACATTTACATTACAATGTAATAACACAATCCTTTACATTTTTGTTACCTATTGCACATGCTAACAGTTTAATAAATTAATCAAAAATTTTCTCACACTGTAGTATAAAATATACCTGGCAACTCTCTAACTCTTATAAATAGTAAAATATTGAGCACAAACTGAACAAACAAACTAAAGCTGTTAAAAAGAGTGACATGGCATCTAGCTCCTCGTATCAATGTAAAGGAAGGAACTAAATTTAAGTATACGCAAGTATGAATGCATGTGCCAGCACATATGTCTACATCCATGTATACATATTAACGCCAAGCGGCTCCATTGCTCCCATTACCCTGATTTTGATGGCTTTATCTTTTGCAGCTACTGATTCTATTTTAGACAAATTATGGATTTCTCAGCCTGCGGCATAGTTTGTTTCACACTAGGTAGTTGTTAAAATTTTGCAGGAAGAATAGGGAACAGGTTTTAATTAAACATTGGTTATTACTATCCAGTCATCTTGAATAACAAGTCTAAGTTGAACCCTCCCACCTCACAAAGAAAATTAGATGTAAATGGACACCATGACTGCCAATGGCAAGAGGTCAATGTCTTCTGAACATTATTTTCCAGTTTCCAGTCCTTCTGAACTCAAAACTTGCCAACACTGAATTTTTTACAATAACAACTGTTCTGCAAACTGTGGCCAGCACACAGACATCTGTGGACATCTGACTTCTAACAGGAATGTGTCTCATGGTGAGAACGTCAGCAGTCCACAATGTCAACAATAACCATCAACCATTTGTGCATCCTTCCAGCTACTCATTTATAAATTTAAAGAGAGAACCCTCAATGCAGTCAAAAATTAAATTCACCAGTTCCCAAAACAACAACCCCAAAAATGTTCAGGAACAGATCCAACCAAAGCAGAGATGCCACATAAAAAAAGGTATATCTACCTCACCATTCACAATCTAAAACTAAAAATTTGAGATAACAAGGAATGTCAACAGTATATGAGATTCTTTTGGATAGTGAGCTAAAACAGCCTCAAAACCAGTAAATGAATAACAAATGCAGATGAATACATCTTAAATTCCCCATGAACATATGCTGCAAAATATTTACAGACATGGTAATTAAATGTTGGTGCAATATTCTTGAATTAGTGAACTTCTGAGAGAAAGTTGTG
The DNA here is from genome assembly GCF_003073045.1 of Pomacea canaliculata. Classification (NCBI taxonomy): domain Eukaryota; kingdom Metazoa; phylum Mollusca; class Gastropoda; order Architaenioglossa; family Ampullariidae; genus Pomacea; species Pomacea canaliculata. The sequence continues at coordinate 33,795,650 of NC_037590.1, read as the reverse complement.
TTAGCAACATCTTTTGTGCCTACATACAGGCAGCGATGCACATGTGCCCACATGCACTCATGTGTACACATGCACATTCACACACACACCCCCAAATATGACAATCTTGCCCCCTTTCCCTGTTGTCTCATTCTGAGAGACTTACAGGAACCACTGAGTCCTCTCGAATCCTTGAGCTGCAAGACATGAAAAATACCGAAAATAAGTCTTGAATGCCTTAAAATCATGTTATAAATACACCATGTTCTTAAAATATAAAGATTAAATGCTGATAAAATTATGCATGACTATTTCTCTTTGCAAAATACACAGAGACTAAATAAACTGACTGCTTGTAAAAGTCAGCACCACGTTTACTCCTACCTTCCCTCGCACGGGCGAAATCATTTTAAAAAACGCACACCGGGACGTCGGTCTTTAAAAAGAAAATACACAGTTAAATCTGCTGGCTAGGTATTTTTATTTACAAGCATGAAGATACTTACCAATACTGCACAGAATAATTTTAGCCTGTAAGAAATAAAAAATTATATTTTTTAATCAGAAAATAAAGGACATACAAGCAAATCACAACAAACGAAGAAAAATAAGTTTATTATGTAATATTTTTGGTAATACTTTTCAACGGTTTCAGAAACTAAATGAATTAACTATAAACAAGAAATTAAAGTATTAAGAATGGTAATATACTGTGTAACACACACACACACACACACCAATTCTTATAACATTACTCAAGACTATGTTTTTTTCAGTCTTAGAGTTATTTTCTAGTTCTCTGCAATGTGTTTTGTTTGACATTCTCATTTTCTATGACTGTTAAAAAATGATAAAGTAAAACGGAAATTTTTTGTCAGCATTCTTATGTGATATATGACTTCCACACCTACCTCATCAGGATCTTCGCTTTCAAACACGTGGCAAATAAAGTTTTTAGCAAGATTACATGTGGTATCTCTGGAAATAAAAAAATATTGACTACTTACTCAACTTTTCCATGACATATATAGCTTTTAGTTTTCTTAAATGTACTAAAAAGAAAAATTACAGAACATAAAGAGCAACTTTAAATGTCTTTGAAGGAACCAAAAAGTACTATAACCATAAAAAGGGAGACTGTTAATACATTTTTTTAAGAACACAAACACACAGACATTGCCAAAGAGCACGTTTTTGCATGACATATGTGCTCATGACCTATTGAGGATTGTAAGATAAATGTTTGGTGACTGATGAGATTTTGCATGATTTAATACATATAAAACAGTGATACTGACTGAATTACAGGGCCTTACAGTGTTATTAGTGAATGGTACCAGATAGCACCAGATTACAGGAATGAGAGTAAATAAGATGACAATTTTAATTATCTGCTCACCCAGCTATGTATGCAAAATAAGTCATGTGATCAGTGCGTCGGCCACATGCTGAGATCTCTGTATAGGAGTGTTCCATCAGAATCTTGACAGTCAAAATCATAGTCATGTTAGAATAATGCTTCAAAAGCACCCACTTTAGAAAAAAAGAAATAAAACAAATCATGCCACTAATTTCCCAATCTTCAGTCAACACTAACTTGAGAAACACACAAATACCAATCTGAGTCATCAATACCTTTCCTGTCGATTTGCAAGTGACAACAATACTTGTTTCTGTTGCTGCTATTGTGACAGACTGAAAAAAAAACAAACAAAAAAAACAACAGATAAAACTGTTATACAATACTTTATTAATTCCAGATAGTGATCATACTAGCAATATATAAAGATAAATACATACATATACCTGTTGAAATAAAAAGCTTGTACTGTCAGATAACAGGAATATGGTGGTGGGTTTATGTTGGGGAGGAGAACAAGAGATCAAACTGGCTGAATAAATTTACTAATTTTCCTTTTTTTTGGACAAGGTCATAAAAATAGGTTCCTCCCACCTCCACTCATATCATCTTACAGAGGTGCTTACCTCCATGGTTTTTTCTTCACTGTCAACAATGGCACCAACAGCATCATGAATTCTGTCAACACGTCCATCCTAGAAAAAAAAAAAAACAACCAAATGTAGAAATGACAGGATCATGCCTAAAGACACTAAAACTATAACAGATGTATATTTTTCTAGCTTACAAAGAAAGTGCATATATGCAACACATGCACACGCATAAAATAATAACAAGCTCAATGTGCTGCACATAAAGGCTACAAACAAACTGACAGTTCATACAAGAAACATGAGTGTCAACAAACAGATGGCCCCATGACAAAAACATTTGTGCATGGATGAAAAACTGAGTGGTACAGTACTTTTAATAAGGTAAGCTATTTTTTAAAGAGATGGTTTTAAGGCCAGATAAATGCACACTCACATACACACACATTCATCCAATCATCCTTCATTAACTCCCCGAAGGTTGCAGTAAGGACTAAAATTTGCAAACATTTCACAGAAATGGAAATGAAATTATCTCCGTGATCAATTTGAGCAATTAAGTTGCAAACCTAAATTTCTTTCATCCGTATCATAGGAACAAAATAAGTGTCCAGATTCTCAATGAATATAAAGTTATATTGCTAGTAAAATCTAACATAAGAATTTCATTGATGAATCTCACCCCTCTCAGTGGATACATGCCTCTGTAGAACACTTCATAGGCAGCTCTGTGAATCAGAATATAACAGCATTATCCATGAACTACTTTCTGAACTGCTGTCCTTAAGGTTCACAAATTAGTAGGATCTGAACTTTAAAACTGTTTACCTGAACCAAACTCTTTACGGTACCACAGAAAGACTAGCAAAATGCATATTACAACTAATCTATTTTATTTTAAAGGTCTTGTCATTAGTCTGACACAAACAAGGTATAATTACAGACGGTGACAATCACACTGTCAAAACCCCAAATAATTCTGTTTAACAACTTCAAAATCCACCATTCATACAAGCTGATCATGAAAAGTATTTTTAAAAAATAATTTAAAAAAAAAAATGTTTCAAAATCTTAGTGATTTTGCTATAAAGGTAATTTGCCCATTAGTCTCTTATAATTTAATAATGAGTATCTTGGTATAGTGCATGTCCCCACTTTAAAGTAGACTCAATGGGCTTTCAAAAGCAAAAGATACAAGAATGGCTTTAAAATGAATAAAGCATACATACTGAAACAAAAATATAACAACAAATATAGAGACTCAACAAGACATTAACAAAGAGAAGCAAAATCTAATAGTCCAGGCATAATGAGGAAGAGTTAGTCTGTATATGAAATTGTCTTTCATGAACACGGGCAAGAAACACACTGGTACCACTCACTTGCCACCTGGCCCATGAACTGGTATTTCATCTAGCTCCTCTTCTGGCAGAATGGCATGGACTGGCTTGCGACTGACGCCACTCTGACTGTCACGGTTGGCCTGGCGCTTTGCCTCTTTGCTGCGGTGCCGTGGTGTTGGAGGTTTGATGTCTGCTTTTTTTAGCAGTTTTAACACATGTCGATGAACATGGCCATAGGAGTCTGTAGCCTGCACAAAGCAAGAAAGAATGTTTCAACATGTTCAGATTTACTGTAGATGTTTTGCCAAGTGCTAAATTGAGAGTAAAATCACTTAAATGCTTACCTTTATAAAACTGGCATACACAGGGATGCCTCTGTATAAGGAAAACAGTTCTTTCACCTATAAAAGAAAAAAGAATTACTCCCACTTGAAGTTCATAAGCCACTTATGAGAAATTAAAAAGTTTGATAGTTTAATAGACAATAAATGGAAATAATAAATTAATACTTAAAAAATTAGTGACTTCTAGAATGTCTTAATCTGTGTCATTGTACATCTTTGCATTACTTTTGGTTAATATTATAATTTATATTATATTTATAGATAGTATCAAGGATGGAAGGTGACTGTAAAGAAAATGAAATTGCAAAATACAAAATGCCAAAAATTGCTATACCTTGCTCTTCCTAACTCCTTTTAAGCAATGCCCAAACATCTCATCTAGGATGTCACCTTTCTGGACTTTTCTCTGTAAACAAGTGTGTGCAGATATACAAAATGCATGCATCAACATACATCAGAATAAATCCACTCATGTTCACAGACTTATTCAAGTGAAACCCTCTGTAGTTGGAATGGTAATGCCAAAGAAGTTACAATGGGTTATAAATTCCTTTAAAATTATAGTACTTTCAAGACAGAGTTTTATTTTTTGTTTAAAATCTCTTTCAAGTGAGAAAAAAGCAGGGATTTGGGGACAGAGTTACAGAGATTGCCAAAGAGATACACACATCTTCAGCAGCAACACTCCCTTTGTCTACGTCTGTCACCACAAGATGTTCATCAACTGACCTGAAAACAATAAATAATTCATCAGTAATTTGGATGACAAGGACAAAGGCAAATACCATTGTTACATATGGCAAATAGTATTAGTAACTATGTACATGTTACTTTTAAGGAAAGACTACATAGGATCATAAAATTGAAATTATTGATAAAACTGTAATCATACCAATAATAGTTACAATTTTAAACTCCACTAACTTCACACAATCTAATTTTGAAGAAGAAATAATCAAAATTTTTTCTAAATTTAAGTTTTATAATTATATAACATATAGCAGAAAGCCAAACTTACTGGAAGTGGATACCCAGAGCATCACAAGGAACAAACTCATAGTCACGGAGTTCCTGAAGATAAATTATAGTAAAACTCATTACATTGAAAACCATAGCTTACAAAACTAAATAACTTTATCAATTTTGTCAAAGCTAATATAATTTTCTAAATTTCTCTGCTGAATGCTGTAAATTTTCCCTTCAATGCACTAGTACTGTGAAGTGATTTAATATTTCTTTCTTGCTTCTTTTTCATGTGTAAAAGGGAAAAAATGTTTCAGCTACCAGAACCTTCAAACATGATAGAAGCTTGCTTCATAACATAGTTGTGATGAAGCATATTCAATAAATTTGTATTTTTTATGATATATTATTATGTTCCATTTCTATCAGTACCAGATAGGGTGTCGAGTATGTTGAGTGAAGGAACACATGAAATGCTTATTATTTTTTTAATCATATGTTATATGTGTATTTAGAGTCTTTATTGTAACCGCTATATGTTTTTGACAAGATTTTTGGTGAAAGAACTATGTGTGGGTATAGTAGCCTACTTCATGACAACTTCTGCTCCAATTTACTTACCTTCTAGCTATCTAACTGCGACCAACAAGACGGAAGCAACTTCTGGTAAGACAATTTGAATTCTATAAAAATTTATCAGTTATAGAAAACTAAGACCTAGGGTTATATATTTTTGTTAAACATTTTCTTGAAAATGATGAATATTCTTGCATCCAGAGAGAAAGGCCTGTACCCAAGGGGCAAGATTCTCGCGAGTTAAAAGCTAATTTGACTCGTCTATAAAACAAAATCCATTCTATTTTTTACATACAAAGACTAGCACTTCTCTACAGCACAGCATCAAGGAATAATTAAGCAATTATTAAGCATAGGTTTCAGAGTCTCTAGACTTCAAAATTTTACAGGCGACTCTTCAAGCTAACAAAAAGACATCACATATAAGCACAAAACTAACTCATACTGAACTTAATGTATTGTCTTCTAAAGTCAGCTAGAAGATCTTGTGGATATGCATATCTAATGCACTAGTGCTTTATTATACTTACTGCAAGTTCCCATGTCTCATCCAAGAAGCTGCCATTCTGGATTAGGTAGAAAATAAAATTAAAAAATTGGTCATTTTCAAAACCATAATGCAATTCTTATGACTAAGTCAAAATATCAGAAACAAATTTCTTCTGAACTTTAAACTTTTCATATCTAAATATTATGAGCACACAAATATAAGTGTGGAGGAAATAACTTTCAAAAAAAAAACCTCTCTCAACTATATTTAATAACAAATGATCTTTTGTTTGATTCTGAGACTTAATTGGTCAACATTTATTGTATGGGTTTAAAGTGTTAGTAAACATATGAGTACCTTCAGATTTAATCGGAATGTTATTCTTTGCACCTCTTCCACAAGAGACAAGAAAATCTCTGCAAAACAGATAGCACATTATAAAACCAGATTTTTCTGTTGCAGGTGGGCTGTTACTTTCAGTGATCTGTCAGTAAAGTTCTATAAAACAAATAGATGTTAAAAAAAGAAAAGAAAAGAAAAGAAAAACTATACAAAAAGTCAAATAGGGAGAAATAATTAAGCAGAAATATCCTTATGAGGTCAAGGATATAAGATATAGGACAGCTAGGTGTTTGTGGGAAAGCAGTATCTCTAGCTCAGATTTCAATGAAAACATAGGATACTGTCAGAAATTTTGTCCTATAAAACAATGTAAGCTCTGACATCTAGAAGAAAAACCTCTCAACAAACCTGTCAAGATGTCGTTGCGAAGAATGGATGAATTCGAGTCATAATACGTCTGAAAATGAGGAAAAAATACATGTAACAACACCTGACAACCTGAGATCAAGGCCTGCTGGAAGCTGCATACTCTTAGTTTGGGTGATTTCAGAAACATGTTTTTTTCTGCAAATGTTATTGGGAAAATGTACTTCTACACAACTATACCAAAATGTTCTGCTAGTCTATGGCTAGTTTAAATAAAATATGAAAATTGAGGATGACACTAAATGTATGAGTATTTTATGAATGCAGTGATTTTTTTTCTTTTCTGAACTTTCATACTTTGCTAAATGTCCTTTAGGAGACCTGTAAATAGACAAGAATCTTTATTCCCTATTATCTTGACATTCTTGGTGCTCTAAGCAGCTAAGGCTACATTACAGTAAGTGTATCCAGGATGGTAAATGGGTGTAATGTATAGAGAAAGAAATTATGGGGCCTGGAGGAAAAAAAAAAAACCAAAACAAAACCGTGTTCTACAGTTTTCTTGGTTGCAAGTGCTTTACCACTTTCAGATTACCTTTATATCTAAATATGTACAGAAGCTGAGGGAAAGGGTACACTTTTTAAGCAAAAATTGTTGACTTACAGCCAAAACAACAGCATCACTCCTCAATAGTCGCACAGCACATGATAGCTGTCCTTTCACAAGGCAAGCTCGCAGAAACAGTCGTCCTCGACCTTGGTCTGTCAATGTCTGAAGCATAATATAAACGAAAATGAAAATTTAGGAAGCTAGTTTAACATGGAATACTATGTTAAATTGCTCAGCTTAAACATATAATCAGGGGCAAGATTTACATAAAAAATATAAATCCTGTACTATGAACATAACATCAAAAGAATTCTGTTTTAAAATTTGGGAATAATAAAAGGCAAAAATAGATCTATGCTTTTACAGGTAGACAGATAAACAGAAATCATACAAAACAGCTGAGTGGAAAAGGGTGAAAGCTCCAAAAGACAAAAGATATAACATCCACAGGAACTTGCTGTATCTATTAATGATATCGTACACTTACCTTTTTACATTCCTTTACAAAATCTAAAAGATGATAACACCAGGTCCAGCCCTGCACATGCAAAAGGAAAGCAAGCAAATAAACTGATACTGTAAATCAAGACATTTTTATGGATAAAAGAGTGCTTTTATATTACAATGGAAAATTATAATGATGACATAAAACTTGTGATGTACTGTAGCATAATTCCTCAACAGCATGATTTATGATTCAAGTAAGTAAAAAAAGTACCGCACCAAAATCTGCTATCTGATAAAACCTAGTGCCATGAAAAGTTTATCATGAGTTGCAAGCAAAAAAACCCCACAAAACCTCCCTCCAAAAACTTATTGTTCAACCAACCCATTTATCAGGCAATATCTAAGTTTTAAAAAGTGAAATAAGTCTGAGGTGTCATCATTTTCTGCAAATAGAGGGAAAGAGGAAATCAATCCTTCTCATCTGCACTAACTTAATAATACTAAGATCAATCTGCATGAACCACATGCCACTTCTTCTATTTTTGGAATAGGCTTAACTGCAAATCACAGTAAGCCTACTGCCTAGTAAGCTTTTTCAAAATTTTTTGATAGGAATATGTAATATGGGGACATATCGAGGATCAAGGGGTATTCAGCTAATTCTAAGGTTGCTTTACCTCTGATCCCAGGCTAATACTATAGAAGTGCTCTTAAATGGTAGCTATCTAAACCAAACACAAGATGGGGACACAGGTTATCTGCTGGCCTCAGGTCTTTGACAGTTTGAAGTTAAAAGATCCTAAACTGCTTTCAGTCTGTAGCTCCAATTCACACCAGTGATCTCAAAATGTACATTGTATAGGAAAGTATACAAAGAACTAAAAAAACTGAAACCCCTACCATCCCCCCCCCAAAAAAAAAAAGCAAACCCCCAAAGAGTAAGTACTTACTATTGTCTGCTGTTGCATGGATATAAACAACAATCCGATCTAATTGTGGATGCTATCTACAGGACACATACCTTTGCACAAGTTTGTAGAATACTGTCCAGTAATCAACTTTATTAAACCAGGAACCATTTTCTGAGGAGTAACAAGATAGATTTAAAAAAAGCTTGTATCATATCTTGATATTTATAATATTTGTTCTACTTACCTAAGCATCATGCTTTCTTCAATTTTAAAAAACCACAATAAAATGTAGTTAACATTGCAAGATAACAACATGGTATTTCCATTATTATTACTACTACTATATTACTAGCCATAATGCAAATCCAGTTTAGCCTTACAATTTACTCTGAAAAACATTATCTTACTTCACATGAGATTTCTTTTTAATAAAGGATTGTAGAACCTTTGCAAAATCCTTAACTTGTAATACATGAATGACAGCACAATATCTGTGTCAGGTAATTGAATATAAAATACATTTAATTAATGAACCACGCATGTGTGTTTGTAAGTTATCAAAGCTTACATGTATTTAGATTTTAAAAATGACATTTGCACACGTGTTAGGAAATTCTTTATCAACCAAGGTAACTATAGAGCTCAGTACTCACTAAGAAGGCCTACTCGAAAGATATCTTCTAGAATCTGGCAGAGAGGCAGCAATTTTGGATTTGAGTCTCTGATGCAGCCAACTTCTTTATGCAGCTCCAGAACAGACACTGATACAAATTGACACACATTCATGTGCAAGCAGAGACACACACTGAGGGTTAATGTGTAATACAATTAGTAAATATTTATTTATAATAATAATAATAAGTAGCATTTATATAGTGCTTTTCCACAATAATTTGCCAAGAACCTTTACACATTTTAAAAAACCTACAAACAAGCCAGTTCTAAATAAACTAACATGACAATGACAATTCTTTATTTACATGCTAATACTAGCCATACATACATGTACTCATACCACATACACACCCATAGAGTAAATATAGACACATTTTACACCAGCACATTGTCAGGAGATGTAAGGGTTGTCAGAAAATGAACAGAGCAGTCATGAGGGAGGATGTATATCTGGGAGTGAGTTCAGATAGGTATCAAAGACTAGTACAAGAAACAGTGAAATACAGATTGGAAAGTTTGTAGGCTGTATGATCAGAGACATGTACAAATCAACAATATCAATACCAGACAGGTGTTTTGCTTTACTGTCACTCACCATGAACTGGGTGACACGGAACTGAAGAAATTGCAAGCAATAAATAGAAGTTTGATGTCCTTTTGAGTGACTGTTTAATTGTTAGTGTGCAATGTACTTGTACGAAGATTTATCAGCAGTAAACTGATGGATGCAAAAGATGGGTGAGATTTTTGTTAACTATTGGAAACCTTGTTGTAGTTATACCACAATTTTTTTTTTATAGCTGTATTCCTCTACTCCCACCTTTAGATCAACTACAAAATCATCCAAGTGAATTTCTCCACTAAAAATAAAAAGGCCTAAATGATCAGCTTTATGTTGCCATAGAAGTAACACACGGTAACTGTGTTTCAGATCCTGTGCATTTATGTGAATGTGAAGTCAACACCTGTGGCACAGTACGTGCCCTTGTCGACTGATCAATCATCTCCCTGCATCCTTCAAACATTAAAACAGAAAAATTCCTCTCACTTCACCCTTGATATGCATACAATAATACAAATACCTCACCTTTCATGAGCTTCAACAGTGGGTGTGACACAGACATTTCGATCGTCGGCGAATTCCTGCAAACTGTAAGCGGTTTGTTGTAATTGTTGACAGTTGTTAATTATAGTACGTGATGCAGTTTTTAGTCCAGCGCTCGTGCAACTCCGGGCCAGAGAAACAAGATGCTATCGTCTAGAGACGGACAACCTGGTTGCTGCAGTTACTTCTCGTACACTGCATACAACCTTAAATTCGAGCAAAACAGAGCTAAATATAATTCGCGCACAGACTGCAGTGCAGAGGTTAGCTAATACTCTTAGCATGCTTATCTCATGCACAGTTGACGGCGCTTCCTCTCATTATGCAGTTGACCAAAGGGAAGGAACTCCGACCCAAGGGAAAGAACTCAAACTTAACGGTTTTCCTGCTCGGGTCGCAGCTTTCGTTGTGCAGCGAAACAGTAAAGGATCACTATGTTCTCACAATTTAGAACACTTAATTCGATGAAATTTAACGTGAAAACGTGTGATAAATTAATCAAATAATTAAGTAACCTAGGGTGGGCTAGTCGTACAAGGAAACAACAAAGATCGAAATTGCCGCACAACTGTAGATTTATTGAGAGTTTCACTCGACGGCTGGCCTGACGTCTCTCCACTCTCACTTCCAAATCCAAAATGCCCCTCTCCACTGTAAAGCTACTTTGCAACTTACCGTCGAACGTTCCAGAACCATCCACCCCCTTTTCCCAGCCCACGTGGCGCCACTGGACACACCCACCCTGGTTGAAAGGGACAATACCGGAAAAAAGCGTGATGTGGACTCAATAAATTAAGATTGCCTCCCTTAGTCTACACAGCTGTAATAGCGAAGACCATCAGCGCGATTGTCTGTCGTTCGCACGTTCACTAATATTAATTGAACACACTTTCCACACTCTTTCCACACACACACAGAGTTCTTGAACGCATTTTTCCCTTCTGCTTGGAGTGACCAATTCCACTGAATGCATGTAAATTTGTAACATCGTCGCCCGATGACTTCGTTTCTTTTGTGGCTCACAGATCTGACATCTTGAGTTGTGAAAAGGCAACACAAGTCCTTTCAATCCACAAGATATCCTATCCTAATGTCTTTATGTCTTTTGTGTTGGGTCATTTGTGAAATGGATTGAGCTCACTTCTCAGTAAGGAAATGTCCATATATGGATAAGGTTTCGTTGTTACTACTACTAATAATAATAAGTTACTGTGTTTTTCTATCAGCATTCTGATTTTTCTGGAACTATTTCAGCTTTGCGACGATACTTTATTTCTCACCTACACTTTTCCAGCTGTAGCTGTGACTTTTCTTTTAACCTATGAATTTTTTTTTCGATTTTTTTGAGCCTAGTGTATGATCGCTTGGCTTCACACTGGACTGTTTAATGTCACATGTTGAGGTTTCAGTGACTACACATGCGAGCAATTAGCCTCACCTCTGAGAGATGAATTTCACGGGTTGTGGTTTTAATGGCGTACCTGTGAACGGTCAGCCTCATCAACCGTCAGATCCGCATGACGCTCTACCTCATCGCTTCCTCGCGCCGAATTGTTTTTCTGTGAGGGTTGGCCATCATCGTGAGCGATGAGCTATGAAAGAACATCTTTGATCACCTGAACGTCTGGAACATATGAGCTGTGATTGGGTGTGACAGGCCTACCGCAGGCCCAGCCCTAGAAGTGATCGAGCGAGCTGGACGCAAGATCATTCAAGAATTGGTTCGCGTTGAGACCGCGCTTGTTCCCTTGGCAACGTGATTAGCTCTGTGTTGGAGACAGGCGACTGTTTGAGGACTCTCGTGACCGTTTCCATCACTCTGTCAGGACGGCGAAGGGGCAGGCGGCACGTGCTGTCGGGACAGTCTTTGGATGCAAGCAACATGCCGCCACCAGACGTTTGCTACAGACATGTCGCTGCCTTGCTGTCTCTGCTGGTTCAAAGACTTGTTTCTGGCAAGTCTCTCTCTTTTTTCTCTTTCTGTGTGTGTGTGTGTGTGTGTGTTTTGCTGTTTTCTCCTGATTCTCTCTCTCTCTCTCGCACGCACGCACACACACACACACACAGACGAAGCAGTCAACCGGAATCTCTATTCTGTCCTCAGACGCAGATGGATTGCAGTATCTAAGATGGATCCACCCTTTGAACCATGTTCCTTGAACCCGATGAAACGGCGATAAAATGGCGCAAAAGTAAAGCAGATTGTTGCCAAGTAGGACTGCAAGCTGTGGGTTCAGATCCCTCCTCCGCCACATGTAATTTCCTGTATTACTCTGACTGACCGCTCTGTAGGCTCGTGCTGCCGCCCATAGGTTCTGTGATTTTGCTTTAGTAGAACTGTTGCGTTGCGGAAATGTCTTTCTTTTACATCGCTGGGTGGTTTGCCTTGGATATAAGACCGCACATGGATGATTCTAAAAGAAAGGTCTCACATGTGTGTTTTTTATGTCAATGGCCATCAACTGGTCGAAGCTTTTGGTTCGGTTTCTGCGCCTTCCTGCCTATTCTGTTCACTTCGTCATACGCCAAAGATCAAAACATTTGCGAATATCAGCTGCTAAAGAACAGAAATAGCCAAAGGAACCGATTATCTTGGAAGCAGAATCAACACTGATATAGGTTCTGTGAGCAATGCATATGTCAGAGTTAATAAAACAACATTTCTCTCTCTCCCTTCCCACGCTCCAGTATCTTTGCGGCTGCTGAAAGATCTGACTCTGAGGACAGAACTCAAAATGTACAACAGAAGTCTTCTCCAAGGCCCTTAACTGTAGTGGGTGGCGAAATCTGTCTTCCAGGCTCGAAGGCTGCCTGGAGACATTCCAATTCGAAGAAACATCTGAGATTTTGTAAGGATTAAGTTCGTGAAGAATGGTGGCGATGATAGCAAAGGGGTGTGTAGGCCAGAACGTCTTCCAGAATATCACGAAACACGCACTTTCTCTTTTAGAGAATAACTGGGTGGGAACGTGGCAATTTATCATTAAAGAGGAGAGGAAGAGTGTATGTTCGTGCGTGAGTGCGTGCGTTCGTGTGTGTGAGTGAGATACAGATAGATACACATACATCGAGCGGCTGATGCAGGCGTGCAGAGGGATAGATGGAAGAAAAGCTAATACTTTCATAGTCTGGAAAATACAGGGAAATACAGGAAAGTAAGAGAAAAAAACTAGGGCTACCTGATTTTTTGCAGTAACCAGTGTTGCACACCCACATTTTCTCGTGCCCGGTCCTTCATGTTTTCTTCAACTGAATATTGTACAAACAAGAGCAGTGCCAAATTCACAGTCTTCTCCTCTCACACCATGTGCCCAGTCATGTGACCAGCAACTGGCTCTCTTTACTCCACACGCTTACCTCTAAGCAAGGCACACTTCACTAAGCGACAACAGACCGTTAATCAGAACAGTTTCCTTAATGAACTTCGTGTAGGATGATTTCCACATGCTCGTTTCCCAGCCTCGCCTCCATCTGTTTTCATTAGACGGGTACTGCAGTTTTTTGCAAGTGACTCTTGTAAATACTAACCACAATTCTGGTCAGTGCTTTTACAGTACACTCTATGTCGGAACATCTAGACGTTTTCACTTCGTAGTTCTCACTCATTTACCTGCTTGTCAAGGGTTTGTAGTTTAGACACATGTGGACATACTTGGAGAGCACTTCGATGTTCATTATCTGCGAAGTGAGAGAGAGAAAGAGAGAGAGGAAACGCGTAAAACAGGGATGGAGGATACTGTGAAGTGCTCTATTAACTGTAAGAATACTTTTAGCATATGCAATTAATTAACTTTTTCCAAATCCATATATCTGCCTGCTCATCTGTTATCCATTCAGATAAAAATCAACACACATCTGAACGATGGCTTTGCATAGAATTTGTAAACAACATACTTGTGTAAGTATGAGATTGGAATGACAATCCATGAAATTTCACATGACCAAGAATCTGCGCCGTAAGTAGGCAACGAGACTAAAACGGTATCTGAGAAATCCCCCATCCTCTAGTACCTGAATCCTTAGTCAACCTTTTAAACACAGAATACTGATCACAGGTTACCACGAATTTTTTTCCGAATGATTAAAAAATCAGCGTTTCCTTCCTTGGGAGCCAGGAGAGAGAGAAAGTGCACTGACCGCTTACAAACGTATTCACGTGTTTATCACAAACATCCTACGTCAGTATTTAACGGAGGGCATACGTTTGCATGCTTGATCAACCTGCCACTGTGTTCAGAAGCAGACAAGTAAATAACAAATAACCCAAGCGTAAAGTCTTTCCAAGCGCAAACTTCTTCCTACAGGAGGTCAAACCCCGAAAGTTCGTAAAGTGGAGAGCACCCATTGCTTACGATGGCTAAAACTCCAGGTTTCCTTGTACCATCTATTGGGAAGTACATCTAAAGTATACTTTTATTACTTGTCAAACCTACCCCAGATGCCAAATACCCATAGTTATCATATTTTAAAAAAATTCCTTGGCGACATTATAAAACGCGTTTTAAAATTATTATCTTTTTACCATTCTTTTCCTGACGGAGGCAAGATTGATAAGACCACAGTTGATAAGTAGCCAACCATAAAAACCGGCACGATCCTGAGATAACTTTTTTCTGCTGTATTATCCTCTTTCATCTCATGTCGCATATTATTCAAATTTTTACGAAACCTCAGTCTGCAAGGTTGCATTTCATTTGTTGGAGTGCCTGTGCGTGTGCATGAATGCATGCTAGGTATGTGTTGACAGGACTTCTGGCACGTGTGTACGCCTACACGAGTGCAGGTAAATAAGAATGCTCACCCCACACATTTTTTAAGTTCTCTGTTTGCTTTCTTGGAAGTTGTTGTACCTTCTCGAATTTATTTTTCTACCTCTTTTTTCAGTTAATTTCTGGCTAACCTTTTTTCTTTTTAACATGGGCTTTGCTTGTTTTTTTTAAAAAAAGTTGTTGTAAGAGACGACTTAGAAAATCTTAATTAAGGAGATTCTTTCTCAGAAAGGAAGCAGCTTTGATATATGGGGCCCTTCCAGCGCAAGATTCTCCAGGATGCATTCAAAAGACATTCAGACATCTGCTCCAGAGTAGTCCTAGACGTGGTGTCCCTGACGTCACCGTGAAATAGTTTTCAGTGAGCGAGGGCTTTAGTTCGCATCTTTCTGTGTGCATCCAACGGCTTGCTTTTGCTGGAATCCATGGGAACTTAGTGCACGTGCACCCTCGCCCACGTAATAGAATAAACGAATAATTATTTTTTAAAAAATCCTCCCATCTGAACTGCATGCAATCAATCTTCAGCATAAAGTTTCTTTAATCCACATCTGGAAATGAGACTGGCATCCTCTGGGATAGGGCATTCTGGTCAGGGTGTTGTTGAAGTGTGTGTTTGAGGTGTCCCCCACTGTCCGCGAATGTGAGTGCGCGTGTGCTCAAGCGGGTGCATTCAGAGTGTATGCGCGCGCATTTTTTCGTATGTTATCACGTGAATGTACGTAAGTTTGTGTATGGATGTATTGACGTACACACTTCTATATATATATATACACACACAAACTTTCAGGCGCATTTTACCCGTGACTGAACAGGTAATAAAGTGTATTTGTTGTAAATGTAATAAACGTTTATTAGACTGACTAGCGTATATGAGAAGATGCAGTTCAAGTTTTCAAAATGTCCCTTTTTGTGGAAGAGATAAAAAATAAATCTACTTTACTAACCCTTACTGCCTCTCCGTAAAGAAAAAAAAAAAAAAACCCCACATATTTCGTTCGTTTCATGTTTCTTTCGCCGTAAGGTGTGTTTTGGTATTAGGTGTGTAAATTTGGTATTAACAAGATCCATTGTCTGGTAGTCATATCAAATATTTCTGCGGATACGTAAAATAAACTATCAAATGTCAGAGAGAGAGAGAGGAGAGAGCTACTTCCCGAAAAATACTAAGTTTACCTCTGCTGCAACAGTGAGAAAAAACGATACAATAAGTTTATATGAGTCACATTGAACTGAAAGTTTACATATGCCCGCAGTGTCATATTCCGAACGTCCAGCGGCGAAACTCCAGTCGACAAAAAAACGTCCGCGGCGAAAGTATCGCAGTGTACCGATCAACAGACCCAAGTGGGAATACAGTCAATAATTTATAACTCAAAGGGGACTTAATGATGTGTTTGACTAACTAGACGACTGCGTTGTCGGTAGGGCGAAAGAATCCACATACATCATCCC
This sequence comes from Pomacea canaliculata, assembly GCF_003073045.1. Lineage (NCBI taxonomy): Eukaryota > Metazoa > Mollusca > Gastropoda > Architaenioglossa > Ampullariidae > Pomacea > Pomacea canaliculata. The sequence goes on along the minus strand of NC_037590.1, from coordinate 33,779,325 downwards.
TACCTCGTGACAAATATTGCCAAATACTTGCTGTTTATTTTCGACTGCGGTCTAGATATGCTTTTATAACCAAAGAACTTTTCAGGGAAACCAAAATAACATCAGTGAAGGAAGTCGATCTTTCTTCTGTTGCTGCGCGTCCGCTCATATTTGCGCCGTTCCTTGCTTCCTATTCCTGATGGAGAACAGAGGACCACCAACGGTTTGTTGACGATCTTTGCTGGTCCACTCTGTGCAGCTCTGTTGATCGGATATGATAGGACCACCAGGGCAGAAAAGTGGAATTGAAGATCGTCATGATATTAAACGAATTTCACAGCTTGCATACAATATCTTAAATATGCCTGGTCACGAGACTTTTGCGAGAACGCCTGCCGTTTTAATTACAATACAATTAAAATAATGTTCCCACATAAACTAGAGAACTAGTTCGAACCGACCCCACTGTGTCTTATTATGAGCCAAGTTCTGACTTCAACAAGAGTCTTTTAACTTCTGCACCCTCCAACCCACACCTCCACTTTTCTGAATAAGAAAATACTTTATGCGTTTTCTTTCGGCTGTGCGCACAGACATTGTGTACTGTTTTGCCAGAGAGAAGGAAAGGAAAAAAAAAAAGGCGTCTGATGCTAATCATCGTCAATTATCTCAACCCGTTTTAGCTTAAAAGACTTCTCAATCAGAGAAGACGCTCATGGCAATGTAACTTCTGATGCCGGAAGACAGCTTTAAACAAATCTCAAAAAACTCCAAAAGAGGGATACAACATCCCATTCACAGAAAACTGGGCCAGGAAAACGATTAATCGTTAGGACGTCACTTCATTTTTCAAGTTTAATTTCAATCTTGATTTTTGAAAAAATAAACTCCTTTCTTCATTTCCGTTTCCACATTTCTATCATCCTTTCGCTAAAACGTCGTAAGTACAGCAAGACTAGCAGACAGAATCATGTGAGAATAAAGAAGAAACAAAGCGAAGTAGACTTTAGGCTTGGAGACTGATACATGCAAAATATGAAGAGGTCGAGTGCTCACAGCAGTCATGATGTTTGGGATTTCAAGTGTTTTCATTGTTCAGCAAGCTATGAGTAGTATTTATGATCAAACATACATTATGAATAAGTAGCTAAAACATTTGCTGTTCTTTTATGGCGAAAATAATATATGACTTGTAGTCGCTAAAACATCTTTACCGTTATTTTATAATTTAAACAAAAACTTGTCTGAACAATCTGACAGTCGTAAAGGTTTCGGATTCTCAGATGCTAAACCGTTGGCTCCTAATAGTGATGGAGATACGAAAGTGCAAAGCTAGGTATATAGCTATTGTACAGCTGCTTGAGATGTCACATTCATTGAGGTAACAACAACAACAACAACAACAACAACAACAACAACAACAACAACAACAACAACAACAACAACAAACTCCCATTTTACTAAGGATTCACCTGCCACCACCCACAAAAGTGTAGCTGATCTAGTATGGCCAGGTAGGTGAGGATAGAGGGAGAGGGGAAGACAGGAGAGGAGGAACTGCAATGAATCCACAAAACTGTGAAACTCAGAGAAGAAAGGAACATCCCCAGGCCTTCAACGCCGAACTCCATTTGTCAATAGCACAGCAGCCGTCCACCCTGCCGCACCCAAGAGAAAGTTCTGGAGAGTCAGGAGCGACTGCTGCTGCGCCCGCTGATAAACGAGGCTGTCACTGCTGATGCATCTCATCCAGTTCAACAGGTATTTAAGCGGGTGGAGCCCAGATTTTTCCCACATTGAGGGCTGCGGAGGAAGAACAAAGCTTCATGCATCACGGGGCTGTCTTCACAAGAGCAGGCGCAGTCAGGGGCTGACACATTGTATATGGTAATCTGATTAATACTACTACTAACATTAATGGCGATGTTGGGCGTAATGTGTGTGTGTGTGTCTGTGGTGGTAGTGGCGGTGACTAAGAAAGATCTGGAAATTATGAATTCATGTGACCTTAATAATAATGATGGTAAATGGTTGATTCATAAATCACTTTATCCACCAACAAAAGCGAGCGAATTGAAAGCGCTTGTATATATGAGGTCGCACGAGTATACATCAGTAGACATGAAATGCGTCTTACAAGTGCATTCACCTTCGTTTAAATCATAAACAGTCTCTTTCACACAAAAACACAACACAACACAACACAACACAACACAACACAACACAACACAACACAACACACCATCACACAACAAACACAAAACAACATACACACCAAACACAACACACACAACAACCACAACACATACACAACAAACACAACAAACACAACAATGAATTTTAAAAATACAGCAAACGAAGATGCTGCGGCTAAGGTGGACATCAAAATGGCAGCTGACGATGGAGTGTCCTTCTCTGTCGGCATGAACGTTGCCTTTTACTTTCAAATATTTGTATTCTTAATGTAGATGCGCAGATACTTGATCAATCTACTAATTAATATTCATAAATCTAGTTTTTGCATTTTGAAAGCTCAGCGAATAGGAAATTTCAAAGTGATAATGAGAACAAATAGTTCGTGACTTTGATATAATTTGTTGGACAAATTGCTGAGACGTACTGCTTCACAAACTAACGCGCGCGCACATACACACACACTGGTGAAATCCTGCTAGCACCCTTCATCAAATGATATCTTTGAAGTCTTCCAACCTCATCTCCAAGTCTTACTTCCATGGCCCACACCATCATCATCTAATAACGACATCCCTCCTTGTCCTAAACCCCCGTTTCTCCGGGCAGATCGGTTGCGCAACGGTTATGACAGGGAGGATCGCCGGTCCTGGAGTTACATCTCTCCTCGTACGAGTCCCTGTCTGCCTGGGACACCTGCTGGGCCGAGATACAGCCTTTGCTGCTGACCCTGAGGTCATTAGCACCCATTTACCCCTCCCTCTTCCTCCGCTTAATCATCCTATCCCAGAATCCCCGTCTCTCACTTTCATTCCAACTTCATTTTTTCAGGGAATAAATCATCTTCTATAAATGTGCCCACCGCCTTCTGGTATTCTGCAATCATCAAAACAATCATAAGACGGCGGCGATTGCAGGGAAAAATTTAAGTTTTATCCAGTTTCGAGGAGGGCATCTCTCGCATCACGCGCACTACATCGATCTCAGGTCACGTGAACTCTTGGCTGGTCGTACTCCGCATGCGCTCTTCTTTGTTTTACATCCAGAACCGGGTAGAAGCAGGAAGCGATAGTACTTGAGAGGTACCCACAGACTTCTGTCATGAAGTCTGTACATCTGGCGAAAAAATAACTCGGAAATTGAAGCTCATTGACGAGATATAGAGCAAAAATCACACCAGCACTCCTTTGTGGAAGTAAGATGAATGTCCTTAGAACTCACAAAGAATAAAGATAATATTTAAAGATAATTTTTCGACATTTTTCTCAAGTTGGTGGATTATTAATTAGTGTGACTATCCGTTGAATATCCAATGTACATGTTTCATATCCTAGAAGAAAGCTGAGAAAATTAGCAATCGTGACAGCCTGACAAATAAGTTATAGGACAGTCATGATGGCAAGCAGTTGTCCATTGGTGATCTGATTTATTCAAACCGGAACACGAAAAGCTCACAGAAACCAATCAGACTCACAAAAGATCGATCATTACACGCAGAAGACTTCGAACAAGTGTGTGACCAGCCACGGTGATTGGCAATTTTCGCGACGTGGCGTGAAGGAGCGGAAAAATCACGTGACCGACATGCCTCTCGTTAGCTGGGCGTGCAACTGCTTCTGGCAGATGACTTTTGAAAAAGCAAACTGTCTTGAAGTTCAACCGAAAATTAACTTGAAAACAACTGACATTGCAGCCTAGCACGAAATAGTGACTGCTTCTGAAAATCGTTGCTGCGGAAACAGGGTTTTTCGGAGGATTAGAAAATGTTTCCCTGGTTGTGTTTCGGCGAAGATGCAAACTCTTCAGGGTGGGTAGAGTCTAGGTCTGATTATTTTTTTAGGAAGCTCGTTTATTTTAAGTTTCAGTGTTAGGGTTTTTTTCTTGATTTTGTTAAAAGGATGTCACAAAGGTATTGCTTGCAGGTGGTAGGTTAACCATTTTTTTCTTATTCCTAGACAAAATTTCTAGACCTACTACTCTTTGAACGTTTTCCTTGGCAAACCTTCCTAGTGGATAACATTTAGCACACCAGCTAGTCTTCATCTTAGGTATGTCAGTAAAAATACACATACACTGATTCATTTTCTGATTCCTTTGGCTCCATTACAGTTAGGACCCGTAATATATAGTATATACCTCTCTAAATTATATTGGTTTCAATTGAAAACAACAACAGAACAAGAGGCTGTTTTTGTGATAGTGAACTTCTTTCTTAAAATCTCGATTGTTTTTCTTGTGACCTGATTAAGAACTCTAGCTTACTGGCATTTTAATTTAGAAATATTCTGTTATGGGATGATTCAGACGTGCACAGATTTCTGTTTGTGTACTGTTTATGACTTGTGAAAGACGCAGTTGCCAAAAATAGTCGGAAAAAAAAAGTTTTCTAAACGGCTCAAGAGCGCTGGTGATGTGAAAACATCTTTTATTCGGAATGTATCACGGTTTGCAAACTAGAGACCAGCAAACTGTAAATGAAGCCAAACGTGTCAAAGTTTTTCTTTCATACTGGTGCTATTTCTTTTCAAACAAATGCCTAATTTTATTCTATCAAGCCTGCTTCCTTCCTGACTGTAGGCCAGATGCCAGGTGAGTCTGCAATATCTGAACATGACGAAGTGTTTAGAGACAAGGGGTCGACTACAGGGCTATGCACACCCATACACATTCAGACAAGAAAAAAAAAACATCGTAAATATCATGTTTATATTATGTTTTCGTGATACGGGAATGGCTACACCTGACTGCTGAAATGTGATTTGCACGATGAGCATCTACATCTTCCAGCAAACACCAGTTAAATACATTTTACATTTTTTCTTTTTAGTGGCAATACCGATAACACCCATCGTATTTGAATTTTTTAGACCTAGTACATATTTACAATAATATATTTAAACACCACAAATTATGTTTAGTTACAGCTATTAATTCTTAACTAGCCACAAAAAAAAAAAAAATCAAAATAATATATAACACCAGTATCAAAGATAACCGTACATACCTTCATTCTGTGGGAAAAAAAAATGCCGTGAAATCTCGTGGACACAATATCCAAAGGGAAATATAAGATTTCCAAACGTTTGGGAACAAAACACATACCTTGTTTCAAACATGAACTTACGCGGGCGAGAAAGCACAAGAAGTTTTCAAATAAAAGATCACATGGGTGTAGTGAGAAGTATCAAGTTGTTTCAAGAGGCTCTCTAGGCTTAATCTGTAAGCATTCAATTCCTTTGAACCAAGCCAGGACATACAACCAAATAAACTTCAACAAGAGGAACAAGAGGGGAGATAACAAATCACGCTGGCGAGGTAAACAACAGAACCTGTCCTTTGATTTTTTTTTTCGGGCGGGGGCGGGGGAAGTATTTTTTCCTTTGTGGCGAAAGTGGAATGACATTCTTTCTACTTCCCACCTCCACCTACCATCTACTGTCATCTTTATCCTCCTCCTTCCAGTTGCTGGAATCTGGAGGATATAGGAAGGGCGACAACAATGCTTTTTTTGGGGGAGTAACTCCTTATTAGAGGAGTGCTTGACCTATTAATAACCAGCATTCATACACACGCTCACACACACATTCTATAGATGTAAAAATGTACAATGATTTGTTTGTACTTTCATTATCGTAAATAAAAAAATAATCTCCGTCATGCATTTTCTCTCAATGTCTCACTCTCTCGTTCATTCTCGCCATGTTTTTCTCCCTCACCCTCCTTCTCTCTGCTCTCTGTCGCTCCCCACCTCTCGGTTCCCACCCTGACACTGATCGCGTTGTTTTGTCCGGAGTCTGGCGAGTCCTGCTTGGCTTGTAACGTTTAATCGGATGTGAGCAGCAGCTGGGCGAACTCGGGTGGATTTTGTCCAAAGGAACAAGACGTTTTATCAGCAGCCCAATAAAAAGGCTTTGCCCAGATCCAGGCTTCGATCAGCGGCGAGCAAATACGGTGAGTAGAGTGCCCCCCTTGTCAACGCCACAGACAAGACGCCAGTGCCGCGAGACGATGAAGGGAGGGAAGCCGGCTGACAACAGGTAGAGGGGGCGGGTGGACTGGCCGGCAGGGTGCCCCTGACGTGCAGACCATTCAGCGGCAAAAGCTGGGTAAGTGCAAAGCAAACCACCCCACCTGCCCATCCGCTTTGGCGGCCACCCATTTCTATCGTCACTACGTTGATGACCCAAATACCCGAAGCGGGTGTGTGTGTGGGTGTGTGAATGACCGAGAAAGATGTGTACGAGTGTGGATGCACGCATGTATGTGTTGGGGGTGAGGGGAGGGGAGAAGTCTGTGCGAGCACACACAAAGTTTATTTACCACGTCCCCACGTGCAGGTTTATTTTATGGACATCCGTATCTGTTGACCAAACCTGTTGACGAGTTTTGTTGCCTTTGCGGTAACAGCATTGACTTGCTGGAAATAACACATTTTATTCTGGGGACGAGTTGGTTTGCACAGTTGCAACCGTTCGAAGGAAACAACCACAAAGGATTGAAAAAAAAACAACCCTGCTTGTCAACACAACAAGAATGCATTTATCCGACTGTTAGTCTGTCTGTCATCAGCTCTACCATCCACCACAGTACAAAGAAACATACAGGCATACATACAACGAACATATAAACAAACATACCGACAATCATAAAGACATGTACACAAGCAAAAAGACACACATACAATCATGTACACAACAATACAGGCAAACATAGTCATACATAAAGACAAAAACACATGTAACCTAAAAGACGCATATACACAAAATATAAACATACGTATAGATAAGCATATAGACATAAAATATAGACAATATAGAAGACATTCAATAGACATTCATAGACATACATGCAGGTGTAAAAGACAGGGAGGGAGTGAAAGGAATGGGACAGTAACGATAGAACTATCAGCATGTTATTTACATTCACATTTCACATTCATTCTGTCATTTCACATGCGTCTCAAATCACCATTCACGGAGGCCTGATATCCAGCGACTTGCAAGCAGACAAACAGAAAATGAGCTTTCATTCCAAATAATGGAAAATGAGGTTCAAGCTTTTATTTTCCAAACCAGACTGGAATGCAGCTGTGATACGAGCGTTAAAGAGCAGCTTATACAGCTTAAGATGCATTTTCAAGAAGCTGCAATTGGAGCTGCAAGACGCAGCTCCCTGTTCACACGAGGCTGTGCAGCTGCAAGACACAGCTCCCTGTTCACACGAGGCTGTACAGACTGCACCTTCATCTCTAGACTGTAGATGATGAGCATCATAGCGATGGGACCAACTGCTGCAATGGCAGTGACACAAAGATGGCGCTGCCTTTTATTGCAGGCTCGTGTGACACTCAGCCAGGGCTAACGGGATCTTCAGCATGCCACGTCTGAACACGAGCTGGTAACAGTGAGGTGTTAATGGACATAGCTGCACTTTACTGCCAGCCAGTGATGGTGGCATGCTCACAGCCTTGACAGGTAGAGTTGCTGCTTGGGACTAATAAATTACACAATCACTCTAGCCTGCTACCTGTCTTCTAGCTCTTGCACGCATGTGTACGTGTATGTACTTGTGTGTGTGTGTGATGGTGTGTGTGTTTTCCATTTCCATATATCGGAAACATGTTTGCTAGTCCACTAAGATTTTTCTCTCATCCATGACCTTTTGTACTTAATTTATTTTAGTACACTGCACCAAATTTTCCTGAAAAAAATCACCAACTACCATCTTGTTGGCTTGGCATTCGATCAGTTAAAGCAAACGCATTAAGTATTCATAGTTTATCTTTCCAGAAAAAAATATCTGAGGAGAAACATATCAGACGATGAAAACCTCGAAGTTGCCACAAGCAGCCTCAGCCACAAGACAGCAGCAGCTCTCCTGAAGGTGGACGTGGCGCATTTTTGGCAGTCGCCACCCGAACATTTTCGCGGCAGACCAGCGCCAGAAGGCTGTGATCCGTTTTGCGAAGGCTTCTGATGTTAGGAAATCCACTGATACGAGGTTGTTAATAACGGGCTGCAGTGGCTTTGGCGACGTCAGCTGCACACCAGAAGCGCATCAGACGCGTCAGACGCTGCAGACGCACGTGCGTGAGATGTGCTTTGCTGCGCGTGCTGACTGGTATGTCCAGCGCGCGTGAGTGTATTTGTTTTGACAGGCACGCCAGCGCCGTGGTAAAAAAATTAAATGGCGAAACGAAAATCGCTTCGGTAGGTTTGAGCTTCGCTTTAATCTCTCGCTACTGATAAGGAGTTTTTCAGTTACTTTTAAGAGGAAACGTGGACCAATATTTATTACTATCTTTTGAAATTTGAGCTTATTTCCAAAATTTAATTTATACTTGTATGTTTTTATACATTTTAACCTCTCGACAAAAAATTCTCGTAGGCTTCTTCTCTTTGTGGACAGAATTTAAAGGACTAGTAGGGTGAAATGGATTGGGTAAAGCCTCGAATAGGATGCTGTTTGCCCAAATGTTTCTTTCTTGAGATATACAAACATTACCATGAGTAGAAGAGGTCAACACAGATGCCGGGATAGAGCACGAATAAGTTTACTTTAAATAGGCCAGTGGGGATCTGAGCCTCATTCTGTCCATGATGATGTTTGTAGGTGTGTTTCTCGACAGAACAGAGGATATCTCTCAGATTTGGGAAATCTTGCACAGCTCCTTACCCAACAATTAGAAAATCAAACTTGTACTCCACTACTCCTTTAAGCCTGAACAAGATGCTCTTGATATATTTGTTTTTCTCCAGCAGCCTCTTTATGTCAAATGCTTCTCGCCAACTTTTCCGTTAATTCCTTAAATCGAGTTTGGAGCATGTAGGCATCGGTGCAGGGATCTGTTATATAAGATCGAAATAATTTTAAAGTCCAGAAAATGAACGTCGGTTAGACTTTGTTAATTCCCCCTGAATGACCTCATTTGTGACAAGCAGGAGAACTATACTTGGTTAATTTATTGTTACTGTTGTCTTTCTCCACAAATCACCTTTTCACGTTTACAGAGTTAAAAGATTCCTGTTAACATAAATGATTCGGTAGAAGAAAATTAATAGAAGTAGAGGAGGGGAGGCAGACGAAGCAGATGGTTGATGAGGGGAAGGGTTAAGGGTAGAGAGTGGGGAAAGCGGGATGGAGGAAGTCTTTAATGAGTTCTGTGACTCTAAGGAGCATGACAACAAAACCTCCTGGCTGTACTTCTTAGATATTCTTCCGGCCAAGATCCTGCAAACAGCGGAAGTGACGTTGGCCACTGGGGATTGGCTGCATCTTCCAGGTCAGTGGGTGAGGGATTTAACCGCTCGTCTTCCATCAGATTTTCCGCCCCTTTACAAACGTTCAGCTTCTCTCCCTTTTTTTTCTGACGCACTCGTTGTACCTACCTTAGCCTCGAACGTGTGTAGCACACGTTTTGAATGCCTGATGTTCAGAATAGCACGCGGTAAAATATCTCCAGTTGTCGCTATTAGTAGTAAATCAACAGAATGTACCAGGCAGCAGAAGCGCTGCCATTCATTTTTAATACCCGCGCATGCGCATTTCGTAGGAGCATCAACTTCCGGCATTCATAACACTCATGACGTGGCCCCATTATCAGACAATAAACAATAGTCACACCTACTTTCCATCCTTAATACATATCTTCTCGAGTTTGCTGATTGCACGAGGGTTAGCGAGGCAATAAAGCAGCTGGGAGAAAAAAAAATCACGGCGAAGACCTGGCGAATAAATATCAATTTTAATAGCTCGAGGTGTACTGAGTTGCTTCCAGCTCAGGTGAATCTATACTCTTGCCATGGACCGCCATGATGAGATGTTCGCTTCCAGTGATACACGCAAAGAGCCATCAAGCAGGATATTTTGTCGGGTGTTTCCAGAACTCGGCACTCCAGGCCTTTTGACTTGCAAATTCGCACGAGATGAACCTGGCTGTGCGTGCGGGATGCCCTCATAACTTTTTGACCGACAGGGGAGTTTATGGATGATTAACGTTAAGGAAGGGAAGACAATTTTGAGATTGAGATTCCCCCTGCCTGTTTCCTGAAATTCGAGACAGTCACTCTACCTGTCCCTTACCCCCATCATTTCTCCCTCCTGCCGGCAGGTTACGACTGATGAATTTCGTTAAAAGACCACTCCGCGAGCCAAACAAATATAGTTTTAGTGTTTCTCGTTTTTTTATCATTTAGAGTATTTTCTAAAATTACATTTGGTGACAAATAATGTTGTAATAATGGAGATTTCTATGGTGACCTGCATATGGAGGAAACAGTAGTTTCGTGATTGTAAGAATGAGTCTTCTTACTTAATCACGGAGATAGTAGAGACATTCTGACACAGCATGGCCGCCCCAGCCGTCAAAAACAAGTTTATGATTTAAAAAAATTCTATTAGAATAATAACAACAACAACAACAACAACAACAACAACAACAATAAGTACAAGAAATCCAACATTGACAGTAATGAGAAGTGATCCATGTCGCAATCCGATTTTTATTCATTCACCACTCGTCGCAATGCCATCTGAGGCGAATGATTCTCACCATACAAATGGTTCAAGAAAATTATGGGCCAGAAATGGTTTAGTACCTGGAGCAGCACACACGTCTCTGAAAGAGGAGGTGGATTGGTAACCGGAAGACAGAGAGGTTATTACGGTCGAGGGTGGGTTTCTGTGGAAGGGTGGCGACAGCATGCTTAAACAATGCTAGTCGTCAGAGAGTGATTGGTAATTCGAGGGATAACTAGAATCGTTAAGTCAAGGCACCAGTGCAGGAGGTGGGTCGGAATCAGGTCGAGTGAACAAGATTTCTTCAGGGAATTTATCATGATCTCTCGACCTAGTTCTCGGTAACAAGCACAAACTCCATTAAAGGCGTTCTAAGCATCAAAAAATGAGGTTGTGAGACTGCTGGTCCATCCCTACCCTGATGGTGTCTTATTTTACCCACAGAAATTATTTGAAGATTATTTCAGGCAGATGTTTTAGATGAATGTGAGTTGGTAGAGCGGAGGCACCTTTGTTCTTGCCTAATACCTTGCCTGCAACCACCAACAAATCTCTGCTTGACGATCACTGCTCTCGCTTCTCGTTGGTAAGTCGGATATTTGTAGAAATTAGCTCCTGCTAATCTTTCTGCTTTTCCTGAAACATTTCTGTAGACGACTAGGCCTGTCTTTCTCCACTTTTTTTTTTTAACCTCAGGGGTGAAAGTTGAGGCAGAAGGGTGAACAGCGACAGCGGGTGGAGAGAGGGGTCAGTAAAGGGCAACAGCTAGCCCCAGCCTGTAAAGGTTCACTAGGTTATCCAAGCTGTCACAGACCAACTTCAGAGACATCGGCCAGAAGGCGGCAAGATCAATGGAGGCTAAATTGCAGGAGGTGACGACGCGTTTACTCGGCGCAGGCAGTTTGAACTCCAGGTGGAAAGACACCGGAGAATGTTCAATAAGGAAGGATGTTGGGAGGGAGAAATGGAAATGAAGCAGTTGGTAATGGAGTTCCGACTCGAGAAATGGAGTGGGAGTTAGAACAGAGTGTTTTCACATCGATTGGATTTAAGCAAAACAAAACAAGCAAATAAACAAAATAATAAATGAAATATGAAAAAGTCATCTTCAGAACAAAGTAAGACCTAGAAACATTTGACTATGGTGGAGTTAGACTTGTGGTGAGGCTGGACAGAAACGCTTTAGGGAAAGATATCTCGATTGATGTACACTTGATCGTACGGAGGGCACGAAAACCAGAAAAGTCAAAATATTTTGATCACCCGGAGGGCACTAGAACAAGAAAGATCAGATACTTTGATCGCCATCAGGGCATGAGAAGCTGTAAAAAAAGAAAGAAAAAAAACCCACGAACGGACACAAAGGCGAGACACAAAACAAAGTAGGTGGAGACGCCGGCAAAGAAAGAACAGAACAAACCGATTAAAACCAAAAACTTTCTTTTACATACTCCCCTCCCCACTTTCCTCCACCAAGTCACTCGAACATTTCTTGTGTCGACATTTAACATCGGGAGCAGGAGATGAAGAATCGGTGGAGGACAGAGAAAGAGGAAAAGGGAACACTTATTTATTACGTAGCACTATGCGCTGACAAACTCACACAAAATTCTAGAGGCCGCACGATAGTGTCTGAGGACCGTCTGAACAGCTCAGCGTTCGTCCTCCCCGAGCTGGCCCGGACGTCCTCATACATTTTGCTGTCCTCCAGCAGGCAAATGAGACAGTTCAAACATGGTCAGTCCACGTCGATAGGCGGTAATTAGGTCGGCGCAGCAAGATAGCGCGCGCCGCCACCTCAGCTTGGCCCTGCACGTGTCAAGCAAGCGCAGGTTTGTACAGGCCACCGCAAGACAGCTGCTGCTCCAGCCATCGACAAAGAGGACGGCGATGCCCTTCTTTACCGCAGTACGTGGTTCGTCGTCTCCACGCAGATGTGCTTAACACCGTGGATCAGAACGAACCTACGTGGTTCAAGTCCCTGACATATATTTATATTCGCTAAATTTTGCTTTTTAAAATCACATAACGAGAAAGTATCTTTCAACGGCAGAACAGACGATTGTTCTTGGAGACGCCAAGATTGTTGTTCAAGATAATAAATGTAGCTGGTGCTTTTCTGGAGACTGAGCGCGAAAAGATTTCTAAAATTCATTTTTTTTCTTGATTTTTTTTTTTTCAAACGGAGGCTTGGCAGTTACAGTGGGGGCAGGGGTCACTTTTTCTGCAAATATTCCCGCTGGTGTCATAAACTCCGTTCTGCTGCTCTGTTATCTTCAGCATTTTCGAAAACTGCACAGCAATAGTTTCCCTGTAAAAATTTTACTACCCACTCCACCGTTGTGCAAATTTTTTGTCTAAAACATTTGAACTTTTTTTTTTAACCCACTGTACGCCCCTCTTCACCAATAATAAATGTCAAATATTATTTGTAAAACAAAAAATCAACAACAACGACTAGAACACTTAAATAAAAAGAAAGGAAAAATACTTGCATCGCGTCAACAGCTCCGATTCTAGATGCTAAATGGAAAACTAATCCCTGGAGTCTCCTAACTGCAATGTCAATATTCTGAAACCGTTAATCTGACCTCAGTGACCTGCGTTGACTCTAATATATCAAATATTTTGCGACTGGTAATATAAAACCAGTAGTCTCTAAGCGTGTATTCAGATAATAATACATAAGTCAAGGTTAGGTTGTAAATATAAAACATGGCTTTTACCACAGAATAAAAATAAACAATGGGCTGTGTTGTCGTGGAAACAGTAGTGTGTATGTGTTTTATCTAGAGGATTGTTTTCTTTTATCTGTCAATAAAACAAAATTCTAAGCCATGGCAATGGCCAAGCTCTTTTTAAAATTCCCCCTGAATTATGCTCTTTCTTATTTATTGTGATTATCCGTTCTATATATATATGGCTACGCGCACCAATATTAATATATGCGTGTGCGCGTATCTGTGTGGTAATGTATATATATGATATGTGTGTGTGGTGGTTGGATGGTGTGCAGGTGTACAGTATGTAAGGTGGAATTATGAGCTGCATATTTGTGCACACCCTCACACACACACACACAGACTAAGAAGCGTACTATGGAAAGCATGACAGAAGCAGAAGCACAGACACTGAGCTAATAGACTGGGACAGCGGGGCGGGGTGGTGCGGGGTCAGTGGGTGGGAGAAACAAAGACAAATCTAATTTCCCAGAAATTTCCGGTGGTTGTGCTATGGAATACAGTCCAATACCTACAGACTGATTTTTAAGGAGGGGAAATTCATCCAGACTATCTGCAAAAGAAAGAAAATATTCACTAAATGATTTTTTTAAAGTTTCTAATACTTGAAAACACCATTGAGTACTAATAGACACTGCAATTTTTAAAATTTCTTTTTCAATACCGAGTCACCAGACTTCGATATAACGATGCAGGCTCAAGTGCATTCCAGATGTCTCTCAGCCAGAAATTCCTCCAGAAGCTGATGCCAAAAGAAATCCTGCCAAAGGCTCTCTGACAAAGGGAGGCAACTGTCCTCATTTCATTTACAAGTCGCAGGTCTGATGAGTTTTTTTTTTTTTTTTCACTGGGGTAAGAAGGGAGGATGAGCCACTGTCTACAGTCTACACCTTTTGCAACCCTCGTTGGCAAATCGTCATCAGGAGGTCATCGCACAGACAAATGGAAGACATCCCTTCCTTCCCCTCCCACCCGAACAGACCCCTTCATCCATCATACCCCCAGTCAGTGTGCCACACCCCAGGATATTTGTCTGAAGGTTCGCTGCCTGATAACAGTAAATACTTCTAAGTCACATCTGACGGGGCTCGTGACAAGCTCCTTGCTAAAAGCTCACGTGCTTCGCCATAAAAGATCGCGTGCGACGATCACACCGAGGGCGCTTGCTCTCGTGCAGCAACGCTGAAAGGCAGTTATAGGCTGCGGGGATGATGTTCGTGGCACGCATTGATGTAAACAACAACAAAACAGCAATGAAATAAAAAAAAAACCGCAACACAAAAATAGAAAAGACAAAAAAGTTGGCCATGGCTTGGACAGTGGTGGCAAGATGAAGATAAAGATGGCGGATGGGTCTGGCTTCTGTAAGAGGAACGGAGCGAGCAGGGGGCAAGGGTCACGGTAACGGAGATTGGTCAGCGCGCATGCGTGTCTGGGTGCTCGAGTTATGTTGCTGTGATTATTTTGTGTCTGTGTTTAGTGTGTATGATGAGAAGTAACAGCGTGTCTGAGTGTCTGTGATGGTACGCTATGAGAATGTATAAAATGTATGCGTGTCTTTATGTAGGACTTGACTCCAGGAGGGAGAATGACTGTCATCGAAAGCAAAAAATAAATTGTAATGGAAGCGGAACCAACTTTCAAACGTAAAACTCACCATTTAGCAACCACACCCATTACCTACAGAAATTAAATGCACAAACCTGGGACGAACTGAATAAATAATTTCATATATTTTTCATATAGCCTGTTTATAAGCAGTGGTGTGTGTGTGTGATCTTGATCATCCCCAGAGATATTCCACTCCTATGTAAGATCAATGATGAAAGATCATTAAGGAAGGCAGCATCACAAAAAATGTCTCTTATCGTATGTTACCCTTGTCGTTGCTCACGTTATCTATACGTCAGTCCTTCATTGTCGAAATACTTTGGCGACAATGACCTGCTCCGCGAAGCTTGACATGTTCTGATAATATTTTGGAAACATGAGAATGGGTGCATCGATGTTATTTCATGATCAAGATCATATTCTAACTCCACATCAGATTCACCCCGAGTCTTGGCGAGCTTCAGTATGAATTATCGACTAAAATATCCGCTGAGCTTGCTAGTCCCGTTACTCGGAGATGAAGCGTAGGTGGTAGATGGGTGAGAGGACGAGTAGAGTATGTGAATAAATCGCATGAGTAGTGGGTGTGGTACGTGCGATAGGATGGGTACCCCTGGACTAAATTAACTCTCAAACTGGCGTAAAAACTAAAGATGTCGGAGTTAATACCTTTTTTGTTTATTTGTTTGTTTTGCTTTCTTCTTATTTTTTGGCTATTTATTTCTTTTTCTTTGTTTGTTTGTTTTAGAAATCTTGGGAATGTTTATAGAAAATATAACTTTTTACTGAACTCATCCTAGTCAGTTGAATAAAATAATCTTTTGTTGGATTTTAAAGCGTGTGAAAAATTATAAATATATACAGCAAGCTTTCACCGACACAATAATTATTCCCTTTTGTCCGAGCGCAATGGTGACGAGACCACGAGTACGGCGTTCCTTAAAGCTGTCACGTGCTGGGGTGGATTCGCAGGAATCTTCAGCATCTGCAACACTGCTTCCACGTGTGCGCGGCTTCCAAACTCTGTTCAATCTTGATTCTTTTTTCTGACACGTCTATAGGTCATCGATAGACGGGTCCAGACCAGCGCCGCGGTACTTTTACGGTCTGGGGGAAAAGCCATCAATCGTCCAGCGCGCGGAGGACACTTCTGTGAACTGTCGCCATCTTCGCCCGCTCCGCCAACACCACGCGCGTTTCTCGGACTTGGAGAGCGCTACTTGCTATCAGCAAGTGGCACCTTAGAGTCGCCATCATTCACATTCGAACAGTTTCTAGAACGAAACCACAGAACTTGTCATGTGCTCAATAGTGAAAGTGTTACAGATGCTGGTATTAAAAAAGAAAGTCCCTTCCCCCTCCCAAAAACAACAACAACAAAAAAACTACAGAAGTGTCCAACTGCTCAAATTGCTACAAGTGTCGACCTCTCGAATTTGTGCGACCATCTTATTTATTAATTTTTTTCTTTTTTTTTCTTATTCTATCATTCTATTTCTTATTTATCAAATTTTCTTTTTTATTTTTGGTTTGAGAATGTTCACTTCCGATTTTCCTCCCGTGTTATGCAAGCAGCGTTAGCAAGGACCTGTTGGCAACGGTCCGATGTACTGGGGATGACGTAGCAACAGTAGGCTTTCAACGGCAGGTGTCGGGCTCTCACACAGCTTCGCGTTAGCAAGTCGCCATTGATTTTTGTTATCCTCCCACCCACCATCTTTCTATCCTCACCCACCTCCTCACCGCATGACGGGGATGAGGAAGGACGATTTATAGGCAAGAACAGTATGAGATGACAATCTCAACAGGTGCTGAAGTCTGAGGACACGATAAGCCGACAGGACCTGACCCATGAGTCGCTGAAGCTCGCGAACCCCCGAAGCCGGTGTCTCACAGCTGGAAGCTATGTTGCCGTTGTTAGGATGCGTAGTGCGTGAAGCTTGGAGCTAGAGGTTGCTGGATCGAAGCTTGCTAGGGGCTGTGATTGGAAAATCTTTCTTTTTCGACCTGGTGGCGCAGCGGTAAAGCTTTTGTCACCAAGACAGTAACGCTCGTGAGCTCTGGGATTAATCTTACCTCCATTTCTCACTGGATGAGATGCACTGTTTTTAAGGATGGATTATCTTGCTGTAAAGTAACGTCAATGGATGACATGGGGTAAAAGTAAAGACATAAAAAAATCGCAGATGGCGTTGGAAAATCGCATGTAGCTGATATAAAATGTTGCTATGCCAGCTACATGTCAAGTTATTTTTGTAAGCTATGTCACTGAATTATTATTTTAAGTCTTTCCCACGCCAGTCTCCCTGTAAAAAAAGGCTTTCCAGGAGCGATAAAATACTAAAACATCAAATTTACTTTAAAGCGCTTCATGGGGATTGTGAATAATATTGCTTAATGTTCGTGAAGATGGAGCGATGAAACGTGCATCGACTGTCGTCTGCATCTTAATTCGCAGCTTCCACGGGAGTGTATTTCTTCTTTTATTCCTTCGACCCTTTATTTGTTTTTTTCTTTATTTTTTCATTCCTTTAATTTCATTCATCCTCTTGTTTCATATTTCGTCCTGTCTTCTTCCCTTAGCTGTCTGCTTTTTTTCTTTTTTCGTTCAGACTTTTCTTCCTTTTGGTTTTTTTGCTTTTCTTTCGTTCCTTCTTTTTTTGTATTCCTTCGCTCATTCTCTGTTTCTTCTTTTCTGAACATGAAATTGGGCACACATTTATTAATTTGACACGTAGCTCTACTACTTTGCCTCAATATTGTCTGTCGAGAATATTTTATGACTGTCCTTGGGATGATTTTTCATCTATACGCAATAACGATAATGCCTTCTGTCTTGAACAATAATTAACATTAATTCAATAAAAAAAAAGGAAATCGTCAGGGAAATAAACCGATCTATATATATATATAAGAAAAAAGAGCACATCACCTAATCATAATTTTTTTTTAACTATTTTTTTTAATTCCCCGTCTATTCGTGTTAATTTGATATCGCGCATAGCCGGATTTGCCATTGAATACTTTATTTGAAGAAGAAATTGAGAAGAAAGCCGTGTTTTGTGTGTAAGGGGCACCTGCAAGGAAGCCTTCGCCAGGCGCTGTTATCAGCTGGGAATGTCTGGCATTTCAGACACGCCGAGAACGGGCGGGCATACTGATTGAACGCCTGCCGCCCAAGAGGTTTCCCGCCGCGAACCAAATTTACTTGCGACTGGATTGTGGTTTCTATTGCAAGGGTCTGATAACGCCTCCCTTCAAGACCACTACGTCTTTCTGCACAGCCGATACCATCTCTTGTTCGTGCATAGCGAGGTAGCTACAATAGCTGCAGGGCCGCGTTGCCTAACACAAGCGTTCGACGGCCGCCATCTTTGAACGGGTGAACGCGGAGTTGGCGTCTAGCGGGTGAACGCTCCCCTAGTATGGGCAACTCGACCTTACTGCACTGAATCCAAACGATAGTACATACCATGTTACAACAGACTTCCGTGCATCAGATATTGAATTATAGACACAAAAGAGCTTTGTTCAATCAGGTTCTTCTCGTAGTGTGCAGGTCTCTGACGGTGGTCAAGCCACGTAGCCCGATGTCCTGGACACTCACCCTCTGGTTGGAGAATACACAACCGACGATCCGTGACGCCGTTCTTTGAGGTGCTCGACCGTTTCAAGCCTGGCACTCGAAATATGTTACAGGTGGGCGAGTTATCTCCAGGTAAAGCGACACGTGCTGGTGGAACGGGGCCAAATGCGCAACGCCTCGACCAGATCCCCGCAAGTGAAGAAAAATCACATTGTGGTGATATCAAACAGGTCGTTATAAATCTCCATGTTTCTTTAAAAGTGACTAGAAATATCCCGCTGAGGAACGAACTTCAAAGAAGAGCAGCGATTCAGTCTACAAAGCACGTTCTGTCACTATCTGTGAAAACTCGGTTTTTATTTGGGTTAGTTTTGTTTTTTTTAATAAAAAGTGGTCAAGCAGATGTTTCAATTTAGTTACTGGTTGTTCTGATGGGGATCATCATCATCCCACATCATCACCACCACCACCACCATCATCATCATCGTCGTCGTCGTCGTCATCATCATCATCGGCAGCAGCGGCAGCAGCGGCAGCAGCAACAGCAAACCGTTATAGTAGCATTTGGCCTTAGTGGCACCTGAGGTCATTACTCACAGCAGCTATGTCAACTATTTTATAGCCCGTCACATACTTTTTAAAAAATCAACAACAACACTTGCACGTGTGATTGCTTTGGCACGAACAAACGATTCCAGTCATGGTAGAAATGAAGCAAGCAAGATGAAAAATCAGTTTTATGTTACAACCTTCAGACGTGACAGACCCTGAGAACTCAACCACGTGACATAATGTCTAGTTTGGCATATCTCGCTGTTTTACTTTGAAATATTTTTTACGACCACGAAAAGCTGTTTGTAGTCTGGTTCACTAGAGGCATTTGGAAAATAAATGTAAATTGTGCGGTTTTCCTGCAATTTGGAGAGAAATATTCAAGAACCTTAAGAACTTGAATGAATGCTTCACGGTTATATTTGTAATCGTTTCCGAACATGAATGTTAGAGGCTTTGATGTTGGATACCATTAAAGTCGCTAGGACGAGTTGCACGACACATTTCCAATTTTAAACACTTTTAGGCCTTAACTCTATTTAATTAAAAGTTTTATAAAATGCATCTAAAGGCAGTGCATAACAGAATTTTTGAATTTTTAAATTAAACTCGATTTAAGTGAAATAAGAAAAATTTCCACTTCCATCGGCACAAGCTAATGTCTAAATGGCGGTTTCAATGGAAAAAATAAACAGAGAAAGAAAAACTTTTGACACAGTCGTATCAGAATTAGTGAATGGATTGTTTACATCTCAAATTCAAGACAAACAAAGGTGGACGAGTGTTCCGATATGGCTAGCACAGTGCGTACTGTGAAATATTCACACAACAGTCCAACTCGACCGGACTGAGATACGATCACTACGATGAGACTATTTGACTCCCACCAAACTTTAACAGAAATTCTCTAGCAAAAATACCATAATAATCTACACGAGTGCATTACGCGTTGAATTCAAATATAGTTTGGAAGATTGAATACAAAACCCCTTTGTTGAGCATTAAAATCGAATCCAACTGCTTTTTTTTTCAGGCGAGGGCTTGCGGACTGTGGTTTCATTAGCAATCACTGCAATCTCTTCGGCAATTCTGTCAACATATTGAATTGTTGAAATCCGAACCACTAAATAAACTTGCTGGAAACTGTGATAACCGTGGCTATCGCTGTTAAAACGGTGTTACCCAGTTTAGAACAATTCCTCGATGTTTTAATTTTAGAAGAGAAAACCGCTTTGAAAACGCCGAAACGCTCATGGCACGCATATAAACGGCTTAGGCCACGATTTTAAAAGTTTTTGCATTTTTGTTTAAATTTTTTTTTTTTCTTGTTTTACACTGAATCCTAAACCCTCAAATTTTTATCCCCTACATATTGTTGAATGGCGGCAATATGGAAAACTTCTCTCATTCCTGCAATAAAGTGACATTTTCCCTCAATCCCCTGTTGCTTCTGCCAGATTTGATGATGTCTGAGTTTCTTTAAATGTGCAGAAAATTAGCTACGATGATCGAGGCATGACAGCAGCCACTCGAAGAGTTTCTGCAAAAGATAATTACTTGGCGCACCTCATGATTCTTTTTGCTGAAACCAATATATCTGCAGTACAAAATACTTTAAATGAACGTTGACCGAACAGACGCTGTAAGTATTTATACAATTTTTAGCCATTTTAGAAATGTGAGCACTTAAATGCCATCCCGAAAAAAATATAGATTCGTGTACAAATTTCTTATACACCTTACGCAAAAGAAACGGATTTAGCACAAGCAAAAGGAAACAATGAAGATGGAAAAAACAAGCAAGAAATAAATGAAAAAATGAATGAAAAAAATAGATTATTAATTAACGAACGAACCGTCAACAATCCAACTAACCCACCAACCTAACAAACCAATGACAACCTTCACATTGTACGCTCACTAAAGAACCGAAAGATATGTGTGTTAGATATCAAAGAATAATCCTATCATTTGCGAATAAACCACTGTTCCAGGCTCCGGTACATCCAACTCACCTTACCTCCCTTTGCCTTGCTGACGAACTTTGACGCCTTGACTTGCCCGAGAACTGTTTGCCCTCTGACCCCACTTGTTCCATAACACTAATTCTCCATTTCGACAATGACTGCAAGTTTTAAAATTAATGCCAGCAAGGTGTTTACTTGGTGTGATACACTCTAAATATCAACATATGTCTCTATTCAATCGACTGCGCTCTTGAGTATGCATCTGTTTGTTCGTTCGTGCGTTCGTATGTATGTTGGCACAACTGGTGTGTGTGTGATAGAGATGGCACACAGAGCAACAAGAAAGCTTGTTTTAAGTGTCTCTGAGCTCCACAAACACACAAGGGCAGTGCCAAGCTGAGGGTTAGTAAAAGTTCAACCGGAAATGAACCGTTGACTGAACCGTTACTGCAGTAGTTGCACTACCTCTGCTAAACTTCCCGTGCTTTGAGCGGAATTTAAACTTTCCTATCCTTAACATTTTAAGCTGAATAAAAATTTTACAGATTATACTCATCGATTTAAAGATTAAACAGAGAATGAGCATGACCAATATTTTTCAGCGTGTTTAGCAGTCTGTTCATTCTTCGTGTCACAGAACCTTTGACGAAAACTGTTTCCCGGAAGTGTCTGTGCCTACAGAGTAGTATTCACATGATATTCCAACACTTCTTATCGTAACTATTTTAATTTTTAATAGACACGTGTTCTTTTCAACCGTGTAAAGGATGTTGCGGGGGTGGATGGAGAAAGAGTGTGGAGAGCCTTGGGCATCTTCTGGGGCAGATAACTCTCCCCACCGTCCGTGTCTCGTGAGATGTGTTCTCCGGGAAATAAGGACCTACACGTTATAGAGATGACCTCCAGACATTTATCACGTAGTTAATGATATACATGCGTGGCCGAGTTTGATAACCACGAGCATATTAACGAGGAAACTTGCATCTGAAGTCTCTGAGGTTTTTTTTCAAGTTCCTGTGTACTTGCGTTGGCAAGCAACTTTCCTCCATCCTGCACCTTTGGTACAACCGCAGACTTTCTACCTGACATGGCAAAGTTTGTCTGTGTTGACATCACTTCAAACAGAGATTTTTCTTTTTTGTTGGGGTGTACATTGGGGTGTACGTTTGTTCGCTTGTTTACAAGATCGTTGATACTTTTGCTCATTTGACTAAACTTTAGAAAATGGATTCATTTCGTGGTGGGCTCCAGTCCGTTGAGGGAAAATGAGGAACCAGTTGTTCTGTCCAATATACAGTAAAACATGACTTATTACAGCTGTTCTGTTTCTTGGACACAGCCCAGTCTCATGTTTGTCCTACACACAACTCATTATGTAATCTGTCCTGCTGAGTACATCTCATTCGCTTATTTCTCGCAGACACAGGGACCCAGAATTTCCAGAACCCTCGTCGTCAGCCAGAGTGCAGTCGGCATTCCAGCGTCTGTAAACACAGTGCGCAGCGGAACACAGCGTGGAAAATGATGAGCCTCTCCACTGAATGCCACTTGTACATGTCCTCTTTCTCCCTGCCAAGTAATTATGTCATTCCTCCAAGCCGATAACGGGCCTCTCCTCATGATAAAAGAAAACTCTTGGCTTGCCGATGAGAAACATTCCGAAGGCATCCACCAGATATTTGACCTTCCGGAAATTTAACCACCGTAGATCACGATTGAGGAGCCTGAAATGTTAGTCCTTCATACCTTCTGAGTATTCGAAAAATAAAATTTCTTTGCTTACTATTAAATTGGGGATTTATAAATGACATGCAGATTTCATACCAAGAACTTGAAAATAAGAGTTAAAAATAAACTTTCCACTTTCTGAAGGAAACGCCTGTCTACTTAGGTGGGAAGGTGGCATTATGGGAAAATGTCACACCAAGACTATAAAGGTTAAAATAAGAAGAAGACAAGAAAAAAACTACTTTGTTCTTCCATAGAAAGAAATGTTTCTCAGGTTTAGTCGACCTCGTGGCGTATCACAAAACATTCATATTCACATCAATGATTAAAAGGGTTCACACAATAAAAAAGGATAGTTCGTACTGGGATACGATCCTAGACTGTTGGATATTTCTCTGCTGAGCCTCACCAATGTCCTGGAGAGTTGGTCCAGCTAGAAACCCTGTTTGAAACCTGTGGATGACACTGTCGTGGTTAATCAGTTTTAGCCAATCGTTTTGCTTGAACTGAGGTCATGTGACATCACCAGGTCTGTCAGCCTGTCGCAGCACCACGTCACACAGGTGACTGACTGGCGGTGGTGGCAAGAAGCGCAGCAGACGACTGAAAGTACGAAGTGACCGTTTCGTCCTTTGCACGTGGGGTCGCTATTGTTTCCAGGTTCCTAACAGCCTCTAAGTGCTGGCAACAGCCTCCAAGTGCTGACGTATGCTGTAAAGTGCAGTCAAGTGCAATCAAGTGTCATCAGCCACTTTGCGATATGGATTCGCACTTTCCTGCTTAACTGTCACAGACTATTTAAGCAATTTCGGTGAAGCTTTGTTCTTTGAAAACATTTCCTCCAGAGAGTTCCAGGAAACAGCAATACCTCATATTGACTATTTCACATTTCTCACTAATTTATCCGACAATAAAGCAGTTGTGATACGTTAGTGGTAATGAAGACTCGGAGAATGTTATAATCGACCGTACTTGTGAGAATGTTTTTCTCTCCCACCCTCCGCAACAACCTTTCTGTCGTTCCTTGTCTGTCAATCTGTCAGTCTGTTTACACGTGTCTGTTCAAAAGAAGTGTATTTTTAATATATGTCTTAAATTTTTTTTTAAATGTGGATGTGGATACAAGTGCCTTTGCCAGAGAATACAATTTCTTCATTAGGACAAACTCACATTCTTTCTGCGGTAATAATTTTGCAGCAATAAATTGTGTCGACGTCTGTGTGTACTGGCTTCTCTTCTGCTTTCTCTTTGTCCCTCAGTCTTTTTATCTATTTCTCTTCTTTCTTGTTAACGTTTTCTGTGCTTCCTCTCTTTTTTTCTATACATCCCATTTTCTTTTCTTCCTCCCTGTTTATGTACTGCTTTTTTTCTCTAAATCTTTCTCTTCCTCTTTCCCCCCTCTCCCCACACACGCACGCACACACATACGCACAAACACACACATACGCGTATACATATCGCTGCAGTTAGCTTTAAAATTTGAAATCCGGACTTAAAACGTCAAGTCGCGAGGAAGATTATGTTTCACTCAAAATCACTCACGCATAAAATGGCAGATTAGCGAAGAATATTTATCTATGACGACTGTAAGTTGCCAGAATGAAAACAATTTGTGTTGCCAAGAATGAAGCACTCCACCGTCGGAAAACAGCAGCTTCTTTTGCGTGCAAAGCTGCCAAAATACTGCAGATCACAGGCGTCCTACAAAAAAGGAAGAAGGAAAAAAAAAGAGGAAGAATTGTAAGTCTGTGAGCGCAAAATGCGCACGACCCAAATCGTCACAAAGGCAACAGCCTCTCTGGTCAGCAATCATCGTCTTTATCGAAGAGAACATCTTGGAGGTTGTCAGTCTTGCCAATGTAGCAAACAGTTTCTTTTTAAATACACCATCTCCACCAACACCATCTCCTCCTTCTGATGATGGCACAAACCATTTTTTAACAGTTCTTTTCTTTCTTTCCCTTACATCTCGCGACCCTCCACCCCAACCTGGTCATCCAAGCTTAAGTCCACAAACTCCCTGATCTTTCCTGTCTTTCTCTCTTTCTTCCTTCCTGACTTGCGTTTTCCATCCGTCCCTTAATTTTCCTCACCCTCTTTGGAGGACGAAAAGGAAATTGCACGGAGGAAAAAATAGCTACAGGCGCTTGCAGAGGCAATGAAAACAATGCCTGGTTCGAAAGAGGCATTAGTAAAAACAGTGCATGGTGTCATCTTGATGTTGTCAACATTGCCGTCAGACTCAGCTTCTTTCACAGAATCCTTTGAATCAATCTTTCACTGTGTTTGGCATCTCGCAAAGGCAAACGCACAGAAAGCTTGCTTCTCTACCTTGAATTTTTTTTTTCGTGGTCTGAATGCAGGAGATGTTTTCTTTCCATTACTTTGTTCTGGGCCCCGCCACGTAGGTAGCGCGAAACTGGGGCTGCTGGCTTACTCACCAGAATTGTTTCTTGATGAAAGCGTGTTCAAACCGTCGGTGGAGTGTGGCGTAAAGGTGGTTTATTGTTTGCTGCGCGGCTTTCAGCAATCAAGAATTGCCAAAGTGTGGTGTTATTGCTTACAAAAGTGGGTGACGCCCTTCCCTCAGGACGGAAATTGATTTACAGGACTTTGGGTGTTTACTGGCTTCGTGAAGCTGTTTGAGAGTTTAAGTCAAGGTGTAAATCACAGACAGCTAGGATACTATTTGAGCTTCTAGTCTTTACAATGATAACATTTGTAAATATTAGTACGAATACAAGCAAGGATATCGTAATAATTTAGAAACGCATACACCTTATGAGTAACTCGCAAGCTCAAATTCCATAATTAGAAATATAATGTATTTTTAACTTTAAGGAAACTTTCAAATAGACAACGGAAACAAATATAACATTCATTAGCTGTGTCTTCGAAAAGTATGGAAGCACGGAGGTGGCTGAAATGCTTTGTGTCGTGCAACTGTCATTAAAAAAAAACCAACACCCAAAAAAGCAAAAACAAAAAATAACAAAAAACAACAACAAAAAAAAAAAAAGCAAAAAAAAAAAAAAAAAAAACAGAAGACAAAAAAAGAAAAGAAGAAAAAAAACCCCCCAAAAACCCAACAAAATTTGGCTTGTTCCTACTGCGAGCAAAAATCAAAATGAATAAAAAGAGGACATATAATCATTACTAGCAGATCATTGACAACAACACTGACACATCACTGACAGCAGTTGTGACCTATTATTAACAAAAATGTGTTCCGAGTAGCCATTTACCTTCACTCATTCACCCGCTTCACTTATCTTAAGTGTTTGGGGAAATACACACAGGTGTAGTGCTTTCAGGACAGTTGACAATGCATTCATTACCAAGTCAGTCATAATACACTTTAATAAATCTGTCAAGTACAGAAACATAAATCATGATGGTGCGAATTAGAGCACCCGTATCCAGTTTCGCTATTAATGGTCTTTTTTGTTTAGCGCGTTCTGATTGGCCAATTTTCCTCATCCATAATATTTGTGTTAAAGATGTTTAATAAAAAATAGGAAGTGCGGTCCTGAACTATGGCCGATTTATACGCATGCGAACCATCACCGATTCAATGCACACGCGAGCTGAGAGATTTACTGCGCCTGATGATTATTATGGACTTTTTCTTCTAACTGCACCACAGGGTTTTTATATGTCAAGGACAGCACAGGCATCGTGAAAGCAAAAACCCAGGAAGCCAAAGTGCAAATAAACAAGACGGTTAAACAGACGAGCTTTCCCGGTGACGTTTGATTCGCTAAAATTTAAAGAAAATGAAAAGAAATGGAGAACAATGCCCGCGGTGAAGTTTTGCGTTGACGTGCCGCTGATGTTAAACTGCGGAAGCTGAGGACGAGGCTGCTGGCATGGTGCCGGCCAACGTCTACGACTACCGCTCGGCGAAGCGTCGTCTGCAGACCGCGAATTGTGCCAAACTGCAATCAGCCCGAGAGAACAGACCCGCATCTGGGTCCGTTCTGTTAGCACCACGCCTAGCTTCTTGGCACAGATCGTGCAGATTAACGACGGAGACGAGGTAAAGTCCTTCGCCTGGGGTCCAATTTCCCCCAGCCGCCCTTACAGAACCTCTCTTTGAGACGAGAGAGTGACCGGGAAAGCCAGGCCGGCCAGCCGACCGACCGACCGACCTCAGCCTCGACATCCTCCCCCTTTCCCCTCCTCGTCAACGACAAATGAAACCCGGTCTGCAACTTCCGTCGTTTGCAGCACACGCGATGGAAGATAGTGTGTTCTAGAACCCCGCTGGTTGTGGTTCTGACCTGCATGTAGTTTAGGGTCAGTGAGTACAAGATACCTGCACGCGCCCTGCTACCTGCAAGCTCACGTGGGCATGATGCGCGTTCAAGGGTGCCTTCCTCCACAGCCACCATTGCAATGTGTGATGATAATAGCATTTTAATGATAAATGCCCTGCCACGCAGGAAGCGCCAAGCTGGAGATTGCTGCGGCGATCATGAAAGCAGGTTGATGAGCAGATTGAGATGGTTAGACAGTGCAAATACTTCAGGGTTGTCATGGATGATAAACTCAGCTGGTCTGGTCATTCTAATGCTGTAGATAAGAAGATTCAATAAGACGGGGTTTCCTTAGAAACGAGGCTCTTTTCAAAGTTTGTAATGAGATTCTGTTTTGTGAATCTGTGTTTGGTGGTGTGCTGGTGTTTACTTGTGTGCTGGCGATTGAAAGAGAGGACAGGTGATAGAGATTTAGATAGTGTAACCAAGAAAGCCAGCTCTTTGTCAAAGACTTGTTCTGGTAGATGTCATCAGGCAGCAGAGAATGGTCACCAAGTATATGTGAGTTATGCTCACCCCTAAACATCCTCTGTAATGCATCCTCCTGGATTTTGAAGCACCTTCAGTTACAGATGGATTTCCCCTAATTACTGAACTGAGGTTTTAGATGCTTTTTCATTCAGCATCAGACATCTGAAGTTCAAATGGTTAATGTGTGTGTGTGTGTTTGAGAGTGTGAGAGAGAGTGTATATGGATGTGGACGCCAGGACAGCGCGTAGTTCAGTAAAGTAAGGTAAAAGAATTCATAAATTAGATATATACTCGACGAACTCTGCTCTGTTACTTTGAATTTTTCCAAGTCTATGATACAAGAGTGTGATAACTTTTGAATGGCTGGTGTGGATGACGAAAGACAGAAGAGAAAGCTGAGGAGAACGGAGAAACAGAAGAGGGATTGGTTAAGGTAGACGGGACTGACATGAAGATCTTTGATTCAATGAAAGTGGTGCAAGAGGAGGCAGACTTGCCGGACCATCACTGAGGTACACACCAACCTTCAATCACAGCCGCAGACAAGGATGATAACTTGCCTTCAACAGACGCCGGCGCTGCTCTCTGAACCCTGGCATCTGCCAACCTCAAATGACACGCATCATTCCTCTCGTGGAATTTCCATTTTTGAATGTTGTTTTTTTTTAAAGTACAGAGCTTGAATGATTGTGAGCTAACCTTTTTTTCTGGCTAGTCTTAGCCCCACGTTTTCTATTTTATGTCTGCTCATTGCCTTTAACACTGAAGGTATTTTGGTTGTTAATTAATTCTTAGTGTTTTAAAGGTCCAGCTGCTGCTTGATGCTTTCATTCTACCCTATCCCAGCTTTTTTCACTCATTCCCTTATGTAGTGGGTTTTTTTCTTTATTATTAAACACAGATACTTCAACAGAAAGAGGCATTTGTACACAAAGTCCTTTAAAAGTATGTTCATATTTAAATGGTAGAAATAACATTTATTAACGAAACATCAGATGTGCAAAAAGGATTTACAGGATGGTCTTAACCTGTTCGCCATCATGTTCAGCACACAAAAACCAGCGAGCAACACTACCATTTATAGCCCGGACACACAATTCCCGGAGAACATCTACCACAGTCTGAAGTAGTTGTAATATAATTTTGACTAACCTTGTATATTCAGAATAATGTTGCCTTTCCACCAGTACGAGGAACCAAACATGCCAAAATCGACAGGAACAACGTCAGGGTTGTACAAGAATTGTACAAGAAGCGCCTAAATGGATCAGAAGGACTTCAGAGCTCAGTCAGAAGCGATCAGTCAATCTCGACGATCGGGTTCTCTTTAGCAAAAGAAGAGCTTTATGCTTTTCAAAAATTAAATTTTCAACAAGACTTTCGTTCATATTACTTAGTGTATCATGCTTCTAAAAATAAAGTTAATAACAGAACAATTGCTATATCGATGGTAGCTAACAATATGATGATAACAGTGTAATAATGAAAACTTCTTTGCTGTAATGTCATGACGGACTCTTCTGTTCTCCGCTCCCTGATCCATTGTTGAAGTTGTCAACCTAGCATTAGGAACATGGAATACACGCTCACAACACCCACTGAACAAAATATACTAAACCAGGGATGCACAACCTACGGCCCGCGGGCCATATCCGGCCCGCGAAACTTATGCGCACAGTGCAGGAAATCGGCATGTTAGTAATAAAAGAAGACCTTAAAAAAACGAAAAAAAGGAAGAAGAAGTATTTATCCCCACGTAGGGGCGTTTCCCAATTTTTTTTTTTTTTTTTTTTTTTGCGATGGACGAATATTTCGATTCAGTTCTCCGACTTTGTGTCTCTACGATGAGGCCGGACATTCAGAAGTTGGTTTCGGGAAAACAACTTCAAATATCCCACTAATTAATATATAATTAATGGTAAGTACAACTTGCTTCTAATAAAAAATGGTATCTGCTCTAATTTCTTTTCCTTTTTGTATTTTTGCGGTGAAGTGGCCCGCGACACGGCTGTCCGAAATGGATATGGCCCGCAGGCCGAAAAAGGTTGGTCATCACTGCCCTAGACTGGCCTAGAGCAAAGAAACAAATCGGTAAGTCCAATGCAGACAACAACCGCGCCACCCTGACTCACACGACCACATACGTTCCATGGAGACAACCCGAGCTCCTCTGAACCCTCAAGTCCCACCATCTGCACGACTCACGATCAAGGAGCGCCATGCCAAAGACAACCAGCTTAGTACAGCTATAGACTGCGCCCTAGGTGACAGCCTAGCTTTCCTAAAAGTTCTCGTTTGTGTCTAGTTAAGAAGTACTAAAGCTACTGAGGGCAGGGTTGTTTCCCTTGTTTATGCTCAAAAAAGATAAGTACCGTTTTAATTACGATGTTTCTTCTGTTTTCTTAGTTACAAATAAATGTAAAAAATATGGTAAAACATTTTTCAAACAATATGTGTAATATTTTTACAAAAGTCTTACAAATCTTGCAGTTTTCTACATTAAAAGCTATTTAATTTGCATGCTATGCTGCTCAACCCGAATATCACGGAAAGCCAGACTATACTGTTGTCAACGTTAGTGACATTAGGTTTACAGGTTTGCAGTGCTCTTCTGCAGACTGCTACTTTGATCCGATACTTCGGATTTAAACTGATCGTCGATCGTCTCGTTGTGGCAGGTGCATGACCCCACCTTTCTCACGGGTGGACCTGCCACTCACTCCCCAGAAGGGGAAATAACAATTCAATGTCAAATAATAAAACTTGGTAATAATAAACATGATGTTACTTTTGATGACCATTTGGTCATTGCAGTGTCGTCTGCTCGATCGCTCTCTTTTATCTCTGAACTGCTAGCACACTAGTACGGTTTCACTGTATGCATGAACATTATTATATACATTATTACTTTATACATCAACATCTATTATTATTTTGAAACACATGTCCCTGTACAGTATATAGTCTACACTTGTGGCTCTCTGCCTCGCAGGGACCCGCGTACTGCCAAGGCTGCCTTGCCAGAACAACAGAAGCAGAAGACAAAACACAAGAAATGTACATGTATTTTGTATTCGTACAGTGCCAGGATTTCTTGCAAAACGAAAGAACCAGGCAATGTTTGTGTACATCTTGTGATTATTTCCTCGTTATTCTTTCTTCCTTTCTTCCTCAGTAACCCTTTCGTTGGTGTAACAAATTTGAAGGCATCTGGCATTGCTCTAAAAGAAAACTTGGGTGGTGGTAACAAAACAGCATACGACAAAGTCGTCAAGAAAGGTAATGAAGAAAACCATTTTTGTTCACTTCGTTCGAGGTTTTTGTTTCGAGTTTTAAATTAATAAATACTATTCACTGAGGTTTAACGTTCGTCAGTGTTTATACCCGACCGACACTTAGTCTGTCTCCACTTTGAAGATATTGCTTGTCCTTTGCAATAAAAACAACTAGGCTACAATCAAACAAACAATCAAAAACAGGAAAAAAGAAAGCAAAAAGGAAAGCAGGAATGTTAATAAAAAAATGCACGACATTTCTCGTCTCAAATAAAAGTCAAAATTCTCAACAGAAAGCTCTGCAACAAATACATGGAAGTAAACTATTCTGTCATATTATAAGCTAAAAGTGGACATCGTGTCTTATTATATTTTTGCCAATGCAGTTACAGTTACAATGTACTTAATTTGAATTATTTGACAGTTTTAAATAAAGAATGTGGCGACAAAAACCATAAATAAAATGGGCTTTACTTTTACTTGTACTTTTACTTCAGAGCCAAAACTGAGTAGGTCTATCAGGCGCTTACATGTCCATTTGTCAAAACAATTTCCATTAGAGTGACGATAGCAAACCTAAACTGGCGAAATAACATCAGACTACTTCTGTCAAAGACCTTAATGCTTCAGGCCATGTTTCTTCAGTATATAGCTTTTCCCGTTCTTGTCGATCTTCTGTTAAGTTCTGTCTCAAGAGCCGCTACCCAGAAGTCAGAAACATTATCCCAGATCCCCAGCGTGGACATGGATCTCTGCACCTGCTTCTGTGTGGCCAAGAATCGGTTTTTTCCCCTTTAAATTCTCTTTTATTTACCCACGCAGTTCAAACGGCAGCCCAACGGGCACCTTCCCATTAATGAAATTAAATATCTGCTAATCTGCCACTTGGAACACTGGACGGAGAACTGCTGCCAGCCAGTGGCCCGCGGGCTCAGGCAGGCGGAAAGGGAGCTAGAGTTACACACCTTCCTTGGAGGTACTAGCTATCTGCCAGACTTGCATAACCGTTCTTCGGAGGCAGAATAGACAAGGTAGGCCAATATTTGCTGCTTGGTAATCTTTTTTCCTGTCGTTCGTACAACCGTTTCAAAGGTTTGATAAAGATTTACCGTTTGTTGCAATAACAATCTCTGTTTGTCCATTATAAAATCATCCATCATCTTTGATGTTTGACGACAATTGTTTTTATACGATGTTTGCCATCACTATATGCAGAATTATACTACCAAATTTTAATTCCATATTTATTTGATCTTTCTATTTCCTTTTTCTGCGAATCTTAAATCTATGAGAAGTCGGAAACTTATGTTGTCAGTCTTATAGCTTCGGAACACATCCAATGGGCATTGACAGAGCTGAGTAAGTGAAGGCCAAGAGGGACTGGAGGTTGGGGGGTAGAGGCTTGGCAGATGTCGTCAATCACACGAAGCAAAATGTTCCGATCTTGCTTTTGTTTTTGCGCCACTCAATCATACCTTCACCCATTTGTCACCTTTCTACCTTTAATGGCTTTCGATTTTTTGCTTCGCCTCTCATCTTCCGAGCATTTGAGTGGGTGAGGGCAAGGCAGCTTCCGGAAAGCGATTAAGACTTCAGTGATCTTGCGTTGGCGCAAAGAAACACTC
This sequence comes from Pomacea canaliculata, assembly GCF_003073045.1. Taxonomy (NCBI): domain Eukaryota; kingdom Metazoa; phylum Mollusca; class Gastropoda; order Architaenioglossa; family Ampullariidae; genus Pomacea; species Pomacea canaliculata. Next base: position 33,746,760 of record NC_037590.1, on the reverse strand, counting down.
AAGGCAAGATTGAACGCGCTCAGTGCATTGTGGGCCAGCGATGATATATAAAAATTCATTGCATCAGAATTGTGTCTGCGCCGTTTCGGCTGTGTTTTTGCTGTCGATCATACAGAAAAAAACTGAATTTGTCCACCTTCGTTGATGACTTTGTTGATGCTCAGATAAATTTTTAGAATGTTTCTTATCACTCACCTCACTACCTACCTACTTCTCCCCCTTCCACAAACAGTTTTTACAAAAATCAGCATGGAAACAAAGGTGAAAAGGTTCTTAAACCTCTTTTTGATTACACATACTCATCGTGAACTGTCTTTCAAACGACCATTCTCAACCTCGCAAGACCACCAGGGCAAGGGACGTAAATGTCCAGACAGAAAGACACCATTTTCCTGTGCAAGAACAAATATTATTGGGGAATGACAGCTTGTTGTGGCACCAAACACTAAAGATATTTGTCAGTCTGAAAGAACTACAGACAAGCTGTCTAGCTCGCCGTCACACAGAAGCTACGCAGCAGTGGGGGACCATCGGGAGGGAAGGGTCTGATGGCCTGCAAGGGGAAAGTGTTCTTATGTGATTAAGAGGTCGCAAAAGCCTTGCTGTAGAATCCTTCTGAACGACAAATCAATGAGAGTTGCTTACACAGTTTTATTGTCTGTTAATAACCGTATAGCATTTAGCCCGCTGTTCGGTTTTTGTTATTGATGTGTGTCTGTAGGACGCGCGTGCTGAGTAACGCAAAAATAAACATGCCTCGTGCAAAGATGGGACGTAGGTCGTTTATGTCTCGGACTTTTCAGGATGATTGGAATTACGGGGTTGAATCGAGAGGGGGGAACCACTCTACTTGCATGCACTCGGCGCTAACGTCTTGCACACAAGAGAGCCACCCGATAAACGAGATTTAAACCCCACACACCCCTCTCTCGGACGATGCAGGATTTCAGCGGCGAAAATCTTTTCTTGTGCCTCCCTCTGTGTGTTTGATCCTGTGCTTAATCAGCTAAACCTCAGACCATTAACTAACACTTACATGCAGATGGTTCTTCAGGCGCTGCGCACCATGAGACATACGTCACTTCCTCCAATGTCGAAGGTCAAGAGAAAAGATTTTTTTGAAGACATGATTTCAGGTTATTCCTTTTCAAACGGATCGTGTCTTCTGTTTCACAACTTCTTCCTGGTTTCTTTGTGCCTGTCGTTCCTGGACTTTGAAAGACAAATTTCGATTGATACATTTTCGTATTTCGGCCAATATTCTGAGTGCTCAAGTAGTCGAAATGTGCGCTTCATGCACAACAAAGAGGGAGGAGCTTTATACCGTGAAAAGAAATACATTGTACTCGACTATACCCGTATTATAGTTCGCTTTAACTGTCAATAAATTATTGACTACCCTCAGCGATAAGTCCTTTGTAAGCACCATGACATCGGGAAGAAGACTCAAACAGTCACGTGACCCGACCAGGAAGCTTAAGAGGGCCCTTCACATGTCTACATTCCCCATGGCTTGTGTATGTATTATTTATCTGGGGAACCTATGCCACCTCGATATCATTCCCTTGCTAGACATTGTGCATGGTTTCAACCAAATGTTCAACAACAGGTCATTATCTGAGAGACCGTGTAGACAGATTTTTGGAGACATTGGGGATAGGATATGTTTCCCAGAAGGGATTCTGCTTCTTGTCAAGCGAGCCAGCAGACTGACAACATATCTGCTGCTGAATCCCTTGACTGTGCAGCGCAGTTATTTCTCATGTCTGGGATTCAGAGGCAAAGCACTTCATTTTCCTGTTTGGACGGAGAGAAGAATGTTTTTGGGGAAGATTTCTTTCAGTGTGATGGTGACTTCATGTGTTTAAAAGCATTTAAGACACGTTTAAGATTTTTTTAAAAAAAAATGTTTTGCTGGGAAAAAAAAAACTGAGAAACGCGGAGCGGGAAGGAATATCTTACCTGTATGCAGGTTATATTTGCTACAACGTTGTATCATAAACATATGCTAGTGGTTTTGAGAAATTTTTTATATTAAAATAAGAATGCACGGCCAGACTCGTACATTCAAAGTGCTCGGTAGTTAAGAAAAGTCGCTTTGATAGATAGACAAAGGTTATAGGTCATAGATCTTCCCCTCGTGCTCAAAACCATTACAATTTTAGTAATTAAACGTTTTGCCATAATTTTTCAACGATTTTTCATCCTCTTCTTTCTCCTCCTCCTCATCATATTCTTCATCGTCGATAGACGAGGAGTTAGACATTCAGAAGCCGTTTCCTATCCTCAGCATGGAAAGCCAGCTGCTGCTGATAATGGAAGTAATTCGTTTTGTCACCTGTAATGAAGCAGATTAATCATGGTGCTGATGACATGCGAACTACAGGATAGACGCCATAAAACACATCCAGAAAACAAGCAAAGCCTGCTTCCATCGGACACCGTCAGACGTGAGTGAACCTGTCCAATCACGTGGCCGGGAGGGAGTGGTACAGCAGGTTGAGTGATGGAAGCAGTGAGGATAAGTAGCAGACTAGAGTGAGATTGGGTCATCGATCACGCTTTAGTGAAAGTTTGCTCGAGACAGACTCATTTTCAAAGTAAGAGGCAGTTGCCGCCTTTCCTTTTTCGACTACTTAAATCCTTCACAGAAATCTTTTTTCATGAGAGGACAGATATAGATGATGTGTGGCTGAAACTTCTTATTTCTTATATTTTTTTAATGTTTTCGAGTAATTATGTCTGCTGTCTCGTAGTCATTTAAGAGACTTTCATTTCAAACTAGTAGACGATCATCACGGTATATGCACTGTGTGTATATTTGTTATATTTTCCACCAACTTTGTCTGAGTTCTATCTTATTAAAGACTTTGATTTCAAAATATAAAACCAATCCCAAGTTGATAACAGTTTGTCAGTGCTATATGACCTGTTTATAATTATAACAACATATTTGTTTACAACAAAAATATACCCACGTATTATAAATTCATTTATAATTATTTTTTTAATAATAAGAAAAATAAAAACTAAGTAACTTTAAAAAACACAAATTTTCAAAACATGAAGTCAGTAAAAAAAATTGTAAAAAAAAAAATTATCCTAAAGTTTGAAGTTAAATGATATCTATTCGAGCATCAGATGAAAGGATCATCCTTAACGAGGGGACTAAATTGAAAGAGTGGACGAAATAGACACAGCCATTAGACAAGAAAGTTTCTTTGACGTTCTGATTAACCCTCTGTCTGCCGCCAAAGCTCGCTCTCAAAAATAAAAGTATGGCAAGCTTACAACCGCACAAATTGAGGCTTTCGTCGTCTGCTCCGGCCCAAAGACTTGAAGTTTATTTGACTAGGAACTGAAGAAATTTCAGATGGTGTAGCACCGTTTTCAGCAAAAATAAGGGCCGTGCACGACTGAGTGAAGCATCGTGTGGATGTTAAAGCAGCCAGCGCATGAGACAACACATAGTATGTAGACATATTGCCGCCTGTAAGGTCTACGAGAGAAATCAGCAATCATTGTACATCAGTGATTTTTTTTTCTTTTCATCCGTCTAAGGATGTTCATTCTTTCCTCTGTCAGTGTTTCACAGCGGCTTCTTCCTCCTTGGGACCACTATCCCATCCTCTCTTGCCTGTCTTGTCTCCTTTTCTCTCTCTCCACGTACGTGCGTGCGTCCAAACGTTTGTGTGTGTTCCCTCCGAAAAAAAAAGTGCTTGGGAAGTTGGCAAGTGTAATCACACTTTGCTGACCCGCTGCTGAATTTTAAACCAGAATGAAGCACAAACACGTGGCAAATGTCGGGGCCACCTTAAAATGCATCAGAGGTTGGTAAGTTGACCATGACGTCAACACCAGAAGAAGGACGAGTAAAGAAAGAAGACGAAGACACTGAAAAGCTCTCTATGTTCTTGTTTGTAGGGAGATGAAAACAATTCCTTTCATGAATTAGAAAACAGGAACTTGATAATAATAGCATCTGCCCACCCCCGCTCCTTGACAGAATATCTAGCGCTTCTATCTTGAGCTATTGTAAGTTTTAGGAGGACACAATATTTCGACACATTTTAATGAATATTAGTTTGTCGGGTATCTTTGTTTATGTACATATCAAACCCTTTAGTTAAGGGTCACGTGTCACAAAGAACGTGCGATCCAGTTTCAGAGAAACACGGCCACCAGCGACATGCACGAGGTAGCCGATGCCCTCTACTTATCGCAATGACGTAGCATGGTCTTTGATCTCCAAATCAGATGTTTATATCGCAGGAAGGATTCTCCTGCCATCGATGTGGAACAAGGTTAACCACTAGCTGAGACGCGCGATGCTGCGTTGCCCCCGAACACAGGGCAGGTATCCAGTGTATCTGGAGCGTGACGACCATCAAGTCAGTGCCAAAGCCCTGCCGTAGGTGTTTAGTGGACACGCATGGCATGCTGTAGATCATCAGCACTTCAAGTCCTAGCGAAGTGTTTAAGATTTCTCTTGACGACTCCTTTAATGAAAAAAAATAAAATAAAATAAAGCTGCAAAAAACCCTCTCCCGCGCTAGTGCTCACATCGGATTATCGACAAAAATGTTTCTTTCATTGGCTTCGGGCTTGATGGCATTTCGTGGTCAACATCTCCTTGGATCGCTACCCCCCTTGCGAAGGGGACCGGCGATCGTCTGCTCGGTCTCAGAAGCGACCGTGTCCCGTGGAAGGCAGTGATCACGCTGTTCAAATCTCTGGGTCACTGGCGCTGACACGGGTCGATAGGCACTCCGCACCCAGATATTCGTTAGAGGACCCGTAGATGATTCCACCCCTTTTAAAAAAAACACCCTCTGTGTTCGTTTTTAGGCCACTACCGCTTTCCTCCGTGAGGCTTGCCAGCAAGGGAGTTATGTTTGTGACATTCTCCAAGTCACGATCAAGTATAAAGCGTGTTTTCCTGGCCTAGCCAGCCCTAACGGTGTTTCTTCAGCTTTGAAATTCTTGTTTTTTTTCCCTTAACAGCAATAACATAATTAACGATCTCAGTTTTTGGAGAGCTAAAAGTGTAAAGAGGACGTAAGACTCCTTGTTGAATGATATAATTAAAAAGAAGACTAATTAGGTTTGGTTTTAGGACATTCCACGTCTGGGTTGAATGAGCGTTCAAGTGTTCTTTACGTACATAATTATCAACATAAATTTTGGGGTGAAATAGCCCTACGGACAATTTAATGTACGAAACACGTGCGGCCCAATCCACGCCATCTTCGGTGCGGAGAAAGGTGTTACGCGTGTGAGTGCGTGTCTGACTCTTGGTAAAAGAACCAGAGAGACTCAGACTTCTTCAACCATTTTATGTAAAGTGAAACACTGACCACTCACTTTACGCTTAGCAAGACCCGACCCTTTCATGTGCCTGCATATTTCCTAGCAATACACGCCTGGCTTTTAAAATGGATTTCGACATCGTTGACCTGAAGGACCTTTCGTTTCATCTGATAAGACCGACCAAAAAATGTTTGCGCCAATTTTCTTGCAATTTCTCTGCATATGGTCTTGGATTGTTCGCTCTGGTTAAAGCTGAAAAGAAGAGATATTTAAAAACTTGATTCGAAACCCTATTTAGCGGTTATAGATTGCCTGGTCTGTAATTTATGATAAAGCATGATGATGCAACCTTTGGAGGAGGTTGTTAACGATTTCAACTACGACAGTTCACACAAGATAAGCATGCAGATGCCTTTGTGGGCATGAGTACACTCACTTGTGCCAACTCAAGCATGCACACACATACACACATACTTATATATATATATCTATTACACGTTCACCAGCCCACACAATTGTTACCTCAAATTGTAAGCAAAAAATAGACATCCTTGTCCTAATAAGTAACACCGATTTGTATTTTTCCCGAAGTAAACTCAGTTAAAAATAAGGACGTATGATGACATTGATGTGGAGTCACCGATGAATGTGCTGGACGAAAACAGGATTGTCTGTATCTACACTGGAATAGTCCCCTCTCCCTTGAATTCAGCAAACTACGGAGGGCTATCGCGTGCCACGGAGCCTGGCAAGCTTCAGAGTCGGAGCAGCCAAGGACTTTAAATCAGATGGACCACCATCTCTTGCAGATTAGTTGCGATGCGCATGCGCTGAGCTAGGGTATCTCCTCGTCTTTTCCGGTTTTCTTTAAGATAGTGCGTAACACAGCAATAGTCGTAATTTTTTTTTTTTTTTTTTTTTTTTTTGAGATGCCAGGCACTGTGGGATTCCAGGCCGCCCTGTACGAAAAAGTCGACAAAAATGCAAGTTTTTCTCATACGGAAACTGGAAGATTGGGTAAGAGCTGTTGTGAGAGCTGTGAACACTTTCTATCTTTACCCAAGGACGTTAAATCAGATGGAACACCATCTGTCGGGTGGCAGAGACGATAGAAACTATTTTTAGAATTATTTTTTAATGTATTCCCTTCCAGTTTTAAACTCCATTATAAAAACTTTGCTTATAAAATACTTTGTTCAATATCTAAGCGCCTATAATCTTTACTAGATGACTAGCGGCAAAGCAAATAGACTACAAAACGGAAACAACTTTATTCTCTTTAATGTGTTCTAAAAATGTTAACTGTTTAGGAAGACTTTACGAAAGCTGAAAGGCAGAATAGTGCCACAAATGAGAGAGAGAGAGGGAGACATCTTTTTAAATAGACTGTCACAAAAAAGTTAAGAGAGATAGATACAGTGATACCTCGGTTCTCGAACATAATTCGTTCCGGGAGGACGGTCGAGAACCAAATTGTTCGAGAACCGAAGCAATGAAACCCATAGGAAATAATGGAAACTGTATTAATTCGCTCCAAGCCCCAGAAAATGCCTATTTACTGGCCTAATTTGTATATAATATGTAGAAAAACATGAGTCTCAACAAGAAATAAGAAATAAAAGTGTATTTATTAAAACAAAAACAACAAAAAAAACCAACCAAAAAAAATGTACTGTACAGTACAGTAAATTGTATTTCATTTACTGTACCTGTACCAAACTTTATGGCAGGAGGGAATGAATGTGGAGGGAGGAGGGAAGGGGGATGGTTCGGATGTTCGAGTTCCAAATATTTGTTCGGATTCCAAGACAAAATTTTCTCGAATTTCCTGTTCGAATACCGATTTGGTCGAAAGTCAAGGCGTTCGAGAACCGAGGTATCACTGTATATGAGTGTTTAGGCACCTGGGACAGCAACACGCCGCTAGTGACCATCAGTTAAAATATTTTTGTGGAAAACAAACTTACAAAAGATATTTCAGGACTAAGCTGACGATTAAATATAAGCGTTAGGGATTTATTAAAAATGTAAAGAATAATCAAATGTTGAGGACAAATAATTTAAAGAAACACTTCCGTAACTCTAAAGGGGTAAACATAAAAGTACATTAAAATATCCTGACATCAGAGTATATTTTAAATTGCTTTGATGTATAAAAATTTTGTATAGCACAACAGAGAAAGCCAAAGTTGCTTGTGAACAGCTCAAAACTTCCACGCAGAAGACGAGAGTCTACCTTTGTCTACAGCCTCAGTGCAAGACACGGACTGCATCACGTGACAGTGGCTGTTTGATTCATTTGTTTGTTGAAAGCTGTCTACATCCCCCATCGCGGGTGAAATGCTGAAGAACTTCTGGAGGATATTAAACACCTTCTTGAAGAAGTCGCTCTGACCGGAACCGAATCCCGTGCGCCGTCTTCAGAACGCCCGAGCTCGACCTGTGTGACCTTATAGCTTCACAGACGTGCACAGTAAATGAAGCTTAATCACACAGCAGATTATTTGTAACCGTGAAGTTTTTCTTTTTCATGTGGTGGCAGAGAGCACTTCGCAGAGGGTAGATGGCGTGCATTTTTTTTTCAAAATATCTGGATGCAGATAGTTTTCTTGATTTCCCCTACAGAAAGCTGTCTTTCATTCCTCCCTCTGTGAGAGAGAGAACTGATAAACACATCCTCGCCTGCTATCCTTGATTCCAACAAGCTTAATGTTGGTTCTCATATAGAGATACTAGTGTCTAAGTATTTGGAATGCTCTTGCAATGTATTATTCCCGTCAGAGTAATTTTTAGTTGACGTGAAGGTGCTTCTGCACCTGGTTGTTATAGACTCCACTACAGTAAATACTTGCGGCAGGTAACTTCTATTATTTGTATCGCATCCTGTGTATACATGTAAACCCTATCTTCTACCTTTTTTGTATTCCAGACTTTGCACATTTGTTGCTGTAGGCCAGTAGTTTATTGACTGAGGTCTAGAGTCTACCTTGGTCTGTGAGGCCTCACCTTACCTGTGTTCATTGTGGGGTGTAGCTTGTGTGTACTTGTTACGTGACTCTCCCTGCAGAAGGAATCTTTATTATTACATGAAAGTTCTCCGACTGCTCATATCTTTGATGTTTCAGTGCAGTGATGCTTTCATATCATTGTAGTTTATAGTAAGACATTCTAGCAGTGTCGGAATGTTAATTCTCACCCACGGCAACAAGAAATACAACAGACGTCAAATCACGTCAGATTCACGTTGTCCCAGTACGCATGCGCTGAGCCTCTTTCTGATAACATCCTCCAATGTGCGCATGCGCAGACTGACACCAAACTACAAGAAGTTCAGTAAGACTTTTTGCTGGGCTGTGCGACAGAAACAGATTATCGTGCGATGTTGGAATTCTTCTCTCAGCTTGACAAAGGCATTTAAATAGTCTACTGTCTAGCGTGGCTACAATGTTTTTCCTGACCTAATTCTCATACATTTTTTTTTACTTTGTTTATAAGTTTTGGGGAGGAAATGCGTGGCTATTATTCATGAACCGCACAAGAGAGGGTTAGTTTCGACTGAGTTGGTTAAGGGAGAGATTCCAGACAATATCACCCTTTCAGCCATAGCCTGCTGAACAGCTTCTTTATCACGATGTCGTTGTCCCCAAAGGTCCTGCCCTACTAGATAAAAAGTTGTCCCAGAAGGCTTGACGATAGAACTGGCTGCAACGGTTGAATTCAAAATGTTATATGAGCAGTACAAATATGTTTAGATGGACACACTCACGAACAGGTGGTTTGTCTGTGTGCACGGCATGTTTTTAAAATCATCTACGCTATAGTCGACTGGTGCATCTGTGTTCAAGAGTGGTTTCATCAAGTTTGTATTACCTCGGTAGTTTCAGTAGTTTAGATCAGTGATGTCACCAGTCTCACAAGAAAATGTAAAAGATGATTCCAGCGTGCGAGCTTTAGGTGATTCAAAAAGAGTATTTCACAGTCTAAAAAAATGAATGCCAACAACAAATATGTCAGGAGGTAATATTATCATTATATTGACAATCGATCATAACATTAAAAGGATCCTGTAAGATAACCAAGCACGGACAGAGAGCACTTAAAACGTGTGGAACCTAGAATTACTTGAAAACCATTAAGTGTTGCTTGAGCAAATACAGCAATTTCGAAAAACAGGAAGTGACCAGAAAGCCCGCTGACACTCCCCAACCACCCACAACTTTCCCCCTACCTACATATTAAATGCTGGCATACAGCCAAGACAATGGAGGCAATTGTTGTTTGTTTATCGTGGCGATCACAAATCACCTTATCTTGCATCATGTTTCTATCCAGCATCAGTCTTCACTGACCATCTCTGGAGACTTTGATAGTAGACGATGAGTATGTATCTCGTGGCTTGCAAGAGAGAGCCTAGAAGATTTTGCCAACAAAAAAAAAAATATATGAAAGGAAATTTTGGCAAAAGTTAAAGAGGATAACACTTTAGAAAGGGCATGGCGAAATGATTCACTTCGAGGACAATTCTTTACAGGCTTTAGAAAAAAAACTGAGGAATACACTTCAAAGACTACTAAAGCTTTTGTTCACACAGCTTACTTGTAAACAGTCGTTATCTCACATACTTGTCATGCAACCTCAATAATTTATATTAATAATATGATTAAAATTAAATTAATAATTAAAGAAATGAAAAGAAACAATAAAAAGGGGGATAAAACAGAAACCCGTAAAAACAAATTAACAGTGAAAAAAAACCACCAAAGACGACCAAAACATTACAATAATTGATAATTAGAAAACTGAGTTCCAAAGACAGCAAATCTTCAGAAAGTCCTATATCATCAAGTTTCCAAAGTCTTCAATATTTTTCCTAGTCTTAGCTCCATTCTGTCTACAAAAGTAGCAGCGTTATCTTCCCCTCGTTATTTCTCAAAGCTCCCCACAGTGTCTTAGTGTTTCTGTCGCAAGCAAAAGGCAGTTCAAGTGTCGTGGACACAAAACGACAACAAAAGCCTTCGCAAGCCTACCCAGATGCATGTCCAGTACCCTGCCCTCCGTTGCCAACGGCTACTATCCGGAAGCAATGGGCGTTGGTCAGGTCTGTCATGAGCGGGTGGAAATGTCCTGCCGTTTGTCGATAAGTGCCTTCTGTGATCTGACAGGCATCCTGGCAGTCTGAGGAGTGCTTCGTTCAATTGACTTCCAAACGCTCGGCCAAGTCGGTCGTGTCTCTGTTGTCCAGCTTCCCGCTGTTGTCTCTATTTCTCGTCCAATCATCGGTTTCCCACCCGCTGGACACAACTTCCAGCAACACGAAACGATACCCTCAGAGCAGATTCTATCGTAACGACCTTTCTCCCCAAACAAGAGACAACGAGAAAATAAACAAAGGAAAAATAACTGTGTCTAGGGAACGGGACACTAGACACTAGACCTCTTTTCGCCAGCACCTTCATCCGACCCCAGACTCTGTCTGGACATACCTGGGATTCTCTGTGCTCGGCAAAGTCCCACCCCTCACTTCCCAATGCCTCTTACCTGCTAAACATCGTCGGTGATAATGACGCAAGATGTGCATTTCGATGATCGCCCGGCCTGGGGTTTCCTGCAGAACACAAAGAATGTTAACAACGGAAAGAAAAACACTTCTCTAACTGAGTAATGGGTCTCCATGAGAGCGAAATAGGTCACCGTCGCCACGTTTTTAACGACATCGTTAGTGCGGAGCCATTTTCCCCCTTGAAGAAAGACAAATCACAGGAAAACGCCGACTTGCTCTTCAAGAATGAGAAGACATACAAACGTGTGCGACTTCTCTCTTTGTTTCTCTAGTTATTTAACTAGCCACGTCTGACACGTCGTCCCCCCGTCTTGCATCCTGTGCAGAGTTATTTTGGAATCTTAATTAAATGAGAGGAACAAACTTCTTTAATTTGGGATAAACACTGAGGGTAGATACCACAAGAGTGGAAATGTGAGGGAGGGGGAAGGGCAGGGAGCCATTGAGGATAGACTAGGGGTAGGCTGCTGCAGAAGCTTAGCACGAACACTAGATCAGTAGTGCCAAGGAATATATACATGGAATGCACTTAAGAAAAAGGAAATTTGATGAATATCTATCTTTTTATGGGGAGTTTGTAGCCGTGGGTTTCGTGCACTAAAGTTTGGAGCATCATGTTGCAGGTTTGATATTAGCTCGAGTTAGGAACTCTATACCTTTAGCAGTAAGTAGGTACCTTAGCTGCTTGGTTAAATTTCATAAAAACATAATACATTCGCCTAGTGGGTGGATAAATGACTAAGAAGAAAGGAAAGAGATGACTGGAGTACACGGGTAGGGAAAGGGACATAAGTCTCAACAGTTATCCTTGTGAACATGTTTTACATTCAGACAGAAGTGTTCATGTCCCGAGATGAGATCTGAATCTTGGCCATTACACTTTCCATTGGAGTAGAGAACGAATGTTCCTGCCTCTACTCCACAGTCATAACACACCTACCCCACCTCCTCCAATCTTTCAAGAAAAGTTAAAGACGACAGAAAACAGTAATGGGGCTCCGACATCCTTAGACCTCTTCCAGTTTCATGTCCCGGCATTCTCTGGGTCACTTAACCTTTAAAGAACTAGTGGGGTGCAAAATTTGTTTCTCGTATTGGGGAAAGCTTAGCGCAAGATACTGTTTCCCCAAATGTGGGTGAATACTAATAGTCTGTCCTCGAGACAGACACAATCATCGCCAATGTACAGGTCGAGGTCAACAAGACAAACGTTTAAGTTGTCAAGGCCTTAGCCAATGGGAAAGTTAGAATAAGTCATCACAATTTTGACTTCCTTCTGTGAATGACGATGTTTGTATGTGTGTATCTCGAGAATCAAAAGAGTGTACTAACTAAGAGCAAAATAAATAAATAGGTAAGAAAGAAGAAAGTTGGGAAGACTTTGTAGCCTTGTAACATTACACTGGGCTTTACACCATCATTAGAAAAAATTATTCCCCAATAGCTCCTTAACTGTTTTATTTACCTAATGAAAATTCTCCGTCGGCTGTGTTTCCTTGGAATCCCTTCAGACTTTCCACTTCTCGTTTTGTGAGCGTTGCAAACTTTTTCTTTCTTTTTCTTTCACCCCGCAGAGCAATAATCGTATAGAGTCAGCATCTGCAGAAGTAGGATGGAGGTGTACGGGTTTAAGACATGGACGATTGTCGGTGCTTGATAAATATTCCTGACGATAACATTACAGCTACAGACAGTCAGTCGAGACCTGTTGTCTGTCCTCAGAAAATAAGGGAGTCAATGGAGGTTTTCTTTTGCCTGGTGGCTAACAGAAATCCTGGAAGCTCGTGATCTGATGTAAACATATTATTTACAGTGACTTATCTTGGACCGTGAATATAGTGTCATCACTCAATCACCCACTGACCCACGCTCACTCACCTGCCTGGGGGTCAGTGGGTTAGAGTTCAGATCTGGGGCCGTAGTAATGAAGCGAAAGTAAGTCACTGTCTCAAGGCAAAGTTGTGAACTTTCGGAAAAGCTTCTTGTTTTCGTAGTTACAACTCGATTCCCCATACCCGTAGACATTACTTTCTTGATTGACCATGAGGGCATCTCTTCACTGCTTTATAAGTACGGCTTCTGGGGTAAAACATCTGCTGGGTATGAATACCGCTTGATAACTTTGGAATCAAGACGCTTGTCCCCCGGGTTCCCCACAGGGCCCCAGGTAACATCTTACCCTAGCTTCATAACTACAGGCCCAGAAGGTTGCCAACATATCCTTCGCCTGGACATGTGCTGAAAAAACATCCTGCTCATTCAGCATACGGATAACCTTGTTCTTGACACGGTGGACCACTTACAGTTCACTGCCTCATGCGGTCAGTATTTAGCTTTTACACTTGCTCATGTTCTGTTATTCTTTGCCATCCTAGACTTCCATAATGGCGGGATGGCCCCACGCTGTGCTCCATCCTGTGCATCGGTTTTTACAAAGGTATCAACGCTGGACACCGTGTGAGTGATTAAACTGCATGCAAGACGATAGGGTGTCAGCCCCTGTGGGCGGGTGTCGCCATGTTGAGTAGCCTGCTCGTGTAGTGGCGCTGTGGCCAACGCCGGGATTGATCTTGTCACGGTGAACCAGTGGCATGACCTGACATCGGTCAGTGCTGCAGTAGCGCAGGAATTTTCTGGGAATGATATAAAAATGTGGAAAAATTTGTACATTTCGTGTTTCACATTCGCTGATTCATACTCTGGACACTTGCTATGCCGTGATACACGGGTACGGATAGATGAAATAATTAAATAAATTTCTTTTAATTTATTGTTATATCAGACTGAGTGTCATCCTTAAGACATTTCCAGTCTCTATTTTCGCTCCTGCCTCACAATCTCCACAGCCCTCAGCAAAACGGTTGGCAGCAATTGGCGTTGTTGTTGTTTTAAGACCACCTCATTTGCATACGTGGCGGGGCTTGCTATCTCACTATGCGGGCTCCACGCGCTGTCTTGTCGGGGTCATCAAACAATAGTCAAATCGAAGTCCGCCACTCCTGGCCCCATTTGTTAGCCAGACCAGATAAAAGAAGCGAGGGTAGTCATTTGAGCTGATGAGTTCCTCGTGTTGAGGGAAGCCATAGCCAAGTGGCGAGAACCGAAAAGCGAGTTGGTTCGATACCTGTATGGTGCAACAAACCTAATCGGCCAAGCTGTCGGGAATAGATGCTTGACCCTATAAAGGGTTAGGGAAAGTAAGGCAGCGAAGGAGAGGAGATGAGTACCACCCTTAAATAAAGCTGGCCTCAAGAAAAGCAAGGTCTCTAATACTTTTCCCCCAAACGATCTAAAAAAGGTCAGGGCAGACCCTTTCCTCTTTGTTTTTTTTTTTTGTTTTTTCTTAGTTTGTATTGATATCACTTTTTAAATGTAACACAACAGAAATGACCTTTGTACTTGATACAATTTTGTCTTGCAAGTAGAACGATCTGTCACCAAAGTCTATAAGGAGGGAGCAGTAGTACTGGTGGCTAAACTGAAAAGGACGTGTACTTCGGTTGGAATACAAAACAACAAATAAACGCTCATTTGGTAGTTTTCAATAGTTGAGCTGAAAGTAGCATTTTATATCAAGATTTTGTAAATTTGAAGGGATAAAGAATTTGTGTTAAAGGACTAGTGGGGCTGAAAATTATTGAGTAGTACTCGGTGCAAGATACTACTTCCACAAATCAGAGTGAATATCCCTCTTCCGTTGTCAATTTACAAGCTTACAAAGTCACCATGCACAGAATGAGATCAGCAATACAGATGCCAGGACTGTTTGTGGATGCATTTAAAGGCCTTAGCCAGTAGGAAAAGCTGGGACAATATGTTAATTAGGCCTGTCTATGTACAAACATGACGTCACAATTTTGACTCGATCTCTCGTAGCGACCTCGATGCCATTCGGAAGCCGTCCTTTATTATGAGTAACTTGGAGGTCCTGAAAATATTGAGACAATTTCTTCCTTGTACGTAGAGTAATTCCAAAGTCACCATCTTTGGATGCTCCTCCTTGTGTGCGTTTTCTTACCTTGGTTTTGATGCCAGAGATACCTGATATTGGTGTTAGTCTCAGGACAACAGACGTTTTGGGGCAGGTGCCCAGAATGTCACGAGTTTATAGCTGTATGGTTAACGTGAAGCAGTCAGGTAAAAGTTTACATTTTTGGAAGAGCTTAACATCATAGCATTGTACTGTTAATCCCAGACATTCCTGACTCGCTTAGCTTCAGCCAATGCGGTAGAATTTATTTCTAAGATGAAATCCACGAAAAAAGTTTTCGACAAAACTTTACTTAAACCTCCGAGAGACAGGCGAAGTTTTCTCTGTCCATGCCTTGGCATGACTATTTCTTTATTTTATGCAGTGGGTGGGCCATGTTGCCTAAAGCACGTTACGCTACGTTTTACAAATAGCGAGCACGTTTATCCGCTGGCTGAGTATTAAAACCTCGTTAAACTCGAGTCAGTACGTCCTTGCTTGGTGGCACAGAACAGATTGCTTTTTTAAAGTCCTTGCATTATGAGTATCCAACAACCAAGCAATGTCCCCTATTTTTGCGGAAAATTTCAAACGGAAATTCCCCCGACAATATAATCTAAATACTTTGTGCTGGAATGCTAATGGCGCAAGCCTTGCACGTGCCGACGATCAAGAGGGACGCGTTACTGGAAACGACTAAGGGATCTGTTTCAAAAAAATAAATAAAAAGCGTCTACAGAGCTGGGGAGTGGGAGAGTAAAGTTACCTCCCTCTAAGATTAGAGTAACCTTCCCTTTACCACAACCAACACTGCCACACCACCACCAAAGAGATACCACTCCCCCAGCATTGCCTTCACATCTTGTCGAGCACTTTTACGACACTCTGCCGCCAGCACTTGAAAGAGTCACCATCATGGGTGCCTTTCACATACCGGAAATTATCAGTCACGCAGGAATAAATCGTCCCGAGGTTGTGATGGGACCGTAACGTGTCCACAGGCTTATTGAGACATGCATAAAAGCAAGGATGGTCTATTAACAGTTGTCAGCATTGATGGAGATTTACTGATGAGGTGTCTTCATTTAAAAACACCCGATTCCTGACGGGCAACTTTAAAACAACTGATGAAGAGAAACACATTTTGTCAGTAAGTGTTACTTCACTTGCCAGATCGGCGAGTTTTTTGTGTATCTTTTAACCTCAAAGGGCAGTAGGTCAAGGACAGCCATGTCAACCCATGTAAAGGACGATCCAGACCTTTTGGCTAACGTTCATTCATTCTTACTTTGATCATCAAACTTAAAGGTATTTGAAAGTGCATACCATCAATACTAATCCTCAATTGTTTCCATCTCTTTTTTTGCTCTCTGTTTTGATCGTTTCGCACATTTTCAATTTGTAATTCTACTTTCATTACGTTTACATGCCTCATACGTTATTATTGGACTTATTCTGATAAAATTTGGTTCATTTGAAGACCAATAACATCTAAAAACTTTTCTTATCTTTTTTATACATTCCAATTTAAAACTTTCATAAAACCAAGTTAATCCGATCTGGAATGTTTAGGAGGACACGGTTATCTCAAGACAGGAGGTTGTTTTTTTAACAAAAAATATGTAATTATTTTTACGTGCGCATATTGATTGGACCTGGTCCAAAAATAACTGTGAGATTTTGGGGGATCACATGCAAGTCCACAGATAAGTACTGATTCACTCATTCACTTCAGTTTACATTCAGTTGACAATACTAGACCTTTGAAATACTTTAATCAAGGTTAATACACAAAGAAGACAACTGTATATACTGGAAAAGCCAGAATATTTTCTAACGGCAGCAGAAATCATTCATTTACTCAAGGAAATAACGAATGAGACTGAAATATTTTTAAAACACGTGTTCACGTGGAAAAAAATCAGGAATACATTTAGTGAAATCAGTGTCATTATCAGAAGAAAGCCTATGAGAACCATGCAGTGGGTTTTCCTGATGTGAAGAAAGGTTTGTTTATTTATTGGTTGACTGATTTAACTAAACTTTACCATCCATGACTTGTGTTTGGTTGATTCGCCAAGGATGACAATGATTTTTGCAAAGTTTAACACGATATAGAGAAAATTGTCAGATATTCCTTTCTCCTCTGATTATAAATTAAATGTGCAAGTAACATTGTTGAGTCGAAACTTTGACGTTTTTTCTGGAATTGCCCTCCCCCTTCCTTGACCTTTCCCATAATCCCTGTTTGAGTAGAAGACGTCATCAATTCCCTAACCACCATCAGTTCCTTCTATAGGTTGTATGGGTCGCCATGTTAGTCGATCTTTAGTCAGACCGATCTGAATACCTCTAGGGTACTTTCGATGGCGATGACCTTTAACCTTTATGCAAATTTCTTGACCAATTACTCGGGTTTCATGGGAAAATGCAGCGAAATGGCACTACTAATCTCGTTGGCCGATACTTTCAATTTTAGCCCATTTTCCTATATGCTGTTTTCTGATCCATACACATTTTATGGTTAAAGATAAACATCTTTGTTTACATAAAATGAGACTTAAAGAAACTAATATCGGTAGAAGAATTTTTTAACGGTGTATTGCTGTCAGTTTGGGAATAGGAGAATATGGAAATATGATAGAGTATGCAGAGAATTGTTGCTGCAATGCAATAATGTAATTGAGTTGATTGTGTTCTATCGTATTTTCTGACCCAGCCGGGATATCAATCTCTGAGACTGCAATAAAAAAAAAAAAAAGTCACGAAAACGGCGAAGTCCGTGTTTAGGGCAGCAGCACCGAGATATGGAGCTTTTCTTGCAAATGAAACACGTAGCATTCTGGATCAAAGGCTGTCATTTTTAGGTCTTGAAACTGGTTTTTCGCCTGGCTGGATCCCCAAACAGTCAGCCTAAGAGACGTGTCTGCCCGACAAAGCCCTCTCGTGTTTATTTTTACGGTCACGTGACTGACGACCTGGACGACGATTAATGGCTGGCGAAGGCTTTCTGTCGCTGCTCGCTGCGGCGCTAACCACTTTGTAACCACGTGGCCCCTGTACTTGAAAAAAGCAGACGACCGATATAGCGCACTGCCGCCGACAGATTTCCCCAACGCTCTTCTGACAAGATGGCTTCCGGTCCGTTGCACTGATGTTTCCTCCTCACATGAGAGAGCTCGCTTTGAAGGGAGGGTGGGTATGAGAGAGGGGGAGGCTAATCACGTCGCAACGAGCAGGAGGCACTAAGGGGTGCCATTGATTCAATCGATCCCATCGTGGGTGTCGTTTTTTTGCCAGTTGCTGGCTCTCATCAAGAGTGTTTTGTATTCACCTACAAGCAGGAGCCCAATGCCCTTCTGAGGAAGGAAGATGCGATCCTGCAACTGGCTGGATCCCAGTCGTGGGTAATCTTGTCCCTCACACACACCAGGGTCGGTACGTGCGAGGAACAAGAAAGCCGCCCCATCTGAACTTACGCTTAACCATCCGCTTCTGGCTCCGTCTGTGGATTGAAGCGTTCTGAGTGCGACAGGAAGCAGCCAGCAGACAGGAGGGGACCGAATGAAGGTGTTGTTTATATAAACGTCGTGGCAGACCACCCAGTGGCAACCACGAGCAACATAGGTTTCCTTAGACACATATTTCCCCACTCAAAGAACAGATTTGATACGAGAGCACACGTAAGAGCTTACAAACTCTGGAATGTAAGACATTCGTACGCACCCAAATATTTACGAGAAAAACGTACACAAACAAGAAAATATATAGACACACATAAACAAAAATATATTAATATGCATTTACAATAAGGAAGATAAATACGAGCATAAAGAAGACGAAGAAGAAAGAAGATAATTTGTGAGAGAAGAAAAAAAGCGAGACTTTTTATAAGTGAAAAGTCGAAGTTAAGTGGTCTTCACACTCATAGTTGTAGCTGATCGATGTCCCAATGATACAGATTCTTAATGTCATTGTCGATACAAAATAAGTGCCAGCAGACTTGCCATTCATACCAACTCGAGCTCCCATTGGAGTTCGTCCCATCTCCCTAAAAGCAAGATGCAAAGGATTGACCTTTCACCCACGACACCTTTTCTAGTAGACCCGTGAGTAGCGTTCAATAAAAAAAAAATCGCAACAAAAGTAAAAATGCATGGTCCTGTTTGAACGCTGAGTAAAATCACGTGGACGGGTCTTTCTTGAGTAAATACTCCCACAGCGAAGAGTACAAAGACTCTCGAGGGGATCAATATAAACACACAGAGTGAAGCACAAGCAGGTCAACGAGGATGAAGAGGCTACAGGGTCATTACACTTGCTGGCGTTCCGAGTTTCAAGAGCTGTAGACTCTAAGTTTAGAGAGAAACATTTTTCTCGGCTTTCCCAAGTTCTTAAAGTGGACCAGCCTCAAGTGACAATTGAGTATGAGAATATACACTCTTGGAGGAGAGAAACCTGCGGTGTCCAGGTCTCCAGTGGGAAAAGTCGTCAAGCATTCTTTGCTGGAATCCCAGGACCGAAGTAATACTTGACATCAGAGGGGCTACGCGAGTGGATAGTTTGTCTGGAAAAGGCAAAGTGAATTTTACTTTTTAAACTTCAAAGGAAGGCAGCGAGACAGGTAAGTAAAGACGTGAGAAAAGCTGAGAGGTGTTTGAACTTTCTAGTCGAGGGACTGAGTACCTGAGAAGCAGTTGGATTACAGGTTCCTCGTTTAGAGACGTTTGGACGGTTTCCATGCTGGTTTAACGAAGTAGCGCTCCTTCAGCATTGCATTTCTACTGCAGGTGGAGGAACCGTTGAACTTGTTGCACACCTGTCAATCAATTATCTCTCCGCACGACCTCACACCTGTCTGTACTTGGCTGGGTCGTCGAAAAACGACTTGACAGCTACTAAAGTCACATGTGCGGCTTAGTCTTTCCTCACAAGATAAAAAAGTTTGCCTCCACCTTCAGTTTAATTGAAAAACGCTGTAAGAAACAAAAATTGCAAGCCAAGCGATGAAGGTTGCGCCCGCTTCGACTTGTAAACGGTATTTCACGTAGCAAGGCTGCTCTTCTCTCAAAAAATCTGTTCCCGAGTCTTTAAACATAGACCCGACCCTGCTCTAGTAAGATAAAATACCTACGTGACTTCTTACCTAGGAAGCTGCTTACCTACCTACCTGCCAAGTTTGAGTTTTTGGCTATCCAGGTCATGATGTATTAGCTTTTTTGATGAAGGGCTTCTAACAGTATTCTACTCCTGTCTATTTTCAAAATACACTGGAAACACACACCAAACACAAACTGTGCAAACACCAGACAGAAAGATAAACAAAGTCAGAAGGGCAAATCGTAGATGACGTAGATATACTTTATAGACAAAGTCGAATGCCGACCATCGCAGGGTTAATAAAATTACAAATCTCTTTACTTTCAACTATTTCTTTAATAGAACCATTTAGTATATTCAATAGCCGATATACACATGCAATATTATTACACTCTTCTTTCATCCTGCGATGTCTGTAATATTATGATTAAAATCCAGGTCCTGACTTCAGCATCCTTTCTTCCAACGGATAATTGCCATAAATATGCACTCGTATGCAGCAAGAGGTCAGGACTGAAAAAAGTTAATTCTAATCACAGCAGAGCATGAACAGCTAGGACACAAGCTGGAACTTTCCGTTCCGAAGATGTTAGCGAAGTGTGAAGTAGGGTCGACGACAAACACTAAGATGAGCTTTGTTCACTGACGAGTGATCTTCCAGCAGTTTGCAGACATTGGCATGAAGACCTTGGAGTGACGTCACGAAGGAAAGCGAGGCTCCTGCTGGGCTGATAGGTCCTCGTCGGTCACTAGATATACAGTGCACTAATGCAAAAAAGGTTTTACCTCAGTTAGACAAAGTCATACGGCAGGGTAATTCAGAATCCGCGGCAGTACACGTCTCATAAGCAAGCCTCTGAATGCTGCTCACCAGTCCAAAATGTTTTCAGTTCATAGCTGTAAATACACTTAATACACTGTTCAGCCACGGCTTAAAAATGTTCTTTTAACACAAGGCACTAGGCGATAGGACGATCTTTTACATCTAATTAAGAACAGAATATAACATGTGAAGGTTTTATCTCATAAGAACTCATTTGGGATGGCCAGAGGAATGAACCTGCTTGTGTATTGGACGAACTTTTCGCGGACAAACCTTCATAGAAAGAAAAAAAAAAAACATTATTCTAATCTTGAAAAAAAAATCATACGGAGTCAAGATTGGTGTACCTGATAGATGAGGATTTTTCTCACAACCAGTCAGGTGTGACTCGGTGCGTTTTCCTGACTTACCGTTGCTCTAAATTTGCTTGTACCGGGACTCCACCATGTTTTACGAAAATAAAAATATGGCCTCCAAAGCTAGAATGTAACTGAAACCGGGGGCCTACCCTTTACATGAGATCCTACTATCTGACCTTGAACCACCATCCCCATGCATAATTCCTACAGATTGCGGGAATTGGCTTCTGATTACCTTTCCTGACAGACCTCGTATATACATGTCTGGCTCTTCTTGAATTTTTTTTTACGTTGTAAGTTATAATGTCAGGGTTAGAGTCAACTTTATGCCTAATATCTATCCTGTATTCTTTCATGTCAGACATGTTCATGTTTATGTTCATCCCCCACAAAGTATTTGCCTCTCTGTTGCTACCATCAGGTTCTAGAGATGCAGTACTCCTTTTCACCCAAGCGTAAAATGAATAGTGACAAGATTTGATAAAGGGATACTAATTTGAGAAACTGAGAGTACATCGAAACCGAAATCCGGAGAGACTAGGCGAGTTCCGAGTCTAAAAGGTTCGTTAAAAACTGGAATGCTTGGATGGGTTTATGTTCATGGTGTATACCATGTGATTAGTGCAAGGAAATATATTCTCATTTTTTAAAACATTATTTAGTCAATAAAACCATGTTGATAGTATACTTCAAGTGCGCTAGAAGCAGTCTATTTTTTTCTTTTTTTAAAGATGGGTTGGCAAGGTGAGATTTAAAAAAATGAAAAAGGATTCCAACTATGCAAACAATTCGACCATAGTGGTATGAGTATATTATTTCGTTAAAGCCAAATATGGATAAATGTTTGGGAAAACTTGGAAAAACTGATGTTACTGTGATATAACACATTTGTTCAAACGGTCAACTGTTCATTCACATTTGTCTTTTAAAGGGCCGTTAGAAAAATTTATTTTCGTTTCAGTCTGTGCCCAAGTTGTCAACATCAGTGTCGTTGGAGTAAAATGCAATTGCAAGAGAAATCAGGAGAAAGAACTCTTCTGTGCATAGAGATTCGAGTACCCCGATTTCTGTTGCCGGGTCAACCGCGCCAAAATGAAGTTAAACAGAAATGTGACTGAAAGCAACACAATTTCCGATGAACAGTGAAGGTCTCTGTATGTAAGAAAAGTGGCCCCATAACTGTAGTAGTTACCAGTCATCTCCTTAAACATCTACTATAATTTTGAATGAGTAAATAGAGTTGCCGGTGTTGTAACAACTTGTGTTTCACTATTTGCAGACGTAAAGACTGTATTTGACTTCACAAACCCATTATATTTGCTCACAACTTCCAGGTCAAAGATTCTATCTGCAAAATCAAATAGAGTTTTTTTTTTTTTTATCAAGAGACCTTTTTTCTAGGTTTTGCTCTTTACCTTGTGCTGCTTACTTTCCCTAAACCTCAGGAGCCGTACCTGTAGATTGCAGCACAATTTTTTCATTTGTTGCCTACTTCAACATATATGACTGCCAGCAAATAGGTCTAATCATTCAATTTCCCCTATTTTCATCAGTAATATAGACTTGACTATGGTAATATCAAGCAACGGCAAGTGATGGCTAACTGATCTTCACACTATCTCTGGAAAAACACAGCCTAGCGATATGATAAATGCACCCGTGTGAGGTTTCTCGCCAAGATTGTAAGAATTTGGGCGTTTCTTGCTGTCTCGAGTTTCTCTCTCACTACTGCAGGTATAGAAACTGATAAATTCAAAGACAGAGATAACGAGTGTTGAGGCGAAAAGCTCAGGATACCAGCGCAACGGTGATTTCACAATGTTATTAACTTGTGTGTAAGTACTATATATCAACCATAATCAAAAACATTTCTGGAATAGCCCTGTAATAAATAATTGCTAAGCAACTTCATTTTTTACTCAAAGAAACATTTGCAAGACTGTACTCATGCACGCGCATGCGCACAAAGGCGACAAGGGAATAAAAGCAAAAAAGAGAGAGTTAACTGAGACACGGGTTTGTTTTGGTTCATTGGTTTTGGGTTGATTTTTTGTGGTATACGTTTACCGAGGAAAGCTATATATATATCGTATCTGCGTTTAGGTCTCTATGAAAGTAAATGTGTGTGTGTGTGCAATTATATGAGTGTATATGTTTGTCTCTGCGTACGTAGGTGAGTGCATGCACAAAAATGTGCTTGTCTTCACTGTAAGATAGATGTTTCGTGCAATAGCGTTCACATTTGTTCCTAATTATAAAGTTACAACTTATACACGGGATGTGCTTTTTCAGAAAAAATTTCCACCTATCGCACAGACGAACATCTGTCAGTAGGTATGCCCCAGACAGCAGCTGCAGCAGTTTTACTTTCTATCAACGTACAATTAATCAGTTTCAGCGCAAGCTAAAGCCCAGCATTAAGCGGGTGTATTCCTAGCGTTGGCCACATTTTAGGAACATCTTCCGATGAACACCCGCTGACAGTGTAACTGGCCCTTGCATCACTCCGATCTAGAAACTGGATGTACCTCTACCAGCAAGGGAAGGAGAAGCTAACTTCAATGGTTTGCTCTGAGACCCAAATGTTGGACCAAATTCTTACTAATATTCAAAGAAATTCTGCTTGAACCTCGGACATCAGTTTGCAAAAACACGCACCCACACACACAAGCCTTTGGCTTCTGGACATGAACCAAGCGCTGATGTCATTGTCTTTTAATAACCCTGTCTCGATAACACGCGATAAAGTATGGGCCAGTCTCTTGCGCCCAGATATTTGATAATGACTAATATAAATTAAGTGCAAGAGGCCCCACGACAGCTGGCATATTGCCGGCGGTTAATTGGATTGTGTCTTGCTGCTCTCATGCACACTAGCACCCTGGGAAGGGACGGGTGGTGGGGAGTAGAGGGAGTGGCGCTCAGGCTCTCTACATCCAATTATCACAGCTGTCTTTCAAAGACATTTAGTATGTCTCCCCGATTTCTTTATAGTCATTCTTCCCCCTGTGATCAAACACGTAAACTGCTTCATTCAGCCATCAGTCAGTCAGATCAAAACTGGTTTTATTCATGAAAGAGCTCTTCCTGCCTTGTAAACAGGGAGCATAGATGTTGTCTGGACTTCAGGCTTTATTTTTAAATTCTGATCATGAAGAATTTTTAAACATTACCTAGCTAGCCCCTTCCCCCTAAAAAGGAGGATCAGCGATTTCTAAAGGCAATAACTCAAAGAGATTGTAAATTGGTTTCTGGAAAATGCATAGATTAGAGAGGGATGAAAAGAACGAGAGAGATAAACATTTCACGGGAAAAAATCCAAAGATGCAGTCAGTTTTAAGATGGCTGTTTTAATTCATCATTTGTTACAGTGTTTTTATTAAAATGCTATGCTTTACTGCATTTACAAAGCAAGAACGAATGCAACAATGCTTAATAACAGTTGCAAATCCCTTTCTCAGAATTAGAAATGTAGGGGACGGATAGATATCTGTTTTAATGGACATAAATACAAGAAAAGAAGTGAGATTTCGAAAAATGAATATTTTAAGAGGTTTTATTTATTGCAAATAGCTAAATGGAGATTAAATAAGTAATTCTGCATGTTGCAAACTGGAAACAGAAGACATACTTTTACGAGTTGGACAAGGAGTAAACCTTTGGAAGGCATCCACAGTCGAAAAAAAAACAAGTAAAAACGAGATCCTTTTCTTCGAACTTTAAAATTTTCTCTTTTTCCTTCGTTTTTTATTTCTCCTTATCTGATTCTTTCTTCTTTTAATATGTAATCGGCATTCAGTAGTACAAAAATCTGTCAGTTCATTGCAACTTTAAGCCATAAAAACATAAACTACATTGTCTGATTCATGTGTTGAAAAAGTCACTTTGTTTCTGGTTTTAAAAACAACCTTATCTACAAAGAGAAGCAATGAAAGATTGAAGTTTTAAGTACCTGAAGTGTTAACAATTTCCACCCACTTCGTTCTTCGCATCTCTTTCTCAGACACCATTTTCTTTCAAAAGATGTTTAAGAAGCTTCTCTGCAGACACCAGCAATTAAACTTGAGATAAAACCGCTTTGAAAATGGCGCATAATGATAGCCCAGCATGAGTAAGAGAATTTGATAAAGTATTAATAATTCAAAGGTAAACAGTGCGGATGAGCCGTTTATTTTCCCCTTAAAGGCTTACCTTCTGACGGGTGGTGTATATTTTTGTTACGATCAAAAAGATTTTAAAGTGTGCAGGTCCAGGTTCCGGAGATGAAGGCGTGACAGCTAGAGTAAAAAAAAAAGTGAAGTTCATAAGAAAGTGGATTCTTTGTAAGCCTTACAAACGATAATGTTTTCTTGTCACAGAAAAGAGAAAAAATTTATACAGAAGCCAGGAGAATAATCAGACTTATTTACACAATTTCTTTTACATGGGTGGTTTTTCTCCAAAGGTTTTTATGGCGTTTATCACCTGAAAAACGGATAAATGTCTGCTTTATTCTTTCGTCTGGTGATATCCGTCCAGTGAGGCCATAACAAGTTTTCTGTTATCGCGAAAGGATGTCCCTTAAACTTGACTGATTTTCTTCTGGTGGTGGCTGACGAGCGCTAATCCTGTTTGAAAAAAATTCAGTCATCATCGTAAAACAGATGTTGTCTATGTCGTCTTCATCCTGGTTTACTTTTTTGACATACAAAAATGTTTCTAAATTGGCTTAAACAGATGAAGTCACACGTAAGGAAACAAAGATCTGAAACATGTAGGAGTAATTCAATTCTGTATTTGAGCGGGCTTTCGAGTAGGATTTTTGGTTTCTGTTTTATTTGGGGATATGGTTGTAGTTGTGGTGGTAGAAGTGATGGTATAGCTTATTTAAGCTTATGGAAAAGTTCAGCCTGAGTCCTGGAGGAACATAATTAAACTCAGACCTTTCCTGCCATTAACCTAATTTAATCACTGGAGCAGACTCACTTGTTTTCCATCATAAGGTCAAACGAGGGCTTAATTTCATATCCGTGTTGAACAGTAATTGCTGATTCCTGCTGGAGGATGTAAAAAATAAAAAGACAACCCTCGTGTCAGCCACTTAATTTATATTTAGCGATTAAAAGCTTAAATTTAAGGTTATACTTGCGATAACACTTTCCATGATAATGTAAATTAGCGAGCTAATTGGTGGCTAGTTCAGCGAATATCTACGAAACCCTTACAACGAGACTAAACATCTTTGCATTACTAAGGTCTAAGGCACATTTTAATCATCGTAGTCGTCGTCGTCGTGACAAACTTATGGTAGGTATACTATCAGTGTTGTACATGCCTGACTTGCTATGGTTCTGGATATTGACTTTCAAATAATTTTGAGACGTTTTTCAGCATCGCTGTTGATTTTCACACACACACACACACACATTTACACTCTTGTTTCTCTCGCATTATCCGAGAAGAGTTTACTTCCCTTGTTGCAATTAAAACCTTACAGCAGCAACAGCAAAAATAATAAATACATATACTGTGCTAAGGAGTCTTCTCGAGACAACAAAGATTGGAGAATGAAGAGAAATTTCCACACATGCGCTCGTTTTCGAAACAAACGTTTCTGCTTGATATTTTAAGTTGACAGGATGAAGAAATCCATTTTCATCTAGCTTTTAACAACCTTTAATAGCTATCGGCCCTAGCCTGCAAATCTGCTCACTGTGTTGTATCACGGGTGCCGAGGAGAGAGAAAAAGAAGCATCTGTTCTCTGTCAAAAGGGTGGAAACGAAAATTACACTGCTGATGCAGGCGTGCACACGTTAACACCTACACACACTCTTAAACATACACCCTGCACACTTACACACTTGCACAGTTATGCATAGTACTCCCACACATATTTACATCATAAAAACACTTCTACTTACACTCCCCTACATCTCTGAATGCTCACATTGATGTACATACACATATATACTTAAACAAATATACATTCCCAAGTGAACACGAATACGAACATACCTACAAACATTAGCGTACAATTACAAACTTGTACACACACTCAAACGCATTTACACAGGCATGCACTCACCCACAAATATTGTCACAAACATTTACACACACAATATTATATATTTATACGTAAAGGTACATATATACAAACACACACAGGAACATTTACTTCATAGCATAATTGGCTACTCGCTTCAGTTTCTCAATCTATTTTTTTATTTCGTTCGAAGACACCCATCTCCCAGTTTGATGAACTAATGAACGTGCAAATATATAGATATAATTATTACTATCGCATACATGCGTACGTACACATTACACATACACGCACGCACTCTTTTACAAATATAAGAAAGACTTTAATAAACTGAATATCTATACACATTTGGGTTAGACTGAAAGGCCATGAATTTCGTTGCCACGAATTTAACCCCTTATTTCACAACAAAATCAAACAAGACAGAGAGATGGACAGAAATACAAAATTACATGTTAAATTCAGACACGATTGCACTTTTTTTCAATAAATATGTGTCTATAACACTTTTCATCTCTAACTCTTGCCACAGTCCCACTTTTCCCTCCCTCCGTTCATCTGACAAAGTAACTGATTGACTTACACCTGTGTACACACTTGCCAGACAGTGAGATAAGGAGTAGATGGACGTCTCTTGTCCAACTGAACGCATCAACGACTGTTTTGTTGGGAAGGACACAACCTCTTGACTCCAGCGCTCGGCTGTAGAGATACAATCGGGATGCGGCAACATCCTGCAAGAAGTCCACTCTTGATTCTTCCCGCCAATCACAGTGGAGTTCTCTTTTCTTTGGCGTGAGCTGTCATCACCAGCGTTAGAAAAGCCGCTGTGATCATGATGTTAAACATAAACACACTAGTGCAGCTGTACTTAATTTTTTTAACCAAATGATTACAGACTGAGCAAGTGGTTACTGAACAGAAACATTACCCGAAAGGCTCTGTGAACGGAGTGATACAAGGGAGATTTAAAAAAAAATAGTTTAATTTCTTGCACCGGTCGGACCAATGGGGGAGACAGCAAAAGTGTTTTTACACTTGAAAGTTTTCACCCAACTGATCGCTTGATGCTTTAAGGTAGCATGTTTGAAGGAGGAACAAAAAATATCAGGAGACGGTTATCCCTCAAACTGCCTCCAGTTGCAGGAGCAAAGCAAGCTCCAGTGTACATATTTAAACTTTGCATGTCAAGAGTTCGCTGCAAACAGATCTTGATGAATAGGAATCGCGAAAGGTAAACGGGTGATCCTTTATTAGTAAGCAAACGCCTCGATGTGAAGGGATCTAAAGAAAGAAAACACAAGACATCGACGGGAAGGAGGCAGAAGAAGATTTGTTGCCGGAACAAAAATGTTATCTAAAATAAAAATAAAAAAAAATTCCTTTGCAAACCGGCGACTATGATTGGAATTCCCTGCCCGCAGTTTAGATAGCTCATCCCTATCTCAGCATCCCAACAACCGGAACAGTTCTCTATCGCTTTATGTAAGATGCTGATGTTTCCCCTCAGAGTTCAACCTCTATTTTAAATAAAGGTACGAGCTTTTCAACCGACAGAAGTAAGGCATCGTTACTGTGAATAATCTTACAGACATTACATTGCGATCATGATGTAACTACCAAAACCTCTTGATGGCATCATATATAAAACTTGTCTTTTCCAACACTATGAACAGCAAAACTTATCAGTCTGGCTTTTGCAGTATTGATAGCAATAGTTGTACTGTTTAGACATTAACATTTATTCTTCTGCAGCATTAAAGTATTGTGATATCTAGACAATAAGCTGAATACTCCACTAAAGTAAAATAAGTAAATAAATGATTGCTGCTTCTTGAATGATCGCGTTTGACTCATAAAAAGAATAACAGCTTAGAATGGCGGACGAGAGGATAGGAATTCTTACGGTAATTGTGATAACTGAATAATAATAATAATAATAACAACAACAACAACAACAACAACAACATTTTATCAGTTTATCTTTGTATCTGTTTAAATAACATAATACATAGCTTGCAATATACTGACAAATAATTGTGGTAACAGCCCTTTTATTATAGATAAAAATTTTATATCAAAGAGTGATAATAGAATGATTATTTACAGAAGGCAATAACCCTAGAAATACAATGTAACATAATACATAACAACAGTAAATAAGGTCAGTAACAGAAAATGACGAATGTTCAATGATACTGAAATTACTGTATCAAGGTGATGTTATAGAGTGGTAATAGCACGAATAACTGAACTGTAACCAAATATGCATTAAACAAAATTTAAAGATGAAAAGACAAATGCTTTAGAAGACAAAGAAAATTACTTGGATGAATATCTCGGGCATCTCGCTCCCAAGTTCATTGGGACTGGTGGGCGCCTCCTGCATGGGGCCAATCAATGTCTGGGCAGATAGTGGAGAAATTGCCAGTATCTGTAGAGTGTCAGGCATCATTTCGTCCCTCAACATCTCTCACAAAAAAGGATTGAAGTGTGCTCGGTGGCCATGTAGCCTGTAGCTCAAATTGTGTACGTACTTACCAAGGGGAAAGATAACTGGAACCTGTTCTATTCTGAGGGTGTCGGCTTTATAATGCTCACTTGCGAATATTGCACCTGAAGTCTATAATGTCCGGCAATTCTTCTTTGTTGTTGTTGTTACTTTAGTGGTGTACATTGTAAAATGTTATTAGCCTTGCGGGGGGTCTTTTAGTTTCTTTGAAGCTCTGTTTTCAAAATTACTTGCTGTAAAAACACAGCGCAGTCATCCGTGAGATGGCCACAAGAAACAGTAAATAATAAATAATCAGAAATGCGATAGAACTGACACTGTACTGCCAATCGTGAGACCCACAGAACAACACTATGGTAAAAATTAGTAATAAGAAGAGGAAGAAGAAGGCCCCAGTATTGTATTTGCCATAAAAATGCAAGACAGAAACAATATTTAAAAAAAGAGAATAGACAGACCTCAAAGAAAGAACTTTTAATTTAGTCTATTTTCTTGTGAACTTAACGCTAACATGCCACAACTGTCAATGTAGACAAATGTTGTTATGGATGAACTTGCCTTTCTCCTTCTTTAAACGTTTTCCACTTTGATTTTTCCTGTGCCCTTGACATTCCCTCTGTAATTATGTGTATTTAATGTACTCTGTACGAATATTTGATCAAGTTTAGCAAAGATTTTATAAAACTATAAGTAAGACTTGATTAAAAAAAATCGTCTAAATTTGTCGGGTAAAGAATGTCCTTGAAGGCAATAATTAATGGGGAACTATAAGAGATGTACCTATGAATATTTATGATTTTAGGGGTTAGGTTTCTTTCTGTGCATGGTGACAGTTAAGACTTGCATTTTGAGAGCGGAAAAAGCGGGGATATGAGGGGCAGAAGGTGGTACTCACTGAGATTTTGATAAAAATACATCTTATACTAAGGTCACCCCAGTCCTTTCAAAACACATTTCGTGGTAAGAACTTCCCCTTAGAAACGGACTCGAGTAGAGGTTGTAGATTCAATTACCTTGGAAAGAGAAAGATATGGCCCTAACCCTTTCTAATAAAAAGTTGCAATAAAATCCCCCAAAATATCTATTTACGAATATTTATAAATTCAAAAATGCAGTCTTATACCAGAAGAATAAAATGACACTGAAGATAAAAGCATTCGCCATTTGCTTTCGTGAATAAAACTTGCGAAAACATTTTTGTCAACTTTCTTCAAAAACATTCAGGGAAATATTACTGCATTTTTTTTCTAGCAGGACTTGACAGAATCTTAAAGTGTTCATCTACTTTTAAGACTACCTACTTCCGCTGATAGTCTCGTTAAAAGATTAAACAGTTATTTTAATGAGAAGGATTGATTCCGGATGGAGTCAGACCAATGTTCTGTCGGTAGCCTAACCACCTCTCCCTCCATCCCAATGGGCCCAGATGTCCAGTCCCCCGATTGTCCCGATAATCATGGTCAGAACAAAGAAATCCACTGACTATATGACACAATCCCATAAGCCCTGGGTCCTGTCCGTGTTTGTTGTTTGTGTTAGAACCATCGCCCTCCATTGTCCATGTTGTCGGCCTTGCAACCCTGTCGGCTGGATGAGGACCTTTATCTCCGCGATGTTCAAATAGCTGCAACTCTGTCTGTCACATTCAAAGCAAGGGATTTACCTTACCATCTGTTCCTGGCGCCTCTCTCGTCTGTCAGCTTAAAATCGAAATATTATTGTGATTTTTGCCTTATTTAATATTAATTGGAATTCTCCTTAGTTGGCAACAGGCTCAGAGTTCTTTTTTGTCTCTTGGAGAACTCTGTCCTTTATAAAATCTAAAAATATGTAATTACACTTCTTCGTTTGCCTTCTGTAACTTTTTACAGTTTGAAGTTTTCTTGCTCGTTCTCAAGTAAATGTGGATGATTGTGTTATTTATATCTGAATGAATTGTGGATTATCACGTCTTCTTGTTAGTAGATACTTTCTTAGGAACACAGATTTCACGACTTCCGATACAGGCTTATCTGCCCTAGATTGTAGCTATAAAAAAAACCTCGAAGAAATTTAGATACCGACAAGGTGGACATAAATTTCTCCCAGTCCTGCTACTCTACGCATCGGAAATAATTTTGAAAATCAACGAGTCAACGGGAAGTTTCGTTCGCTTGCAAGAGCTAACCATGGAGCTGAATATTTTCCTCGCGCATGCGCAATTTGCTTGAACATAAAGAGCAACTTCCACTTGCCAGACTCACTTATATTGTCTCTGTGCCGATCCTTAATTCTGAACAAATGGATCTTGAGTACGTGTTTCGTTAAGGTACAAAGAACAAGCAGTGTAGTAGACATAAGTCTGGGAGTGAGGGTTAATGCTGTTGAAGTAGTAAATTTCTGGATCCTAGTCTGGAACTGGTATCCTCAGATATATCTACTTTGGCCAAATCACACTCATCCAAAGTTTTACTCGCGTAGAGGTGACGTCAATCTTCTTTAAATAGGTGGATTAAAATGCCACACTACAAACAAAGAAACAAAGAAACAAACAAACAAACAAACA
Organism: Pomacea canaliculata; assembly: GCF_003073045.1. Taxonomy (NCBI): domain Eukaryota; kingdom Metazoa; phylum Mollusca; class Gastropoda; order Architaenioglossa; family Ampullariidae; genus Pomacea; species Pomacea canaliculata. The sequence goes on along the minus strand of NC_037590.1, from coordinate 33,714,558 downwards.
TAAATAAAAAACAAAACCAAAACGTAACCACATGGACAGGCAGAGAGTTAAAGACAATACAAATAAATTAATACTTACATTATGATTACGAATGCTTTATGTACAAATATGTACAAACATAAACTGATTATTAAGAAAACACAAAGATGGTGTAGAGGACCAATCTAGTAAAAGTAACACAAAATGATCACCCACAACTGTACATCTCCGTTCATTCCCTTCGGTCACTGTTCCTCCACACCTGTGAGACTCCGCACAGGCCACATCCGGTTCGTCGAGAGTGATCGTTAGGGCTCTTGGAAACAACTTCATGTCGAGGGAGAAAGTTATCTTGAACCACTTTGCCAGCCCACGCAGTCGATCACTGCCATCAACTTCGATAATAATAATGATGAGTGCGTGCGTGTGTCTGTGAGAGATAAAGGGTGTGCGTGTGTCCGTGTGTATCTGTGTGCGCATGCGTGTATCGGCGTGGGCGTGTGTGCGTGTGAGGCTGCGTGGGAGTGTCGGTATCTCGCGGCGAGTGGGCGTGACTTTTTACAGCTGAGTGCGTGCGTCTGTGTTTGCATTCATGTTTGCGCGCTTGTGCGTACGAGCATGCACGTGTTTATCTTCGTGTTTCGAAGTGTTTGCGTTCGTGAGCCTGCAGGCTTTGTAAGGGTTGGTTCCAAAAATAACTAACCCTGAATTTTACTGACCGATGATAAATGAATCAGTTCATTCATTCATATACGTATTTCTACCTTCCTTACAATTTTTTTCCTCTCAAAGGAATTTTGTATTTTCCTCAAACGTTCGTTCTATCAAGCATCAAGCTGAAATGCTAAGATGTATATATAAAATTTTAAACTTCAGAATTCATGCGCATTTGTAACCTCGCTGCACTCAGAAATTAAAGGCCTATTCCCACGCTGCAATGTTTCTTGTACAAGAACTTGCGCATAGACAGCTTTGCGCAATGCGTCCCATTCCCACGTAGCAAGGCCACACAAGTGTCTTGCGAACTGACGTCATCCGCACACTGCATTGTGGGAAGTTAACAATATGGCAGGCTACATCGAAGACGAGATACTTTTCGAAGCAACTGTGGCGACTCTAGTTATTTTACATGAAGAGGAGAGAGAGAAGAAGAAAGAAAAAAAGATGTGGGTGAGGGAGTGGGTAGCTCGAAGAAACCGATTCGGAGCTTATTCGTGTCTGCTTAAAGAAATATCGTCAGAAGATTCACGGGAGTGCAGACGCTTTTTGCGCATGTCGTCTGCCACATTTTATGATCTGCTTCATTTAATCGAGCCTGCAATTCGCAGACAAGACACTGTTATGAGACAGTGCATACAAGCAGAAGAAAGACTGGCAGTGACCCTGCGTTACCTTGGTTCAGGTATGCATTTTTTTTTTTTTTGCTGCTTGGGTTGGTGACGAGAATGTTAGTTATAAGTTATGTACAGAAGGGTAGAAAGTGTGGAAAACTAAATGCTTATCTCAGATATAGCAGTAACAAGAACCTTAGAAGGAAGCACACTTAGCAGTAACAGTTCAAAGAAATGAAAATATAAGAGACGAGAAAGGATAAGCTTAAACGGGAAATGGTGGGGTGGCAATTATAGCAGTTGCTGTGAATATTCACATTTATTATACCACTTTAGTGCATTGTTTTTACAACTTGTCTTTGTGGTGGTGATCTTGATTGATCGATATAGCATTTTAATTTGGCAAAATGCTTCAGTGAATAAAATCATAAAGAAACAAAAGTGCAGAATTCATCACTATTGATTGTTTATAATAGTTGCTATATAATTTGTTATTGCCAACTGTTCAGTTTTAACTGCCAAGATGTTGTGTGGGATCACACTTTTGTGAATGCATTACAGAGGAACAGACAAGATCTGATTTTTTTTTTCAGGCAATTCATTTGCTGACCTAGCATTCCTTTTCCGGATTCCAGGCAACACCATCCACAAAATTGTGATGGATACGTGTGCAGCATTGTACAGGATTCTTCGAGTGGATTTTTTAAAGGTACACTGCTGATAAAGCTTAGAAAATATGGATGTACATCATTAGGGTCGATGAATGATTGCGGTGTTATTATATTGGAACCTCATTGTCAGTCAGATTTGTTGATAAATGTGTAATCAAATCAAAACAGACTTTATTGTCTGTCGAGGAGACCCAGGACAGAAATTTGTCTTCGCTCACAAGGGCAGGCATACATACTCATACAGACATTTAACACACAGTTAGGAGTAAAAAAGTGTAGATTGCACCAGTCCATCAAAGCAGTTTATGTTTATCCTAACAACAAACCTTGGGTGACCAAGGGCCTAAAAGCAGTGCTTTACAAAAAGAAATGTGTTTTTCACGGGTTCTGCCCACGACAGAAAATTTGTACATAGAGAGGTCCGTGATGCTATCCGTTGGTTCAAGGTGAAACACAAGTCCAAAATAGAGTCTCAGTTGCTACAGGTAACATCCGAGTAGCTTGGCAGGGACTCTGTGTGTGTCTCTTTGACACAGACATCAGGCTAAGTAGACAATCAGTATTATATTATTCAATTCCAAGTTATCAGTAAATAAACACAAAAATGAGTTTCCATTATAAATGACTCATGCTGGTATGTTGCGGAACAATACATAATGGCTGAAGACAAGTTGGATACTTGATGTTTATTTTTCTAATAAAGTGGTATTCTGTAATTTCTTTCTAATCTCATGCATCATTATAAATACATCCGATTGCATTTGATCTCGAATGTCGTCAGGAAAGTTTTCCGTTGTACGAGCTACCATTTGGTAAAAACAACTCATTCGGGGTAGCCTGTCTTGGCTCCGCCATTGCTTTCTCCATGAACTTCTCCCTGGACGTATGCAGTTGTTCTAGAAGCTCCACAGCCCGTGAAGCTGGCTTGGTGGTGTCTAATTTGTCTACCTTCCTCTTCTTTCTTGCACAGTCTGGTACCTTTGGTGGTGGTGTTTGCTCGTACACACTGGGTGAGGTTGGGGCAGCAGTTGCTTCAGCTGTTTCTCCTGAGCTGGCCCCCACAGAAGTGAGGAGAACTCTGATATCTCCTGTCTCCTCTTCTGGAACAAGGGGTTTTCTGAGGATTCCGAGGAGTTTGTTGATGCCAAACTCTGGAAATTAGATAAAATACTCATGAAATAAATTTCAATAAATCTTGTTTATGCTTTGTACATGCAAATATGCTATAGATAGATGCACATGTATATTTATACTGCTAAAATGTGATGTTTGTTGTTGCAGGTTCCAAGTACTGAGGCAGAATGGCAAACAAATTTCACTAGAATTTGCACAGCGATGGAATCTACCAAACTGCATTGGAGCCATAGATGGCAAGCATGTTGCCATTCGGTCCCCTGGTGGGTCAACACACTATAATTATTTAAAGTTCCACAGCATCATTCTTCTGCAGTTGTAGATGCAAAATATAGATTTCTGTATTTTAACGTGGGAGCAAATGGCAGGGCAGGTGATGCTGGTGTTTTCAGAGACAGTACTCTAGCTGCTGCTCTTGAGAACAACACTCTTAATATTCCAACACCAGTGCCTCTCCCAGGCCGTGTTACACCTGTCCATATTTTATTGTAGGGGACGATGCCTTTCCCCTTAAACCATATTTACTAAAGCCATTCCCATTCAGAAGAGTCATTCAGAACCTACAAGATGCTGAGGAGGAGATGGAGAGGAGGCGACAGCGAATTTTTTGACTATAGATTGTCGAGAGCGAGAAGAATTGTAAAACGTGTTTGGCATTCTGGCGGCACGCTTTGGTGTTTTACAAGAACCAATGGCCCATAGCCGGAAAGGGCCACAACAGTAACACTAGCATGTATTGCACTCCACAACTTCTTAAGATCTAAAGTGGACCAAGAGTTTGTGCCACCCTGTTTCATTGACAGGGAAGACACTGAAAGCCATAGATTAATTGAGGGAGACTGGCGCCAGAATCCACATCAGCTGCAGCCCCTTAACAATGCGGCAGTCAACAGGTCTTCGACTGATGCCAGACTTGTGCGCGAGGAAGTGAAAAATTACGTGAATGAGGAGGGCACCGTGCCATGGCAAAGTCATATTGTATTTGGTTAAGATTTGAGTAAGTATATGAGCATGATGCTTGAACGATTTGAAATTGATAAATGTATAGTATTTCAATGTTGCCCTTGTATCCGATGCAATCATTGGACAGCAGAACAGTTGAACATTCTTTTTCAGTGCTCACAGTCTTTAAATCTTACTGTTAATCTTGATAAATCAAATGTCTTGATTTTTTGAAATGGTGGTTTTATATGTGGTTAAGAAAAATGGTTATGTGGTAATTCTTTTTTTAAAATTGTGAATGTATACAAATACTTGAGTATAGTTTTCTCCACAAGGTGTATTTTTACACATGCATTAGAAGATATTGCTGAAAAAGCAAAGAGGGGAGTTATACGTATTCTCAAACTGTTATGGTACATTGGTGATACTTCACCTAACCTGTTTTTCAAACTTTTTGATGCACAGGTTCAGTCAATACTTTTATATGGCTCTGAAATATGGGGTCTGTGTACCAGTAATGATAGCATGGAGAAGGTTCACACCTTCAAAAAGGTTATAAACTGAAACTGTTCCTACAAATCCTGAAGCAGAGACTGATAAACTGTCACACAACAGTGGCATAATGCTATTCAAAAGCATTTCAAGATATTTCCCATACAATACATTCAAGACTCCTATTATTTTAAGCAGCTATCTTGTCTGGTTGAAACACAGAGGCATAAAAGATACCTTCATAAAATTTAGAATGGGTATAACTGTACTTAAATGCCATCAGCAGCGTTATTTTTAACTCAATCAGAATGTTTGAACTGCCCCTTTTGCCCTGACATAGTTGAAACTGAACAGCACTTTCTCCTTACATGCCCTAAATATATGGACCTTCGTAAACTTTTCATCTCTAAAAAATATTCTAAGCACCCTTCCCTTTTCCATTTCAGATAATAGATTGAAAACTGCACGTCTTGCCTCTTTTGTTTATAATGCACTGGAAATAAGAAAAACTGTGACTTAGACCAAAGATATGTTACTGTTAGTTGGTTATATGTTGTCTTGTGACTAAAAATAATTTGATGAGTATATATTTGTACTTGCATATTTATACAACTGTATGATGTATGGTTAAATGACAATGCATATCTTTACTTGCACATGAGCATGTTGTGCTTACCTATAATTATATTACTATTGATATATATCTTTGATGGTTATGCACCCCCCTTGAAAAGGGCTGATGGCCTATTCAGTAAACTGATTCTGATTGAAAATCAAAAAATATTTAACTATTAAATGAATGATGGAGATGCATACTGCAGCATTCTGTTATTTTTGTTTGTGTGCATTCTGTGTCGAGAAACCATAATGCATTCTTTTGAGATAACCATGTGTGTCTGATCTGTGATCGACATATTATCTTGATTATTTTTCACCTGTAACCTTTACCATCTTAAAATTACCCACTGGGACTAATAAAGTTGGTCCTTATCATTATGTTAAACAAATAATCAAATTTTATCAAACAAGGATATTGGTAGATATCTTAAAGCATTTAAAAAGTTGTACTGACACTTTCGTGTTTTAAAATAATGTGAAAACAATTTGACAATTAAACAACTAGAGCTGAAATATTGCAGATTTGATAAAAATAATTTGAAAATAAATGTTAAGACTATCACACGGAGGCTATTGCCAGTTTGAAAATATAGATATTAGCGGTTAACTCAAAGTGCTTACCAGGTTGTCTTGACCCTTTTTTTTGTTTTATAAAGGGTCTCAGAAAATTTAGCGCTTTCCAAAAACGCCATGTAGGCTCTGCCACATCAAGTGCAGACGCCCCGCTTTACAGCGGGCGTTGTATGCACACAGCTGTTGCAGAAAAGACGTTCTTAGTGAACGCATTTTCTGCTTCACATCGTTTTCTGAAATTAGGCAAACAGAAGACTTTAATATCCTAAATCTTATTTAATACAAAGCTAATCAACAAAGATTATGAAACCTGCTCATTTATCATGTAGAGTGTTTTGTGATGAAGCAACTCTATCATCGTGAGAAAAATTGTTTTCTTATGTTTCTATGGCGAAATTCTCAGTATTTCTGGTATGGCATATCATTACACTTATTTGTTTCATATAAGCCATCACTAGCATCTGCAGCACACATCTTGATTCATGCATTCTTTAACAGTGTTTTAATCACTGAATCGCTAAACAGTACACAATCATTCTTTAACAATGTTTTAATCACTGAATCTAAACAGTACACAATCATCGAAGCAAAGATAAGAAAATTGTTACCAGTTATCCCGTTGCCCATAGCACGGGCAATTTCTGTGAAGGCATTTTTGGCCTTATACCTGTTCGTGTAGTCTGGGTCTCCAGTGTCGAACAGACACGGATAATTTTCCCACATCGCAATCATCTTCACGCAGTTCTCGTCCGACCACATGGCCATTGTTGATATGAAAAGGGAGCCTACTGTGTTCAAGCATTCCGATTGGCTACAGCTCTACAAAGTAGGTCGGCCTTGCAAGAAAATAGAAACGCGTTCTATATCTTGCAACCCAGCGGCAAGTCCTCTCTGCGTGCCGTGTGCACAACTCGACAAGGCCTTGCGGGGGCTGCAAACCCCGCAAAGTGCCCAACATTGCAGCGTGGGAATAGGCCTTAAGAACTAAAGTACACAGTGACAATTGTAAGGTTAATACACTTTTACATTGAAAGTGAAGGAAAAGAATTATCCAGGGCAAAGGTCAGCTTAGTACATTCCGAGAGTCGAAGACGCTTTTAAGTGGTCAGCTTTTTAATGTATAGGAAGATGAAAATGGCGAGTTGGTGTGAACTGTTGGTAGTGCAGTAATATAAGGTCCCGAAGGCTCGTGTATTTGATTTCAGCGTCCTGAAAAATTTCCCCGAGGTGACCTCCCCTGTATTGTACAGGTTACTTCCCCATTGTAGATCAGAGGCCGGGCTCCAGGACCACCAAGCCAGCATTGCGAGAAGTATAGGCGCGAGCATTAATGACCAACGAGGGAAATTCGTGAAAGATTTTAGACAGAAACATTGATTTCGATGTAAGTTAGGGGCAGACACTATTGACATCTGGCAGACAGTTCTCCAGTTTTGTTGACCATCACATCAGGTATCTTAACATCATGCTCACTCGACTGTACACATTTAGCTGAAGAAAGGCGATTAAGTGATTTCGTCCAAATGTAATTAGTTTAATTATGTCAGGTGACTGGGGCAAGCCTGGCGCCACGATGCAGAACTAGTTCCATAATAATTAATTCTAAAGGAGACATAAGATGAAACTAAGAGTAAAATGTTGAAGAAACAGGCTGTTAAGAGAAAGATGTTAGTGAAGAATAGAAGATAGAGAATAGGAGGAAAAGGAGAAAAAAAGAGGACAAGGTTAGTGGCAGATGAATTGGAAGACAGGTTGAGACTCTGGCAGTCCCATTTCTTTCTCCTCATTTGTATTCTCACTGTTCCGTCTATCTTTCCGCAAGCAACTCTTGCCGCATTCTCTTTTTCACACGGCGCTTGCTGTCAGTTAGTGTCTTGCTCGAGTGAGCCACTCACAGAACACAATGCACAAAAATCACTAGAAGCCAGACACCACAGCGGGTCTCGCTCAATTCCCAATAACCAGGCGTGCAGAGGAAAGGGAAATAAAATCCCACAAAAAACGGAGTACCACCACTCAAAAAGTTTTACTTTACTTACTGTAAAAGCCAGTTTCTTCTCAAACTTGATCACTTTGATCAGATATAGCTTTAGAATTCCTTTTTTTCCACCTGACTAGTGTGTAAAGAACGCCTCGTCGCTTCTCGAGGTCGGTGCTGCTATTCCAGTTTATCGGTTCTGCTTCACTGGTTTTTAAAAAAAATTGACGTGAAAAGTGACTTTTATTTGCTCAATTATTGTCAGTGTTAGGTCTAGTTCCTTCTTTTGGCACGCATCTTTCAATACGCCCAACAGAGATGTTTGAACACATTTCTTTTAAATAGCTCTCCAACATTTTTTTTTTCATTAAAAAGTTCATTTATTCTTGAAAAGAAGGCGATGAAAGCAATCCAGATTGTGTATAAAGATTGAGCCATTTCGCAGCTAAAAGCTCAATCAGACACCCAGCTATTTTTTTTAAGTATTTTTTTTTCTTTCAAAGTCACATCTTCTGCAGTAGCTGAGTGACGAAACTTTTAGTTAACAAGTGTGATTGCTTTTACCGGTTTTTGTCTGCCAGCGCTGAACAGACCGTCTGCACCCCAAACACACACCCGGTGAGACTCACAGGTCGCACGTGCAAGTGTCTGCAGTCTTTCAGTGAGGAGAGTTCTAATAAACACGTGCAATTGCATGAGATTTGTTCTCTCGCAGGCTTTTTGTTTACCAGCAGTGATGTGCATGTAGTTGTATGTGTGTGTATATCCTGAGTGCACTCTTAGAGGATCATAAGAAGATATGTTAGGAGGTGAGTCAAGAAGGAGAGTAAATAACCGCCTTTAATCTCAGGCTCATGACAGCGAGGTTTTTGCGATCACAATGCAGTCTACTTGCTTGGACATTCATCCATGAGTCAGTGTTTGAGGTTTTGTATTTGTGTGTCTGAGCATTCTTGTTTTTGTGTCTAGTCTCATCTACGAGAACTGGCTCATTACTGTTTCTGTGAGTCTTTGCTTCCTCCTTTTATCTTGTGCCTCTTTTTCAATCTCTTGAACTTTTTATAATCCTTTGTTTAATATTTAAATTTTGTAATTGCTTCAGTTTTTTTCAACAGGATTGGTGCCTTTATTTTGGTAGAAGACACCCTCTCATCACGCTTTCAATCCTTACCCATCATTTTAAAGTTAATTTACTTTTCGTAAAATCTCTTTCTCACGCTTTAATCGTCTATCTCTCTTTCCCAGTCTGCTCTTTCTCCGTTGAGCGCAAGCCACCTACCTTTCTTCCCATTTGTTGCAGGTGAGCACAGGTTGGACTCAAGTATTCGTTGCTGCAGAACATAACTGATCATAATAACCATGAACATGGCAGTTAAGAAATGAAAACTACTCCCTCTCGAAAAACATCTCTGGGTGTGCTTTCTACAAGATCGGCCATTTAGTGTGGATGAATGTACGGAAGAACCCATAGATAACAAGAGTTCTGGGAGAGAGGCATCACATTGTTGGGAGACCTCCTGCAAGTTCCAGATAAAGCCAAGGCCTCGGGTACTGGTCGGTGGTGTTTAATTGCTCTCGTGTTAGGAAATCTGTACAGTGCTGTCAGCGGGTTCACCGGTTTCAGAGATATAAAGCCTTGCCTTCTTGACTGCGAAAGGCGGAAAGCATCGCTGCACTCATTGCAGACCATAACGAGGACACGAATGGCGATGGTCTAAACGGTTCGAGACGCAGAACCAAGGGCTGAACTGTTGGCCTTCGATCTGATGGCGCTGGGAGATTGAAACGAGATCAGGGTGGTGGCTAAGGTAAACTCGTTACGCCTCCACAACTCACCTTTTCCACATTTTTTAAGAACTGGCGAACACCAGCGTCAACCTTTCCCCCACCCTCTACCCACCATCACCCACCCACTCAGTCCCGCTGGCCCAAAACACCCACTCACCGTGAGGTTTTTATTTTGAAAGGGTGGGAGTGGGCAAGCTCGACTCAAGCATCTCTTCTTACCTTTCCACTTTTCAAGGCAACGAACAGGAATTTACCTGTAACCCGCCTGAACGGACCAAGCAAAGAAGCAAAAGCCGACACACAACCACACCCCAAGCCCCCCTACAGCCCTGTGCGCGTGAAACACCTATGTCTTTTTGCGAGCGCCAGCACTGACATCTTTGACGGGACCATGCACACACAGTTATCGCTGCCTCTTCCCTGGCGGACGAACGCACGGCTCCATTGATTCCGTTGCCCGTCTCACTTCTGGCGTTGGCCGGGGCCGCGGCAATGTTCCGAGGGCCACCAGCCACTGAGCGACGGCCGTCAGCTTTTTCAGTATATCTTTCTTGAAAAAAAAAAACGGGAAAAAAGTTTGCGACCAGAAGCTGTCGCAAGGAGGAGGAGGAGAGAGAAAGAAGAGGAGAACGCGAGAGTCTTTGCCTTCAGTGCCAGGTGGCCGGCTGGTTCCGGCTGGCTAGCCGGAATGCATGGAGACGTCTCCGCTGCGCTTCTGGGATTTGAACTTTGGTCGGCAGGATTCGCCGTTCGAACTTCTAAAGGGTTGGGCTTGTGTCCTGCACAGGATTCTTGTTTTCAGAGAACTTATAAGTGACGCTTGAAAAAAGCGACTCTGATATCAGTAGCTGGACCATCGCTTGGCAAGACGGGACGTGTCGGGTGAGAGTACCCGATTTGACCGCCGGGTATTGATCTGTGGATGACGTACCCTTATTGACTTACTGTGCTGAAGTGTGAAAATCTGCTGGAACTGTGGTACCCCCCAAAAAAATTAAACCAAGGAGATCTTAACTCGGTGATGTATTTCTGTTGTAACCTACAACTTTGTCTGCTCTGTCCGCTACTTCTGCTGAAAAAGTGCGAGATGGATGACACGTAGTTGTAAAAGAAAGCCCACAGTTGGGTGCGCAGGCGTCAGCGCAGGTGGATTCTTCATCTCTGTCGGTCTTCGCCGTTGTCTGGTGCAATAGCGAGAAGCCGCCAGAAGCTTAAAATGACGCTTCGAGGATACAATCGTATCTCCCTGTCGGGAGATGGAGGACTTTGACGAATCTGTCGCTGTGAGTATTTTTTCTTTTTCTTTTTTTTTTTAACATTTTTACGTTTATAAGTCAATCTTATATATGTGAAATGCTACTTTGACATTCTCCACGCCCACAAACAAGCTTTATGTAGTCTGACACGTCCTGGTCACATTTTGGGTTCTGGATCACTGATTTGTAAAGAGACGTGTAAATTAGGCATGAAGCCATTTTCAACCCTATCTGCTACATCAGCAGCCGTGTGAAGGGCATTACATGCAATATATGCATTGAAAGTTGTCTCAAACGAGGTACGTGGGAGCGACAAACGGGTTTCACGACGTAGCCAATATACGTGACTCGCGACACGTAGAAGACGATAGACTCGTAAAAGATCTGTAGAGGGAAAGGTTTCAAGTCTGCCTGCCTGTCTAATGGTATACGACAATGTCTTCAGAATTTGTGTGTTTTTCAATGTAAAACACATTCTAAGTACAGGAACTGATCTTTCTGTTAGATGTCTAGCGACAATAAATACAATACAGTCTGTTATGCTTATCGCGTGCATGTGTACGTGTGTGTTTGTGTGCGCACGCAGGTTCACGCATGAAAGGGTAAATAAGTGTCCGACAGCAGATGCGCGCACGGTACGTGGAATCGCTTTCATTCTTTTTGTCCATCAGCCTATCCGTGCTATCAAAGGCTGACTCGCAAGAGCGAGTAGGTGAGTGGTGGGTGAGCGAGCGAATCGGTGGGGTAGGTGTGTGTGTGTGTGAGAGAGAGAAAGATAGACCGACGTTAAACAGAGAGGAGAGAGGAGTTGTGTGGTAGCTACTCACTACACTCTTTTCCAAGCAACACAAGATATCCAAATAAATATGTCAAACTCGAAAGAAGACTTAAAAACTTTGTCATTAAAGGGAAAGAATTCCCACGAGATGCATGGCAAGGGAAACTATCTCACAGTCTGTTTTCGGGGTTGTTTTGGGGGGAAGGAGTTAACGGATATCTATCTATCATATTTTGCTATAACTTTTACTCCACTGTTATCTTTTTTTTTTTACTCCAGCACTTCTACATTAACGGATTTAAGCAAAGTTTTACATTTATACTAACTCTCATCTTTCCAGAAATGAGAGAAAAAAACGAGCGACAATAGCAAGAAACAAAAAGAACGACATGAAAACGAAAAGCAAAAAATCTGATAAATTGGTAATGTAATCAAGATTAACACCACTATAAAGGTCAGCCCAAGAAACAGAAGACGGAAGAAAGGGCAAGTAATGAGTAACAGAGTTGTTTGCTGAACTGAATCTTGAACCGTGACTTCAAGTCGGCGAACAGTGTTTTACCACTGCGCTCCCGAACCGCTCACATTTCCATCCGTATTCCTCTGAATCTTGATAAACGTTGGCGAGCTAGTCCTGTGAATGGTCACGTGTGCTTTCAAAATATTCGTACAAACTGATTCATCTTTTACAATGTGAACATCGTAACATTTTTAATTTGAATTCCGGTTGAAGGTTCAGTGCGTTTGTTAGAAGCGGCTACGAAATGTTTGCATTCCTTGGATTTATATGTCTTATCGTTAAGCTCCTTTTTTTCCGCCTCGGCGACATCTTGAATTTCTTTTAACCATTTATAATTAATGTGATAGACAGGAACTGGTTCCAGTGTTGACAGAGCTTGAGCAGGAACGGATTTTTACAATTCAATACTTTTATCTTATTTTTTTAAATTATATTTATTGTTAACTTTTGAAAGAAATCAAATATTCTCTTGGAGGTGCAAAGAAAGTAGCTCGATCAGTTTTTACTTCAACGAATCTCGAGACAGTGCTTGAAAGTGAATACAAAGAACAGAGTAAAATTTCCAGACAAGCGATTGTTCTGCTTCTCTGTAATGAGAAAGCCGTGGTGCCCGAATGCTATCTCTCACAGGCCATTAAACTTTCTGCGAGGGAGCTAATAGGAAAAGTTCGCATGGCCTTAAGTCCGCGCGTGAATCGCAGTGGAACACTTTGGAAAGACCACCGCAGTGACTCGTAGACAAGACTTCTTGGAAACCGTCCTCTCAGAGTTATTACACAGAGAAGAACTTGCGGGTAACGGTTGTGTTCAGAGGAGTGGAAGAGAAAAGAAAGAGAGAAGGAGTGAATCACAGTTGTCTTTTTCATCCTGTAAAAACTCACTTGCATCCATCCAGAAAGATGCGGGAACACGCACACAGAGGCCCGCTTGTCTCCTCCTTTTTGTTATCGAGGGTGGTTTCGACAGAGCGCGTGGATGGTGTATTATTCCGAAACATAAAATATTCCTTTGTCGTAAGAACATCCTAAAAAACATCATAAAGTGGATGGCGTTGACACAACATTAAATCATTTCTCTTCGATACGGGAAAATGTGAAAAAATTGCTTTTTTCCGGTATTTGTCTAGATGGGCGAGTGTGAGAAAGTTGCGTTTTGGTGATCACCTAAGAATAAGAGGATAAGAACAGAACGGGCGGATTTTAGGGACTGGTAGCTGCTGGTTTCTCAGTCCAAGAACAAAACAAACACAAACAAACAACATGGGGCGCTTGCTTGCTCGCATCGAATGTGACCAGGATAACTAGGGAGTTAGCCATTAAATCAAGACTCCATTTGCACTGGCCAGTACTCGCAGTGGTGTATGTAAACGTGCTGATTGCATGATATCTTTCGCCGTCCGACCACAAGACAGAAGAGACCCTCCCTTCCTCATCCGTGTCTGCTTCCCTCGACCACATGACTTCATCCTCATCCCTCGCCCTCAGCCGGTCGTGCTGTCGTTCGCCATTCGCATCTACAAGGCGAACGCTTACAGAGAATTAGTGCTGATGGTGGGGTTTTCCGAAAGTTTTCTACCACCGGGATGAGTCGTCCCTGGTGATCGCGGAGTACTGGTCTACTTGTATCAAGTTGTTTGTTTTGATGAGCTGCTTAGTCTAACCCTGTGGTAGGAATACAACTGCCACTTGGGTTAGACTACCTTGTAGGGATGCGATTGTCACTAGGTGCAGTCTAACCGTAGTTCCAATCCTGATGTAAGAAAGTTTCACTTGGCGTAGTCTAAGACTGTTGTAAGAATATATTTGTCACTTGTGGTAGCCTGATTATGTAAGGACTGTGTTTGTCATATCGCGCGGTCTCATCCTGTCTTCTGGGGATCTCTCGTCCCTCGAGAACAGAAATTTGTATTACGCAACAAGATGACGGGAGGCTTCTGTAGTCTAGAATGTACTCTGTGTACCTCACGACATATTTTACTACTTTTTCTCATGCCATATGAGTAACTTACAATATGCCGATCGATTCTTTTTCTACTCCTCTCCTACACTTTTATCATCATAATCTACGTGATCACCATCACATTATCACCACTATAACGATCGCGATGTCCTCATCCATCGTCTTCGTCATCAGTCGTCGTTGTTGTCGTCGATTTTAAAC